>NC_088344.1:37928500-38287500 GCF_036884655.1 Musa acuminata AAA Group | reverse complement strand
AAACCCTAAACCCTAAACCCTAAACCCTAAACCCTAAACCCTAAACCCTAAACCCTAAACCCTAAACCCTAAACCCTAAACCCTAAACCCTAAACCCTAAACCCTAAACCCTAAACCCTAAACCCTAAACCCTAAACCCTAAACCCTAAACCCTAAACCCTAAACCCTAAACCCTAAACCCTAAACCCTAAACCCTAAACCCTAAACCCTAAACCCTAAACCCTAAACCCTAAACCCTAAACCCTAAACCCTAAACCCTAAACCCTAAACCCTAAACCCTAAACCCTAAACCCTAAACCCTAAACCCTAAACCCTAAACCCTAAACCCTAAACCCTAAACCCTAAACCCTAAACCCTAAACCCTAAACCCTAAACCCTAAACCCTAAACCCTAAACCCTAAACCCTAAACCCTAAACCCTAAACCCTAAACCCTAAACCCTAAACCCTAAACCCTAAACCCTAAACCCTAAACCCTAAACCCTAAACCCTAAACCCTAAACCCTAAACCCTAAACCCTAAACCCTAAACCCTAAACCCTAAACCCTAAACCCTAAACCCTAAACCCTAAACCCTAAACCCTAAACCCTAAACCCTAAACCCTAAACCCTAAACCCTAAACCCTAAACCCTAAACCCTAAACCCTAAACCCTAAACCCTAAACCCTAAACCCTAAACCCTAAACCCTAAACCCTAAACCCTAAACCCTAAACCCTAAACCCTAAACCCTAAACCCTAAACCCTAAACCCTAAACCCTAAACCCTAAACCCTAAACCCTAAACCCTAAACCCTAAACCCTAAACCCTAAACCCTAAACCCTAAACCCTAAACCCTAAACCCTAAACCCTAAACCCTAAACCCTAAACCCTAAACCCTAAACCCTAAACCCTAAACCCTAAACCCTAAACCCTAAACCCTAAACCCTAAACCCTAAACCCTAAACCCTAAACCCTAAACCCTAAACCCTAAACCCTAAACCCTAAACCCTAAACCCTAAACCCTAAACCCTAAACCCTAAACCCTAAACCCTAAACCCTAAACCCTAAACCCTAAACCCTAAACCCTAAACCCTAAACCCTAAACCCTAAACCCTAAACCCTAAACCCTAAACCCTAAACCCTAAACCCTGAAACCCTAAACCCTAAACCCTAAACCCTAAACCCTAAACCCTAAACCCTAAACCCTAAACCCTAAACCCTAAACCCTAAACCCTAAACCCTAAACCCTAAACCCTAAACCCTAAACCCTAAACCCTAAACCCTAAACCCTAAACCCTAAACCCTAAACCCTAAACCCTAAACCCTAAACCCTAAACCCTAAACCCTAAACCCTAAACCCTAAACCCTAAACCCTAAACCCTAAACCCTAAACCCTAAACCCTAAACCCTAAACCCTAAACCCTAAACCCTAAACCCTAAACCCTAAACCCTAAACCCTAAACCCTAAACCCTAAACCCTAAACCCTAAACCCTAAACCCTAAACCCTAAACCCTAAACCCTAAACCCTAAACCCTAAACCCTAAACCCTAAACCCTAAACCCTAAACCCTAAACCCTAAACCCTAAACCCTAAACCCTAAACCCTAAACCCTAAACCCTAAACCCTAAACCCTAAACCCTAAACCCTAAACCCTAAACCCTAAACCCTAAACCCTAAACCCTAAACCCTAAACCCTAAACCCTAAACCCTAAACCCTAAACCCTAAACCCTAAACCCTAAACCCTAAACCCTAAACCCTAAACCCTAAACCCTAAACCCTAAACCCTAAACCCTAAACCCTAAACCCTAAACCCTAAACCCTAAACCCTAAACCCTAAACCCTAAACCCTAAACCCTAAACCCTAAACCCTAAACCCTAAACCCTAAACCCTAAACCCTAAACCCTAAACCCTAAACCCTAAACCCTAAACCCTAAACCCTAAACCCTAAACCCTAAACCCTAAACCCTAAACCCTAAACCCTAAACCCTAAACCCTAAACCCTAAACCCTAAACCCTAAACCCTAAACCCTAAACCCTAAACCCTAAACCCTAAACCCTAAACCCTAAACCCTAAACCCTAAACCCTAAACCCTAAACCCTAAACCCTAAACCCTAAACCCTAAACCCTAAACCCTAAACCCTAAACCCTAAACCCTAAACCCTAAACCCTAAACCCTAAACCCTAAACCCTAAACCCTAAACCCTAAACCCTAAACCCTAAACCCTAAACCCTAAACCCTAAACCCTAAACCCTAAACCCTAAACCCTAAACCCTAAACCCTAAACCCTAAACCCTAAACCCTAAACCCTAAACCCTAAACCCTAAACCCTAAACCCTAAACCCTAAACCCTAAACCCTAAACCCTAAACCCTAAACCCTAAACCCTAAACCCTAAACCCTAAACCCTAAACCCTAAACCCTAAACCCTAAACCCTAAACCCTAAACCCTAAACCCTAAACCCTAAACCCTAAACCCTAAACCCTAAACCCTAAACCCTAAACCCTAAACCCTAAACCCTAAACCCTAAACCCTAAACCCTAAACCCTAAACCCTAAACCCTAAACCCTAAACCCTAAACCCTAAACCCTAAACCCTAAACCCTAAACCCTAAACCCTAAACCCTAAACCCTAAACCCTAAACCCTAAACCCTAAACCCTAAACCCTAAACCCTAAACCCTAAACCCTAAACCCTAAACCCTAAACCCTAAACCCTAAACCCTAAACCCTAAACCCTAAACCCTAAACCCTAAACCCTAAACCCTAAACCCTAAACCCTAAACCCTAAACCCTAAACCCTAAACCCTAAACCCTAAACCCTAAACCCTAAACCCTAAACCCTAAACCCTAAACCCTAAACCCTAAACCCTAAACCCTAAACCCTAAACCCTAAACCCTAAACCCTAAACCCTAAACCCTAAACCCTAAACCCTAAACCCTAAACCCTAAACCCTAAACCCTAAACCCTAAACCCTAAACCCTAAACCCTAAACCCTAAACCCTAAACCCTAAACCCTAAACCCTAAACCCTAAACCCTAAACCCTAAACCCTAAACCCTAAACCCTAAACCCTAAACCCTAAACCCTAAACCCTAAACCCTAAACCCTAAACCCTAAACCCTAAACCCTAAACCCTAAACCCTAAACCCTAAACCCTAAACCCTAAACCCTAAACCCTAAACCCTAAACCCTAAACCCTAAACCCTAAACCCTAAACCCTAAACCCTAAACCCTAAACCCTAAACCCTAAACCCTAAACCCTAAACCCTAAACCCTAAACCCTAAACCCTAAACCCTAAACCCTAAACCCTAAACCCTAAACCCTAAACCCTAAACCCTAAACCCTAAACCCTAAACCCTAAACCCTAAACCCTAAACCCTAAACCCTAAACCCTAAACCCTAAACCCTAAACCCTAAACCCTAAACCCTAAACCCTAAACCCTAAACCCTAAACCCTAAACCCTAAACCCTAAACCCTAAACCCTAAACCCTAAACCCTAAACCCTAAACCCTAAACCCTAAACCCTAAACCCTAAACCCTAAACCCTAAACCCTAAACCCTAAACCCTAAACCCTAAACCCTAAACCCTAAACCCTAAACCCTAAACCCTAAACCCTAAACCCTAAACCCTAAACCCTAAACCCTAAACCCTAAACCCTAAACCCTAAACCCTAAACCCTAAACCCTAAACCCTAAACCCTAAACCCTAAACCCTAAACCCTAAACCCTAAACCCTAAACCCTAAACCCTAAACCCTAAACCCTAAACCCTAAACCCTAAACCCTAAACCCTAAACCCTAAACCCTAAACCCTAAACCCTAAACCCTAAACCCTAAACCCTAAACCCTAAACCCTAAACCCTAAACCCTAAACCCTAAACCCTAAACCCTAAACCCTAAACCCTAAACCCTAAACCCTAAACCCTAAACCCTAAACCCTAAACCCTAAACCCTAAACCCTAAACCCTAAACCCTAAACCCTAAACCCTAAACCCTAAACCCTAAACCCTAAACCCTAAACCCTAAACCCTAAACCCTAAACCCTAAACCCTAAACCCTAAACCCTAAACCCTAAACCCTAAACCCTAAACCCTAAACCCTAAACCCTAAACCCTAAACCCTAAACCCTAAACCCTAAACCCTAAACCCTAAACCCTAAACCCTAAACCCTAAACCCTAAACCCTAAACCCTAAACCCTAAACCCTAAACCCTAAACCCTAAACCCTAAACCCTAAACCCTAAACCCTAAACCCTAAACCCTAAACCCTAAACCCTAAACCCTAAACCCTAAACCCTAAACCCTAAACCCTAAACCCTAAACCCTAAACCCTAAACCCTAAACCCTAAACCCTAAACCCTAAACCCTAAACCCTAAACCCTAAACCCTAAACCCTAAACCCTAAACCCTAAACCCTAAACCCTAAACCCTAAACCCTAAACCCTAAACCCTAAACCCTAAACCCTAAACCCTAAACCCTAAACCCTAAACCCTAAACCCTAAACCCTAAACCCTAAACCCTAAACCCTAAACCCTAAACCCTAAACCCTAAACCCTAAACCCTAAACCCTAAACCCTAAACCCTAAACCCTAAACCCTAAACCCTAAACCCTAAACCCTAAACCCTAAACCCTAAACCCTAAACCCTAAACCCTAAACCCTAAACCCTAAACCCTAAACCCTAAACCCTAAACCCTAAACCCTAAACCCTAAACCCTAAACCCTAAACCCTAAACCCTAAACCCTAAACCCTAAACCCTAAACCCTAAACCCTAAACCCTAAACCCTAAACCCTAAACCCTAAACCCTAAACCCTAAACCCTAAACCCTAAACCCTAAACCCTAAACCCTAAACCCTAAACCCTAAACCCTAAACCCTAAACCCTAAACCCTAAACCCTAAACCCTAAACCCTAAACCCTAAACCCTAAACCCTAAACCCTAAACCCTAAACCCTAAACCCTAAACCCTAAACCCTAAACCCTAAACCCTAAACCCTAAACCCTAAACCCTAAACCCTAAACCCTAAACCCTAAACCCTAAACCCTAAACCCTAAACCCTAAACCCTAAACCCTAAACCCTAAACCCTAAACCCTAAACCCTAAACCCTAAACCCTAAACCCTAAACCCTAAACCCTAAACCCTAAACCCTAAACCCTAAACCCTAAACCCTAAACCCTAAACCCTAAACCCTAAACCCTAAACCCTAAACCCTAAACCCTAAACCCTAAACCCTAAACCCTAAACCCTAAACCCTAAACCCTAAACCCTAAACCCTAAACCCTAAACCCTAAACCCTAAACCCTAAACCCTAAACCCTAAACCCTAAACCCTAAACCCTAAACCCTAAACCCTAAACCCTAAACCCTAAACCCTAAACCCTAAACCCTAAACCCTAAACCCTAAACCCTAAACCCTAAACCCTAAACCCTAAACCCTAAACCCTAAACCCTAAACCCTAAACCCTAAACCCTAAACCCTAAACCCTAAACCCTAAACCCTAAACCCTAAACCCTAAACCCTAAACCCTAAACCCTAAACCCTAAACCCTAAACCCTAAACCCTAAACCCTAAACCCTAAACCCTAAACCCTAAACCCTAAACCCTAAACCCTAAACCCTAAACCCTAAACCCTAAACCCTAAACCCTAAACCCTAAACCCTAAACCCTAAACCCTAAACCCTAAACCCTAAACCCTAAACCCTAAACCCTAAACCCTAAACCCTAAACCCTAAACCCTAAACCCTAAACCCTAAACCCTAAACCCTAAACCCTAAACCCTAAACCCTAAACCCTAAACCCTAAACCCTAAACCCTAAACCCTAAACCCTAAACCCTAAACCCTAAACCCTAAACCCTAAACCCTAAACCCTAAACCCTAAACCCTAAACCCTAAACCCTAAACCCTAAACCCTAAACCCTAAACCCTAAACCCTAAACCCTAAACCCTAAACCCTAAACCCTAAACCCTAAACCCTAAACCCTAAACCCTAAACCCTAAACCCTAAACCCTAAACCCTAAACCCTAAACCCTAAACCCTAAACCCTAAACCCTAAACCCTAAACCCTAAACCCTAAACCCTAAACCCTAAACCCTAAACCCTAAACCCTAAACCCTAAACCCTAAACCCTAAACCCTAAACCCTAAACCCTAAACCCTAAACCCTAAACCCTAAACCCTAAACCCTAAACCCTAAACCCTAAACCCTAAACCCTAAACCCTAAACCCTAAACCCTAAACCCTAAACCCTAAACCCTAAACCCTAAACCCTAAACCCTAAACCCTAAACCCTAAACCCTAAACCCTAAACCCTAAACCCTAAACCCTAAACCCTAAACCCTAAACCCTAAACCCTAAACCCTAAACCCTAAACCCTAAACCCTAAACCCTAAACCCTAAACCCTAAACCCTAAACCCTAAACCCTAAACCCTAAACCCTAAACCCTAAACCCTAAACCCTAAACCCTAAACCCTAAACCCTAAACCCTAAACCCTAAACCCTAAACCCTAAACCCTAAACCCTAAACCCTAAACCCTAAACCCTAAACCCTAAACCCTAAACCCTAAACCCTAAACCCTAAACCCTAAACCCTAAACCCTAAACCCTAAACCCTAAACCCTAAACCCTAAACCCTAAACCCTAAACCCTAAACCCTAAACCCTAAACCCTAAACCCTAAACCCTAAACCCTAAACCCTAAACCCTAAACCCTAAACCCTAAACCCTAAACCCTAAACCCTAAACCCTAAACCCTAAACCCTAAACCCTAAACCCTAAACCCTAAACCCTAAACCCTAAACCCTAAACCCTAAACCCTAAACCCTAAACCCTAAACCCTAAACCCTAAACCCTAAACCCTAAACCCTAAACCCTAAACCCTAAACCCTAAACCCTAAACCCTAAACCCTAAACCCTAAACCCTAAACCCTAAACCCTAAACCCTAAACCCTAAACCCTAAACCCTAAACCCTAAACCCTAAACCCTAAACCCTAAACCCTAAACCCTAAACCCTAAACCCTAAACCCTAAACCCTAAACCCTAAACCCTAAACCCTAAACCCTAAACCCTAAACCCTAAACCCTAAACCCTAAACCCTAAACCCTAAACCCTAAACCCTAAACCCTAAACCCTAAACCCTAAACCCTAAACCCTAAACCCTAAACCCTAAACCCTAAACCCTAAACCCTAAACCCTAAACCCTAAACCCTAAACCCTAAACCCTAAACCCTAAACCCTAAACCCTAAACCCTAAACCCTAAACCCTAAACCCTAAACCCTAAACCCTAAACCCTAAACCCTAAACCCTAAACCCTAAACCCTAAACCCTAAACCCTAAACCCTAAACCCTAAACCCTAAACCCTAAACCCTAAACCCTAAACCCTAAACCCTAAACCCTAAACCCTAAACCCTAAACCCTAAACCCTAAACCCTAAACCCTAAACCCTAAACCCTAAACCCTAAACCCTAAACCCTAAACCCTAAACCCTAAACCCTAAACCCTAAACCCTAAACCCTAAACCCTAAACCCTAAACCCTAAACCCTAAACCCTAAACCCTAAACCCTAAACCCTAAACCCTAAACCCTAAACCCTAAACCCTAAACCCTAAACCCTAAACCCTAAACCCTAAACCCTAAACCCTAAACCCTAAACCCTAAACCCTAAACCCTAAACCCTAAACCCTAAACCCTAAACCCTAAACCCTAAACCCTAAACCCTAAACCCTAAACCCTAAACCCTAAACCCTAAACCCTAAACCCTAAACCCTAAACCCTAAACCCTAAACCCTAAACCCTAAACCCTAAACCCTAAACCCTAAACCCTAAACCCTAAACCCTAAACCCTAAACCCTAAACCCTAAACCCTAAACCCTAAACCCTAAACCCTAAACCCTAAACCCTAAACCCTAAACCCTAAACCCTAAACCCTAAACCCTAAACCCTAAACCCTAAACCCTAAACCCTAAACCCTAAACCCTAAACCCTAAACCCTAAACCCTAAACCCTAAACCCTAAACCCTAAACCCTAAACCCTAAACCCTAAACCCTAAACCCTAAACCCTAAACCCTAAACCCTAAACCCTAAACCCTAAACCCTAAACCCTAAACCCTAAACCCTAAACCCTAAACCCTAAACCCTAAACCCTAAACCCTAAACCCTAAACCCTAAACCCTAAACCCTAAACCCTAAACCCTAAACCCTAAACCCTAAACCCTAAACCCTAAACCCTAAACCCTAAACCCTAAACCCTAAACCCTAAACCCTAAACCCTAAACCCTAAACCCTAAACCCTAAACCCTAAACCCTAAACCCTAAACCCTAAACCCTAAACCCTAAACCCTAAACCCTAAACCCTAAACCCTAAACCCTAAACCCTAAACCCTAAACCCTAAACCCTAAACCCTAAACCCTAAACCCTAAACCCTAAACCCTAAACCCTAAACCCTAAACCCTAAACCCTAAACCCTAAACCCTAAACCCTAAACCCTAAACCCTAAACCCTAAACCCTAAACCCTAAACCCTAAACCCTAAACCCTAAACCCTAAACCCTAAACCCTAAACCCTAAACCCTAAACCCTAAACCCTAAACCCTAAACCCTAAACCCTAAACCCTAAACCCTAAACCCTAAACCCTAAACCCTAAACCCTAAACCCTAAACCCTAAACCCTAAACCCTAAACCCTAAACCCTAAACCCTAAACCCTAAACCCTAAACCCTAAACCCTAAACCCTAAACCCTAAACCCTAAACCCTAAACCCTAAACCCTAAACCCTAAACCCTAAACCCTAAACCCTAAACCCTAAACCCTAAACCCTAAACCCTAAACCCTAAACCCTAAACCCTAAACCCTAAACCCTAAACCCTAAACCCTAAACCCTAAACCCTAAACCCTAAACCCTAAACCCTAAACCCTAAACCCTAAACCCTAAACCCTAAACCCTAAACCCTAAACCCTAAACCCTAAACCCTAAACCCTAAACCCTAAACCCTAAACCCTAAACCCTAAACCCTAAACCCTAAACCCTAAACCCTAAACCCTAAACCCTAAACCCTAAACCCTAAACCCTAAACCCTAAACCCTAAACCCTAAACCCTAAACCCTAAACCCTAAACCCTAAACCCTAAACCCTAAACCCTAAACCCTAAACCCTAAACCCTAAACCCTAAACCCTAAACCCTAAACCCTAAACCCTAAACCCTAAACCCTAAACCCTAAACCCTAAACCCTAAACCCTAAACCCTAAACCCTAAACCCTAAACCCTAAACCCTAAACCCTAAACCCTAAACCCTAAACCCTAAACCCTAAACCCTAAACCCTAAACCCTAAACCCTAAACCCTAAACCCTAAACCCTAAACCCTAAACCCTAAACCCTAAACCCTAAACCCTAAACCCTAAACCCTAAACCCTAAACCCTAAACCCTAAACCCTAAACCCTAAACCCTAAACCCTAAACCCTAAACCCTAAACCCTAAACCCTAAACCCTAAACCCTAAACCCTAAACCCTAAACCCTAAACCCTAAACCCTAAACCCTAAACCCTAAACCCTAAACCCTAAACCCTAAACCCTAAACCCTAAACCCTAAACCCTAAACCCTAAACCCTAAACCCTAAACCCTAAACCCTAAACCCTAAACCCTAAACCCTAAACCCTAAACCCTAAACCCTAAACCCTAAACCCTAAACCCTAAACCCTAAACCCTAAACCCTAAACCCTAAACCCTAAACCCTAAACCCTAAACCCTAAACCCTAAACCCTAAACCCTAAACCCTAAACCCTAAACCCTAAACCCTAAACCCTAAACCCTAAACCCTAAACCCTAAACCCTAAACCCTAAACCCTAAACCCTAAACCCTAAACCCTAAACCCTAAACCCTAAACCCTAAACCCTAAACCCTAAACCCTAAACCCTAAACCCTAAACCCTAAACCCTAAACCCTAAACCCTAAACCCTAAACCCTAAACCCTAAACCCTAAACCCTAAACCCTAAACCCTAAACCCTAAACCCTAAACCCTAAACCCTAAACCCTAAACCCTAAACCCTAAACCCTAAACCCTAAACCCTAAACCCTAAACCCTAAACCCTAAACCCTAAACCCTAAACCCTAAACCCTAAACCCTAAACCCTAAACCCTAAACCCTAAACCCTAAACCCTAAACCCTAAACCCTAAACCCTAAACCCTAAACCCTAAACCCTAAACCCTAAACCCTAAACCCTAAACCCTAAACCCTAAACCCTAAACCCTAAACCCTAAACCCTAAACCCTAAACCCTAAACCCTAAACCCTAAACCCTAAACCCTAAACCCTAAACCCTAAACCCTAAACCCTAAACCCTAAACCCTAAACCCTAAACCCTAAACCCTAAACCCTAAACCCTAAACCCTAAACCCTAAACCCTAAACCCTAAACCCTAAACCCTAAACCCTAAACCCTAAACCCTAAACCCTAAACCCTAAACCCTAAACCCTAAACCCTAAACCCTAAACCCTAAACCCTAAACCCTAAACCCTAAACCCTAAACCCTAAACCCTAAACCCTAAACCCTAAACCCTAAACCCTAAACCCTAAACCCTAAACCCTAAACCCTAAACCCTAAACCCTAAACCCTAAACCCTAAACCCTAAACCCTAAACCCTAAACCCTAAACCCTAAACCCTAAACCCTAAACCCTAAACCCTAAACCCTAAACCCTAAACCCTAAACCCTAAACCCTAAACCCTAAACCCTAAACCCTAAACCCTAAACCCTAAACCCTAAACCCTAAACCCTAAACCCTAAACCCTAAACCCTAAACCCTAAACCCTAAACCCTAAACCCTAAACCCTAAACCCTAAACCCTAAACCCTAAACCCTAAACCCTAAACCCTAAACCCTAAACCCTAAACCCTAAACCCTAAACCCTAAACCCTAAACCCTAAACCCTAAACCCTAAACCCTAAACCCTAAACCCTAAACCCTAAACCCTAAACCCTAAACCCTAAACCCTAAACCCTAAACCCTAAACCCTAAACCCTAAACCCTAAACCCTAAACCCTAAACCCTAAACCCTAAACCCTAAACCCTAAACCCTAAACCCTAAACCCTAAACCCTAAACCCTAAACCCTAAACCCTAAACCCTAAACCCTAAACCCTAAACCCTAAACCCTAAACCCTAAACCCTAAACCCTAAACCCTAAACCCTAAACCCTAAACCCTAAACCCTAAACCCTAAACCCTAAACCCTAAACCCTAAACCCTAAACCCTAAACCCTAAACCCTAAACCCTAAACCCTAAACCCTAAACCCTAAACCCTAAACCCTAAACCCTAAACCCTAAACCCTAAACCCTAAACCCTAAACCCTAAACCCTAAACCCTAAACCCTAAACCCTAAACCCTAAACCCTAAACCCTAAACCCTAAACCCTAAACCCTAAACCCTAAACCCTAAACCCTAAACCCTAAACCCTAAACCCTAAACCCTAAACCCTAAACCCTAAACCCTAAACCCTAAACCCTAAACCCTAAACCCTAAACCCTAAACCCTAAACCCTAAACCCTAAACCCTAAACCCTAAACCCTAAACCCTAAACCCTAAACCCTAAACCCTAAACCCTAAACCCTAAACCCTAAACCCTAAACCCTAAACCCTAAACCCTAAACCCTAAACCCTAAACCCTAAACCCTAAACCCTAAACCCTAAACCCTAAACCCTAAACCCTAAACCCTAAACCCTAAACCCTAAACCCTAAACCCTAAACCCTAAACCCTAAACCCTAAACCCTAAACCCTAAACCCTAAACCCTAAACCCTAAACCCTAAACCCTAAACCCTAAACCCTAAACCCTAAACCCTAAACCCTAAACCCTAAACCCTAAACCCTAAACCCTAAACCCTAAACCCTAAACCCTAAACCCTAAACCCTAAACCCTAAACCCTAAACCCTAAACCCTAAACCCTAAACCCTAAACCCTAAACCCTAAACCCTAAACCCTAAACCCTAAACCCTAAACCCTAAACCCTAAACCCTAAACCCTAAACCCTAAACCCTAAACCCTAAACCCTAAACCCTAAACCCTAAACCCTAAACCCTAAACCCTAAACCCTAAACCCTAAACCCTAAACCCTAAACCCTAAACCCTAAACCCTAAACCCTAAACCCTAAACCCTAAACCCTAAACCCTAAACCCTAAACCCTAAACCCTAAACCCTAAACCCTAAACCCTAAACCCTAAACCCTAAACCCTAAACCCTAAACCCTAAACCCTAAACCCTAAACCCTAAACCCTAAACCCTAAACCCTAAACCCTAAACCCTAAACCCTAAACCCTAAACCCTAAACCCTAAACCCTAAACCCTAAACCCTAAACCCTAAACCCTAAACCCTAAACCCTAAACCCTAAACCCTAAACCCTAAACCCTAAACCCTAAACCCTAAACCCTAAACCCTAAACCCTAAACCCTAAACCCTAAACCCTAAACCCTAAACCCTAAACCCTAAACCCTAAACCCTAAACCCTAAACCCTAAACCCTAAACCCTAAACCCTAAACCCTAAACCCTAAACCCTAAACCCTAAACCCTAAACCCTAAACCCTAAACCCTAAACCCTAAACCCTAAACCCTAAACCCTAAACCCTAAACCCTAAACCCTAAACCCTAAACCCTAAACCCTAAACCCTAAACCCTAAACCCTAAACCCTAAACCCTAAACCCTAAACCCTAAACCCTAAACCCTAAACCCTAAACCCTAAACCCTAAACCCTAAACCCTAAACCCTAAACCCTAAACCCTAAACCCTAAACCCTAAACCCTAAACCCTAAACCCTAAACCCTAAACCCTAAACCCTAAACCCTAAACCCTAAACCCTAAACCCTAAACCCTAAACCCTAAACCCTAAACCCTAAACCCTAAACCCTAAACCCTAAACCCTAAACCCTAAACCCTAAACCCTAAACCCTAAACCCTAAACCCTAAACCCTAAACCCTAAACCCTAAACCCTAAACCCTAAACCCTAAACCCTAAACCCTAAACCCTAAACCCTAAACCCTAAACCCTAAACCCTAAACCCTAAACCCTAAACCCTAAACCCTAAACCCTAAACCCTAAACCCTAAACCCTAAACCCTAAACCCTAAACCCTAAACCCTAAACCCTAAACCCTAAACCCTAAACCCTAAACCCTAAACCCTAAACCCTAAACCCTAAACCCTAAACCCTAAACCCTAAACCCTAAACCCTAAACCCTAAACCCTAAACCCTAAACCCTAAACCCTAAACCCTAAACCCTAAACCCTAAACCCTAAACCCTAAACCCTAAACCCTAAACCCTAAACCCTAAACCCTAAACCCTAAACCCTAAACCCTAAACCCTAAACCCTAAACCCTAAACCCTAAACCCTAAACCCTAAACCCTAAACCCTAAACCCTAAACCCTAAACCCTAAACCCTAAACCCTAAACCCTAAACCCTAAACCCTAAACCCTAAACCCTAAACCCTAAACCCTAAACCCTAAACCCTAAACCCTAAACCCTAAACCCTAAACCCTAAACCCTAAACCCTAAACCCTAAACCCTAAACCCTAAACCCTAAACCCTAAACCCTAAACCCTAAACCCTAAACCCTAAACCCTAAACCCTAAACCCTAAACCCTAAACCCTAAACCCTAAACCCTAAACCCTAAACCCTAAACCCTAAACCCTAAACCCTAAACCCTAAACCCTAAACCCTAAACCCTAAACCCTAAACCCTAAACCCTAAACCCTAAACCCTAAACCCTAAACCCTAAACCCTAAACCCTAAACCCTAAACCCTAAACCCTAAACCCTAAACCCTAAACCCTAAACCCTAAACCCTAAACCCTAAACCCTAAACCCTAAACCCTAAACCCTAAACCCTAAACCCTAAACCCTAAACCCTAAAACCCTAAACCCTAAACCCTAAACCCTAAACCCTAAACCCTAAACCCTAAACCCTAAACCCTAAACCCTAAACCCTAAACCCTAAACCCTAAACCCTAAACCCTAAACCCTAAAAAACCCTAAACCCTAAACCCTAAACCCTAAACCCTAAACCCTAAACCCTAAACCCTAAACCCTAAACCCTAAACCCTAAACCCTAAAACCCTAAACCCTAAACCCTAAACCCTAAACCCTAAACCCTAAAACCCTAAAACCCTAAAACCCTAAACCCTAAACCTAAACCCTAAACCCTCAACCCTCAACCGGTATCTCAAGCCCAGTAACTGTGTGAGAGCCCTTCTTCTGATGACGCGCGCTTCATTTAGAATTCTCTGGAACGTCTCTCGAGCCCAGAAAACCCCACTGGCCGGGAAGGCGACCACCCTGGAATGTTGGGGACGAAGAAACCCCCCTCGGAGGAAATCCTATTGCTCGTCTTCTATCGCCTTACTACCTCGACCTCCTCGTCCTCCTTCGCAACCCTAAGAAGGATGCCTCCTTCCTTGCCGAGATGGCCGTCTTCCTCCGAAGCGCCCCCGCCGCCGCCTTGCAGCCCTCTTTCGAGTACGCTCTCTTCTCACATCCCCGACAGCTTGTCCCTCTTATGACTCAGTGCGCCCTTGTCTCGTGTTTTGACTTTTGGGTCCAAGAACTTGGGTCGGAGTTTGATGTTCTTCTTGATGGCTTATTTGATCGGGTTGTTTTCTATTGTTTGCCCAGTTATACCTTGTTCCCTTTTCTCCTTTTGCTGGATGCCGCGGTGCAGTGTAGAGAAGAGAAGAAGTTTGACTCGGATGGGGGTTTTGGGAATGGCGGTGCCTCATTATTAGGTGGCATGCGATCAGTGATTCTGTGGCAGAAGGGATGCTAATGTGCCTATATTTTCATCTTTTGTTCTTAGTTGCATACATAGAGTCCTTTTGTTTTATTTTTTTTGTTTTCATGCAATTTATGCCCCTATAAATTTGTAATCTAGCAATTAGGCATACATTTCTTTTGACAATTCTTTTCTTATAGCTAATTTGCATTGGACCATTATGTAGCTTTCATATTTTTTAAATTGACTGAACCAAATGGTTGTGACCACCAAAACTATACACACTTATCTTTTTCAGCTTTGCAACTTGATGTTAGTGTTGTTAGTTCCGTTAAAATTTGAAATGAAATAACCTAAAAATGTAATGTTTCAGATGGTTGTGGTGCTAAAGAAAATTACCACTGGAGCTATGCTTTCACATTCTGTGGCATCGGAAGAATTTCGTGAAGGAATAATAAGATGCTTTAGGGTGATGCTTCTCAATTGACAACCTTGCTCTGTTAGTTCGTGTTCATGCAAACAAAGGGTTATCGTGCCTACATCCAAATCTATTGATGGTGCTTTTGTGCATCATAATACTCTCTCAAGGGATTGTGTTGAATCACTAGAATGTTTGCTAGCATTTCTCCAATCTCAAAATGCTTCAGCTGCAGTAGGGCATTGGCTATCACTTCTTCTCCAAGTAAGTCGTACGTGCTTTGTTTTTACTCATTTTATTTTATTGTTTCATTGTTTTGGTAGTCTAATTTCAGTTACTTATCTGTGTCACTCTCCGGAGCAGTTTGTTTTAGTTATTTTGATGTAAATAAATGTCCAAAATAATTTCTCTTGTTCTCTTAAAGGCTGCTGAACTTGAGGCACTGAGAGGACACTGTGGAAGTGCAAATCTCCGGAAAGAGGCATTTCTGACCCTTCGAGTCCTTGTTGCCAAGGTATCATGAATATTGATCTCCTATAATATCCTACAAGTGATATTCAAGTTATATATGTTCACGTATATAAATTCTTTGTCACACGTTGTATACTTAATTATGAAGTTTTCACAACCTCTCAAGGCTCAGGTTTGAGAAGACCTAGGTGTTGCTGTAGAGTGTAGACTTTGTGGAATATGAAACATAAGTTACGATGGTTTTGTTTGACATATGAACTGTTTTAAATTTGAGACTTTTGAGTTGGATACATGTAGAGGCATGTATTAAATTTTACATATGAACTGTTTTAAGCTCTTCAATTTACCTTGTATGTGTTACTTTTGGAGGACAGATGCTTGTTCTGTTGCCTTGGAGGTAGCTTATCAGCCTGCTTAAACAGGAGTCTTGATGTAAATGGATAGAACTATGATGATATGTTTAGTGGAGTCATTGACTGTTTACAATATAACTATAAGATATCTCAAATTCTCTTACACCTTCCGTCAATGCCATGATTAGCTAAAATTAGGTGGTCTGGTGCTCCCCTCCCTCAAATTTTATTAACAGCTGCTTTGGATTATTTTTTATTTAATGTTTCTTACATAGCAAGTTGTTGTAACCTACTTAGATGAGATTGCAACAAGAAGCAACCCCTTGAAGAGCATGTAGCAAAACAGAGGAACATGTTAATAAAAGAAAAAAAAGGAACGTGTTAGGCATTAAATGAAAAAATTGGTCCATTCCCTCATCAATATTTCGTAAGCGAAGTGAGCAGGATCTTTCTTATAAACCCTGGTGACTCCCCGGTGTCTCCATCATCGGTCGAGGCACTACTGTCCAAGTCACTACTATGTCTCTAGATCGAGCGGGTTAGTTAATTACGATTGCAAAGGTGTCTTGTCGCCCAACTCGATTCTTTCTAACGGTGCAACTAATGCTGCTGCCTTACCCTTTGCCTTTGCCTTTGTACGTTGGACGGATAACTACGGTAGTTGGGTGTTTTTAGTTCCTAGAGTAGTCTAACTTGATGATGTCCGGCTCCTTCCGCCATGTTCTGACTGAGAGGGATCTTCCTTGGGTTGGGATGTGCTTCCTCTTTTCCTATTGCCTCAATAAAATGCGAAGGACGTTGAGGATCTCCTGTCTCATCAAGTAGAAGATCCTCTTGGTTCTTCGTTGCTTCGACCCACTCTAGAATCGGCTCTTAATCTTTGTTGTATAATTGGAGGTTGATGGGATTAATCTTTGTTTCCTTTGGCTCCTTGTCCAGCTCGGCACATCGCAACCTTAGCTACATGTTATAGTAGACATATACTAGTTTCTCCAACCGCCTATACGATAGTTGTAGTCCTTCGTATGAATCAATACGAACATTGACCAATTACATTCGTAATCACTAGATGTTGTCGTCTACGAAAGGACACAGATGACAATCTTCCTTAAATTTGGTACATCCCCTCTAAAATGCAACGACCACTTGATTGCAAAAAGATGCAAATAAGACTTTATTAACATAATAAATAATTCATATCAAATATAGTTTATAATCAATATGTGTGTAACTTTTCCTCACCAAGATCTATATTATAACGACATGATATAGTTGCAACGTTGGAGAATGAGCCAATTGTTTCTTAGAATAATTAGCTTTTCATAATAGCTTTGATAGTGTTTGATAAGAGTCAATATATAATATTTCTTAGTGTCGATAATAAATCTGATCGTGTTCTAAGACTACATCGAAATTGAATGGTTGGATTTAGATTATATGCTACAAGACATAATTTTGTTAGTGAGAATTTTTTAAATATTAAAAAATAATGAATTAAATTACACTGAATATGAATTTAACTACATTATGGATATCTTGGTCCACGTGAACTTCAGTTTTGTGATCAATGATATGTAAGTATTGGTTGGCCTTAAAATAATCTTTGAATGCTTTCTTGACCTTTTCTCTTGCTGTACTCAACATATGTCTAAGATAAAACATTTGTGGATGCGTGTCCATATCTATCTTACGGAGAACAATGTAAAGTGGCTCCACACCTTTTATGATTTCATTCCATAGCCTGATCTCAAAATCTAAAAGAAAGAATAGTCTTTTCTATCTTTTTTCCATAGCCCGATCTCGAATACCTGGAATCGGACCATTCATGTTAGGCCCTGCCTCTTTTATTGTATTGACTTTAAAGCAATGAAATTTATAGTAAACCGAGTGACTACAGGTCTGAGTATCTCACCATTTATATACTTTTGCATTAAAGAGTGGACCCAATGATGATATATATGAACTTTGTGATCGACTATGCTCGAGCTACATGCTTATTGACTAATGGTAGCTCGCCAATATCCTTCAACATTAAATCCATACAATGAGCTGCATATGGAGGCCAAAACAATATTTTTCTTTTTTCCATCTATTATAAATCGATCTTCTTGAAATTGGCTCCATTATCGGTGATTATATAAACAATGTACTATGGTTCAATCTCGTCTACTATGGTGATACTTGTCGAAAGTATTAACTGACTTATGAAAAAACACTCGTCTATTGCAATAAACAAGAAAATTGATGACACTTATTCTTGTTGGCCCTGTCCAACTGTCATACGTCAATGTTACCCCATATTCGTCCCATTGCCTCTTGAAGGATTTGATCCAGTCATTCAGTTCTGCCACCTCCTCATCTAAATACACACTATGGATCTGTTTCGGTGTTGGATGCTGGATCCCCGTGCCAGACTTTTGAGTAGAAGAGACTATGCTCTGCTAATATAGCCCTTAGGTTGTGCTTGTTAGAATCCTGTAGAAATTGAACCATTTTGCAATTGCCTTCCCAATATTTTGCCTATTTTTAAACGGACAATTTGATCATTTGAATTAGGCCAATCTCAGCCCTTGATCGATAACGGTTTAAATCCGACTGTTATCGACTTGTACAGGTTGGTAATGGTCTGATTTTGATCGTTATCGCCCGGTACAAATCCCATATCGCCATATACGAGGTCATGTGATAGTATCGCCCGACAGAGAGCGGTCCACATATCGGTATCCTATCAGACTAGTACATACCGCTCGTACTGGGCAGTATAGGTCGACATGACAAACCCTAAGCTAGAACATAAATAAGATGATTAAAGAAAATATACCTAAATAACAAAAAATGGTCAAAAGAAAATTAAAGTGGGACTGCAGCCAAGAGTATAGTTTATTGGCAAAACAGAAGCAACAGCAACAGCCCTCCTTATTAGTGTACTCAAACAAGTACACTATCTATGAAGCTAACTTGGTGGAACAAGAAAAGTAAAATGCAATTTAGTTTGTGCTAAGGTAACAATTATAAATGATAATTTCTCTATAGAGGAAAGAAATAAAATTCAATGGTTATGGTTTTGCTTCACATATCCTGTTCAAAATCTTTTGCAACCAATTGGCAACGTCAAGGATGCTGACTGACATAGTTTGTGACTCGTTCTGTCTTATGGTTACCATACTCATTTAGTGCATGGTTATTAATAATGATCGTATTCTGTATCCTCTATTGTAAGGAACACTAGCCTTGGGGTGTAATGATGAATCTCATGATTTTGTTAAGAGGGTGAATATGAATCTAAATTTTCCACACTTGAGCCTTGAAGTACAGATTTTGCAGTCGCATTAGGAAACCTGAAATTTGAGTTGATGCTTATGACCATGATCTACAAAAAGAAGCTTAAATGATTATGGTTTAAAAGATCAAATAGAATATGCTAATAGCTATTTTGTAGTTTCTGGTTCCACGATAGGGTTTATTGTCATGCACTTACATCAGGCCTATCAGACGTAGACACAATTATGTACCATATTGCGAATTGTCATAGCTCCTGCAGTCATGTGAAACTAACCAATCCAAAAAGCGTCTCATACACACTTGCAAGGAACTGATCCACTGATCTACTGTCTAATTTAACTGTGCACACATTGTTAAGATAGTACATCCATTGATGCAATTCCAATTAGGACCCTTTTTCTGAGCTTTTGAATAATGTTTATTGAGTCTGTTTAGTCCAGTTGTTTATTGAGTTGGTTTGGTTCAGTTAGAGTCAAGTAGAGGTTTATTTAATATTTATTTATTATTAGAGTTCAAGTCCTGATGAACTTTGGGTGGAACTCTATAAATAGAGATGTAACTGTTTCTTTTCATTAATGTATGAAAAATACTATTCTGTCTTTGGACAAACCCTAGGAGGTCGATCCCCTCGAAGCGATCAAGGAGTGTCGATCCCCTCGAAGCGATCAAGGAGGCCGATCCCCTCGAAGTGATCATTATCATCCCCATTTCTTCCCTTTCTTCGACGATAAGACTTTAGGGTCTTACCATTTGAGGCCGATCCTCTCGAAGCGATCATTATCATCCTCATTTCTCCCCTTTCTTCCACGATAAGACTTTAAGGTCTTATCATTTGGTATCAGAGCCTACGATAAGACTTTAGGGTCTTATTATCAATCTTCTGGCCTATCTGCATTTTGGAGCTGACTTAGGATAATTACAGTAGAAAAAAAAAGTTCATACATTTTTTTTAATTCATTTTGTTCCTATCTCTCACAAAATGAGATGGCATGACCTTCTTTTGCATTTCTGAAGGTAGATGGCATGGCTCATTATTCCATGGCTCAAGCTTGAACCATTTAAGGTTGTTAATGTTTTTGTGATTCAAACCACTTCAACAATATATTTGAAGCATTAATAGATTTCTATTTTTTTTATAAGTATTTCCTTATTGGTTTGTGTGTATCACACAATTACCTTTTCTTGTACTAAAACTCAGGACATTGCCCTCAGATCCATTGCATCCCTCAGGTTTCAAATGTATTCTGTTGTTTATCGATTTGTTTCTACTGTGTAATAACTTTCTCCTTGTGCTAAAACTTGTCATTTGCCACCTTAGCTCTGATTCTTCCTTCCTGAGAGGTATTGCCAGAAAATATTTTGGTTCATAAGAGCATAGCTGCAACCATTATGATAGATGTTTCACATAAATTTTAGGTGCCTTGCTTTTTAATATTAGGTCAGTGGCTTTTACAGAGGTGGACTTCTTGATTTTGAGTTGGGTTTTGTTGCTGATTCCAGTTTGGTAGGAAATAGTCTTGATAATTCATATATTATGGTCTTCAAAAGGTTATATTATTACCCTTGGTGTGGCAAATGTGTATGTGCATGATTTAGGCTGAGATCCTTCCATGAGTAATAGAGCACTCAATTTAAGCAATGGGTAAGGTGGATGATGCAGGATGAGTTCATATTAGTCTTATTTTGACAATCTTAAATCTGAATCTGAAATCCTCTCATGTCTAGGTTTAAGGTTTTTTATATAATAATATTTGTATTTTTGGATAATTTATGTTATTTTTGAAGTGTTATTAGAATGCAATTTTGAGTTAATTAATTATAAGAATACCTTCACCTTTTTTTATTCACTTTCATCAAACTCGTGATGGAATTCTGTTTAGTATGGGATTTGAAAACATTATGTATTGTGGACTTTCTCAATTCTTCCCCAAACTCTTGTTTTGAAGTATATTTGTTTGTTAAATCTATTTATTCATTATAGAGCTTTTTTAAAGACATCCATTGGCTTCTATACGAAATTCTTTATGTTTGACAAAGTGATCTAAGACAATACCATAAATTGTTATGTTATAGCTCATTCTATTAAACATTGTTCTATCATCTTTATATTTTTACATCTCATCTTATATATATTTTTAACAACTATATGGAAGGCATGATCCTCTGTTCCCAAGATGTGATTCTTCTTTAACTTTCTTGTCACTTCTCCAACTCCTTATATTATGACATCTGTATACCATGCTGTCATCTTATTTTACAAAGAAGCCATAAGGACAAAAAAGACACATCGATAAGTAGCATATTTATTTTCTCCCACGTCCTAACATAAGCATTAGGGTTATTTTTCCAAACATAATTGTGGTTAATTCTAAAATGCTTTTAGTAGTAAGGCTAATATGTATCATATACTTTACAGTGGTGTATACTTGGAACTTTGGGAGTCTCAAGTATTTGTTGTTGATTCCTTGATGTTACAAACTTCAAGTGTAAATACAGCAGCATTACTGTATTCTCAGATGTGGTTGACCATGTGGTGAACTTATTGAGTAAGACAATACCATTGATCAGTGATTTCAATAGGTGCTCGGGCGCTCCCCTAGGAGCTCGGGCGAGACGAGGCGAGGCCCGAGTGCCACGCTTCATGTCCAGGTGCCTCGCTTCAAAGAGGCGCCGCTTGGGCGCTCACCCGAGCCCAGGCGCCGGGTGCTTCGGGAGAGCGCCTAGGTTAAACCAAGCGATCGTACCAGATTTTTAGGTCTGGTTGGTCTCCGGTGCTTTAGTTGGTTCAATCGAACCAACTAAATCACCGATATCAGGCTCCCTCTCGTGATCTCCCCGACTTCCTCAACCCTAACACTCGCGATTTTGTTGTTGAGATTTCTTCTCTGTTGTCGCTGCTCTCTACTGCCGATGCCATTGTCGCTGCTCGCTACTACTATCGCTACTCGTCGTTGCCACAATCACTGCTCGTCGTTGCCACAATCGTTGCTCGCTGCTGCTGTCGTCGCTCGTTGCGGCTGTCGCCACTCCCGCTGCCGCTCATAGCTCCCGCTCCCACTCCCGCTATCGTCGTCGCTCACCGCTCCCGCTCCAGCTACGACTGTCACTTGCTACCGCTACCGCTATCGTTGCCTCAGCCTCGGTCTTCTCACATTCTTCTCACTATACTGTTAACAGTATATTAACCGTATACTGCTAATTGTATATTAATAATAGTATTTTTATTTATTAGATTAATAATATATTCTTTTGATTTTAATACTATTAATTTTATTTATTTAATGCTATATTTTTTATTTAAAAAATAAAAAAAATACTATTATGGTTTATTTATTTATTATGATATTGTACTTGATTTTCTTAATTTAATAGCATTTTTTTTATTTAAATAATTATATTTATTAATTATATTATATATTTTTATATTTTATTGCCTTGCTTCGCTCGGGCAGCGCCTAGCGCCTTGGGCGTTTTTGGACCTTAGCGCCTTTTGGCACCTAGCGTTTTTTAAATCACTGCCATTGATACAATACCTTAAATCAGCATGGTCAGACTACAATTGCTTCGGAAAATATCAAGCCAACCCTAAATAGTTGGAATATTATGGCTTGTTTTTGTACTTGTGGATTGTTGTACTTGTGTGGTAATCAAGGATTTTACAGCAAAATGTGGATACAAGAATCTTGGTTTAATGAGATTAATAGTGCAGTAACTTTCTATCAGATGCAATCTGGAGATTGCACCAAGGTTCGCAATACCGTACCGTACTAGTATTTCGACCTGGGCTTTGTACCGGTACGGTACGGTATACCGAGCAGTACACCCAAGTGTGTTGAGTACTGTAGCACCGCTACAGTGCTATAGTGCACTCGGACCGGTAACAAGCGGTCCGCGTACCGACAACCTATCGGACCGGTACATACCGCCCATACCGAGCGGTACGGTTCGGTACGGCAGACCCTGGATTACACATCCTAAAATTTGGTGTATATGTTTGAACTTTTCTCATGCGTGTTTAGCAATTTGTTCTCATCTGTTTTCTACTGCATGGGTGGATTTATTTGCTTGATATCTGCTGATTTATTTTGTTTCATTCTTTCCTTTGATTTACTGCTGGGGTTTTAAAATGGTGTCTCTAACCATTTTAGGTGTATTTCTTCTTAAAATTATATATAAGATGAGTAATTTGAAAAGTCAATTTATTTATCATTTACTGCCAATATTCTTTTCTTCCTCTAAATTGGTTTGGTCAATTGCCACAGATGCGAGCTGTATCCTGAGTTAGAGGTCCTTGGTAGGCATCAACACCCAAATTTAACTATTCCATTTCTAAAGGTAAAAACATTTCTTTTCCAGTCTTCATTTTTTTTATCTTTTTAAATTTCAGCTCTTCTACACATGGACATAGAATTAAGTTCTAGGTTTCACTAACGAGTGACCATGTTACATGAATTGTGTCCTGATTTATTTTAGACTAGTTTCTACAGCATCTTGCTGTCACATATCCTTGTTCTTATCTGATGATGGAATTCATTTGATATGTGTATCTGTATCTTTGACATAAACATATATGATTATCCTGCTTGACAAAATAAATTTCAATCTGCATAAAGCTGATGTCAACATTTTGGCAGGTTCAAAGATTTTAGGTGTATATAGGTACAAACTAAAATTTATTGGACCTGTATAATGTATATCATTCTGTCCCTTGTTATATCAAGAAGAACTATGGTTGGCATTCCAAAGTATTTAGAATTGTGGTTAACTCTTCTTGTATCAGAGTTATGTTTCCTTTTTGTTGTATGTTTAATATAATGAATATAAATCTCTTTTGCTTGGAGAAAAAAAATCTTTTTTGTTTTATCTTGTTCTATTATTATATTCTTCTTTCTTGTTTTATCTTGTTCTATTATTTCATTCTTAATCCTAAAGTTTGAAGATGTTACAAGCAGATTTTCTTATTTGTATTTTGAGCTTGCTGATTGTTAACATTCTTGTGTCTAGGCTGTGGGTGAAATTGCAAAGGCATCACAAACTGAAGCATCTTCTTTGCCAGATCAGACTGAATGATTGGCACATGACCATGAAATCTGCCAAATTATGTTTCATTGAATTTTGTGAGTATTAATTTAAGAAATTGCTTTTATTTGTAAAATTGTACTGTATTAATTTAAGAATTTTGTGAGTATTAATTTTGTGATTAGGCAATGATTTTACTGTATATTGCTTTTATTTGTAAAATTGTACTAAAAATTCCTACATTACTGTGATCTTCGCCCAGACAGATATCTCATATTTCAAATTGTACTATTTAGTATATCTGATATCATGAAGAAATATGACTAAGAGTGTAGAAGTTTAGTTGCTTTCACATGTGATTGCCATATTTAACTAACAAACTAAGCACTTTGATCATAAAATTTTATACACTCCCCCAGTGAAAGAACACTTTTCTAAAAACAAAGAATTAGTTCTCTTTGAAGATGCGAAAGTGGAGACAGATTAAATAGTTATCTTCTGTGGTTTAGCAGGCTTCCAGTGCTATTTTTTTCTCATTTCTTTGTTTCAATTGGTATATTGTTATTATGATATTTTTAATCTAGTGTTTGAATATTTTATGTAGTCTTTCAAGGTTCTCTTTGTTCAATGCAAGTGCTATTTGGAATAATTTCCCATTGCCTTTTTGTTCTAATTTGACAACCAGAAATTGGATCTGTCAATTTTGATGATGTTAGTCTTCACTTGGAATATTGGGAGGAATTATTGTTTAAGTTTAATGAGATGAAAAGATACAGAAGAATTGTTGGATCTCTTGTTGGATCATGCTTAAAAGCTGCATCACCACTTGTTTCTTCACAGAAAGAATCAGCTTGTCTGGTGTCTCTGGACATTTATTGAGGTACTTGCTTGATATGTTTTTTGATAAAACAGTTTTGGCCAAATGAATCTCTTTCTAATTCTCATTCTGCTGTTGCAAATACTATTTGGTGTTTAATTGTCAGAAGGCAGCTCAATGCACAGGGGCACCCATTAATGCAGGTCTGGGAAGGGTCAATTATGCAGTTCTTTCTTTCAGTCAGGGAGAATTAAATTTAGTCTTTCTCAATTTAAGTTTCTACTATATAAAGGGAAAACACAAATTAAGCTCAGCCATTTCAGTATTTATTGTGATGTGAGGAAACCTCTTAGTTACCTGTGTTTAAAGTGAAACCTTACAAGTGACTTTAAAGAAAAAAAAATCTGGATTGAAAATAAGAAAAGAACAAAGGACAGCACATGTTGCTTCACAAGTAGGATACCTTTTCATGTTGATGACCCTTTTCGATTGTTTAGCATTTCTTTGTTTGATAGCAGTATTTTCAAACTAATGGGGCTATGTAATTTTAGTGGAAAATTAATTGATTACTTATTCATAAACGGCAACTTGGATTTCTGAAATTTTTTGACATGAGGATACTTGGGTAGATGGCTTACCATTATGTACCTATCAGATACCTTATTCATTAGATAATTTTTTGGTACAAGTGATCTGTGCTTAGTCTGTGAATTCAAAATTTTTTACTACCATTCATACGCATTATGCTTTTCATGGAGTGTATTTTGCAAATGGATCTTCTTACGAATGACAAGCTATTAATGATGGATAGAATGATTACTGGCTACATAATGTAGTTTGCTTGTCATTTGCAAGGTTATAAAGTTGGACAAATTTTGAAGTCTATGTTTACCTAAAATCCAATGATTACAAACTAGAAATTCTTTAAGCAATAGGAACATGTACATTGCCATGCAGATTTTCGATTATGTAGGTCCAAATGAAGGTTTTTTAAAGCTTTATTTTCATTTGGATCTGTTATTTTAGATGTTTATTTTTGAAGAAAGTTCATTTGGCTCTGCTATAATAGTCGTTTATTCTGTGACTTGTTCTGGATTATTGTAACAGGGAAGCCATTGTTTTGCTAAGTGAAAGGCTTGCATTTACCATCTCTTTGTTCTTTATATAACTATATGCTTGTCAAGGATTTTAAGATGTCGACCATTTGGAGATGTTACTGTATTATTTCCCTAAATCATGTGTTTCGTTGTGGCTTTCAGTTTCTAGAAGTGCCACTTTTATTGGGGTAGCAACCATGAAAAGTCAGAACATGTTCTGAATGTTGTTATATGGTTCAATTGGGAAAATGAACTGTTCTGAGTATGATTTCAAGTTTGTCATAATTTCCTTGGTGTAGGATACTTTGGGTCATGGGTACAATCCAAGCATGGGCCATGCTGCTTGGTTTTTGGTATGTGGGGGTAGGGATAATGTTGACTTTTTTGGATTAGTTCCTGATAGTTCTGTTGCTTTTCGGTCGTGTTCACTTAGTAAGTTGGGGTAAGACATCTTGATCTTTTCACAGCATTTAACTAAATGCTTTTTTTCCCAAAAAAAGGTAAGAGACATGAAAACTTGATGGTTCTTAATTTTTGTTGATTTAACCCTTTTTTTAATGGATTTGAAGTGTAATATATCATATGAATTCCATTTTTGCTTAGATGTTCTCTATTTATAAAGCCGAATAAAACTTTGAGATTGGATTTTTAATTTGTTTATCTTGTCGTGTATGATGGCAACCTGGAAAATACAGTATTGCAAAACAGATCAACAACCTGCATCATAATTTCAAGTAGTCTGATCAAAGTAAATAGACAGCAACTTCTTGTTGGTTTGTCTTTTTCTCAAAACTCCTTTTCTCTTTCTGGAATAATGTTGTATTTTGCAGAGAACAAAATTTCACATTTATTCCCAAGGTCTCAGTCCGTCGTCTTATTACTTTTAAGCAAGTCATTTAGGACTATCAGTTTAGCAGATTCTGCCTGTAAATTGCTGCCCTAAAAAGGTGTTACTGGTTAGACTGTTGCAACAAAACAAATGTTAATGGAAGTCTTGGTTTCTATGCCAAAATCAGTTGATATGGTAGGAAATGTGAACCCTCTTCTCCATATTATTATTGGTTATGTTTGACAATTGTGTGTTGGTTTTGAACCATTGCATAATATGTTTTCTTTGTTCAACTAAATAAAATAATTAGATGTATACTTTTGTTAGGGGCTGGAGTGGTAAATATCTTATTGGAAAATAGTAAAACAAAATCTTTCTTGTTATTCTCCTTAGATTTCAGTTGTTTGTACTTTAGAGTAAGGCATTTTTTTGTAGGATGTTTCTGTATCTCTTGCAAAAGTGGAGGAAGCTTATAAGCACGAGAAACAAACCAAAGCAGCAATCTGGGAAGCAGTTCAGTTGCTATCACTAAATGATCTGAAAGATGGGATGGAGGCTGCAGATGAGGAAGCTGACGAGAACAGAGTGCTTCCAGCAATGAACATAATCTGGCCTTATTTGATTCTTTGCCTTAAAAATAAGGTTTCAGTGGTATGATAGATTTTTTTTTTGCTAATTTAGTAAATCTCTTTGGTCTTTTTTCCGTTAACATTTAGCCTATTCTGCAACATCGTACTTTGCTCGATTGTCTGATTTATGCTGAAGCTTCATATATATTTCTCATGTCTTGGGAATGGGAATGGAGTGGTTGATAAGAAATTAAAAATGAAAAGACAGAGGAGAATAATGATAATATTTAACAATGAGCTCAAGTACCATAGGATCAAACGCATACTAGTCTTGAGTGTAGAGATAGACATTTTATCTAATCCTTCTTGCTTTATTTGATAATGAAGTTGTAACAATTGTTAATGCTTGGCAGCTCCAATAACACCATATTTTGTTTGATGTTTTAGTGGATTATGTATGGTTATGCATATAGGACAATAGGGGGGTTTGGAGCTTTAGGGCTTATGTAATGAGAGAGTTAAGAGGTAGGATAATTGGGGGAGAAATAAGATAGATATTAGGTGGATATCTTGGATTCACTCAAGTCTACCAAACTCACTTCATGGGAAGATTGTTGACATCACATCACACTGTATTGTGGTCACAAGAAATTAAATCAAGTTAGTACAATCATAGGATACATGCTCATAAAAACTATAAGTATTTTAAAAATGTTAAGAAATTAAATGGTTGTTCTGAAAGTTTGGTGTCAGAAGGTGTTGATTTGGTTTTGAAACTTTGCCCAATTGCAAAAAAATAAAAAATAAAAATATTTGGGCTACTGATAGGCCATGCCAATGTGTATTGTGTATTGTGTCTTATGCGGTGGTGTTGGAGCATTTGATACATATATGAATATGGAGTGTTGGTACTTCCAAGTTGAAAAGCCTTGACATGTGGCTCCATGTTAGTTTGGACTTTTAGTAACCATTAAAGAATTTATGCTATTTGGGTTCAAATATTGTCTTCTGATGTTTCTAACTTGCTGTATTTAGCCATTAAAGGACTTTTAATATTTTGTCTTCTGATTATGCAGTGATGTTTCTACCTTGCTGTATTCCCAGTTAAAGGATTTATGCTGTATTCCCAGTTGAAAAGCCTTGGCATGTGGCTGCATTATTTACAGCTTTGATTTTTCTTTTATTCTTTTTCAGGTTGTGATCAGGAAATGCTTGAATATGCTGCATAAAGCAGTTCAAATTGGTGGCGGGGACTTTTATGTTCGCCGGTTTCAGAATGATGGGCATACTATATGGAAGTTGCTTACTTCATCCCCATTTCGAAGGAAACCAATGCTATCAAATGAGGAAAGAATTCTTCTCCCTTACCGAAGTAATTCTATCACACTTCAGAAGAACCTATGGCTGAAGTCTCCAGCCAAAAAATCCAGTCTGCAGTATTGGACATGATTACCATGATATGTTCGGACAAGAGGACTAATTCAGCATTACAGACAGTCCTGAAGAAGGTTAGTGGTATTGTCGTAGGTATTGCTTGCAGTAGCATGGCAGGTCTCAAAGATGCATCTCTAAGGGCATTATCAGGACTTGCTTGCTTTGATTCAGACCTTACCTGGCTTCTGCTTGCGGACGTCTACTATTCCCTGAATAGAAGGGGGATGTTATCCTTCCACCATGTCGAGATCTGGCGGGGATTTCTGAGCTGCTTCCTGCCGCATCATCCAAAAAGGAATATTTGTTTGTGAATTATGCAGGAGAAGATTTACTCTGTAAATTTGTGGGAGATGTTAAGAATCATTGAGAATGTAAAAGGGCATTAGATGTCACTTTGCACATGGTAGTTATAAGATTATGTTACATGCGGAGGCTTTTAGTGCACGTTTCCCAAATGTTCGAGGCAATGTTTTCAAAGGGCATTTTCCTTTTCTAGCAAGGCAAGTTTGGGCGACTTTTCTTTAGTGAGATAATTTCTTATATATTCTGTCTCATGGTGTTAAATGATTTCATTTGTATGATGTTCATGAAACTCTGAAATCTACTCAAATGTTTGGTTATCATACCATTAATATTGTGTGATTCCTCTTGTTATCCTTGGTTGTTTTTTAGGTTTACATATGTATTTTCAACTGCGGTACGCCGTAGTTGCGAAGAACAGTATCGGTTTGTGATGCTATCTCAGCCAACCGTTGAAAAGATGAGAACATCACCCTGTCAGTTTGCAAGCGAAAATGACGTCGTGTGTGGGATCGCCGAAATAATCATCTGGCCCCAATCGTGTTAAACAGTAGGAAACAGTAGGTGTACGCCTGGAGCATAGGGTTTCAAGCGGGCACTATTATACCTAAAAGCCGAAGGGATGTAGATTGCTTGCCTTCACCATCAAATCAAAGAGGCAATAGTATCATACGAAGAAGACGAGCAACCACTAATTGGTAGCTGAACACAGTGCCGATGAGAACACACGGGATGATCGTCAGCGTTTCAATACCATTGATTGATGAGTACAAGCTTATCTAGGTATCTCTGGTTGACATAGGAGACTTGATATGGGGAGACCACACAGATTGTTTTGTTGGAAATCATTTTATTAGTGACTCGGTTCGAGATGATCGGATTGACAGATTGGGATCTTCCTCGTTGTAAGATTCCTCCCTGTGGCTAGGTCATTCAGGTGTTTTCGAACGATCGACGATCCTACTTGGCAGGACGACACTGGAGGTTGTCTGATGTTGTTCCTCCGATACTTAAATTAACAAAAAGAAGAAGACATTTTAAACGAGTAGTTTATTTGTTTTAGGGTAATTATTATGAATGTGACGACTGTTATTATTTTTTTAGCGATTGCACGTGCCCATATTGGCGCGAATGGTACTGAAGGCATCTCGTATATTACATGTCGCTGTAGAGGGTAACGCGGTCAATTCATAGCGATGCCGTTACGCCACGTTGCCTGACAGTGATTCCGTGTTCGTGATGTCGTTATGGAGACGGAGGAGATCGTATTCCGTTAACGGATCGTTTCTAGCAACCCAGGCCTCCCGCTCACCGACTTATGATACTAGACACTCCACCCCTATATATTCTCCTCTGTCCTCCCCATCATATTTCTTGAAACGCTTCGTTTGTTCTCTGTCTTCGGTCTCTTCGAGCTCTGTCGTTGCTTCCGAGTTCTTGAAATTTTCTTTACGGAACTTTGTATGCTCCCTCAAAGAAAGTAGGAATCAGTGCTATGTAGTACGTGAGAGGACCACTCTCAGCCACTCCTTGTCGCCTCTCTGCTTCGTCTCCGAGAAAAGAGGGAGCCGCTTCGGAAGGGTAAAACCTTAATATCATGTGAATTCTTCCTTGATTTCTGGAGATCTTTGTCTATTTTCATGTTTTCTTCGTTTATCTGGTTGCTGATCGTGTATCTGACCAGATTGATCGGGTCCTGTGTCTTCCATTTCGCTATTTTCGAGTCGCTTTAAAGATATCTTCAAGTGTGTTCTCTACTAAATTATGGATCGATGTGATCTTTGATTAAGCAATCCGTTAGACAGATATCTGTTCTTGTTTCCAGATCGGTATCATTCTCGTCTTTTTCGTGTTCATTTTCTGATCGATCTAGCGCTGGGAATCTTGTTTTAGAGACGGATATGGTGGGTATAAGGGTTGGTTGTTTGTCATGAAAACTGTTAGATCAGGCAGATCTGCAATGGTTTTAGGGGTGGCCTTGTTCTATATGCTTGATTTTCTTTACGGACCTTTGTATGCACCCTAAGAAAAAAGAGGAATCACTACCATTTAATATGCGAGAGGACCTCTCTGTCATCCCGTTCTTGCGTTTCTGTCGCCTCTCTCCTTTGTCTCCGAGAAATGAGGGTGCCGCTTCGGAAGGGTAAAACCTTAATCTCATACGAATTCTTCCTTGATTTCTGGAGATCTTTGTCTATTTTCATGTTTTCTTCGTTTATCTGGTTGCTGATCGTGTACCTGAGCGGATCGATTGAGTCCTGTGTCTATCATTTCGTTATTTTCGAGTCGATTTGAAGATATCTGTTCGTTATTTACAAGTGTGTTATCTTATTTTCGTTATTTACAAGTCGATTTGAAGATATCATTTCGTTATTTTCGAGTCGGTTTGAAGATATCTGTTCGTTATTTTCGTTATTTTCGAGTCGATTTGAAGATATATGTTCGTTATTTGAAGATATCTGTTCGTTATTTGAGTCCTGTGTCTATCATTTCGTTATTTACAAGTGTGTTCTCTACTAAATTATGGATCGGTGTGTCTTTGATCAAGCAATCCGTTAGACAGATATCTGTTCTTGGTTTCAGATCGGTATCATTCTCTTCTTTTTCGTTTTTTTTTTATTGATCTAGCGCTGGGAATCTTGTTTTAGAGACGGATATGGTGGGTATAAGCATTGGTTGTTTGTAGTGGAAACCGTTAGATCAGGTAGATCTGCAATGGTTTTAGGGGCGGCCTTGTTCTTGATGCTTGATTTAGTATATTAATCGCATCTGATCTCCTTTTTTATAAGGACTGTAGGCTGTTTCATGGTTCTTGTTTGCAAATTTGGTCCCTGATAGCTTTCGAGGTGGTAGACATCTCAGATTAGCTTGGAGATTTTAGACCTTGGAGCTTGTAGCTTCTCTAATCATGATACGTTTATTGATCTATGACTTGCAGTTTTTTATGTGGCTAAATTTATAGTACATAGACTTGGCACCGATAACACTTTGGTTATTTACTTCTAAAATAAAGTATTGGTTTTGATGTGGAGTAGCATGGTTTATATATATGTTTGCTCTCTTTTATGGAGTTATTTAAACTATTCCATTTATAGAAACCCATGGTAGTAAGGTTTATGATCTATTAAGCTCAAGTTTAATCTGGCATCCTTCCGTTCCAGTTTGTAACATATAATTACGCCTGATCTCATTATTTAGTAGTGGTTTCTCTCACGTGCTGGCTCAATATGCTGGATTTGTACATTAATTTTGGCTATAATGGATCCTGGGGTGAGCGATAGAAGTACTAGTTGCTGATCTGATTTATTAAGACACATACTAGTGGGTGTATTTATAACAGTTTCGGGTTCTGTTTTCACTATATTAAACAATACCTTTTTATTTCCAGCAAATTTAGTAAACAAAATTCATAAGTAGTGTTTTCAATATGGAAAGGTAAGAATCCACTATCTTTTTGCTCAATTAGTTGTCGAGTGTCTAGGGGAAATAAATTGTAACTTTGTTTGTAACACAAGCTTTACTTGTCTTCGTAGTCTCTCTCTCATGCGAGGGGTTGACAAATGATATTTAATATAATTATGTTTAAGCTAGAAGATGACATAGTCTACACAAGATTGACTTCTTAATATAGACAACAATTACTGGGCTTTTCATTGATGCTCAATTTATATTTATGATTGGGATAACAATAATTTGATGCAATAATAATTGTTTCATCTATTAATTTTCAAGATTTTTTCTGATTAAAATGTATAATAAGATCAAAGTTCAGAACAGTTTAGCTGACTTTAAAGCAGCCACAGATGGCCTAAATAGCTATGAAAACCTTGGTTTGATGTTAGATAGTTGTTGGTTCATGCCTTACTCAAAAGCTTGAAATAAAAGTTTACAAAGATTGTGATCTATAAGTCAAAACACCCAAAAGTTTAGTTGCATAAGTTGGAAATATGGTTGTTCTTGTGTCGGCAACCTAACTAGGTTTATAGCTATGAAATTTGGATTGAATTAAAAGATACTCCTCTTTTGGTTCTATTGTAGGATCAAATGACAAGGATGAGCTCTGGTATCTATTAGCATCAATGTCATCATGGAAGGTGGCATTTTTTATTACAATATGCAGTAAGCCAACTCTGTTTTTTGACGGAAGACCTTGTCCTTTCCAAATTGGATTAGTTCTTTCTGAATAATGTCTTTTTAGCTTATCTATATTGAGATATTTTTTGCAAAAGTGTATAATTTGGTAATTTTATTCAAAGTTCATCTTTATGTTCTTTTAGAACTTCACTCATGTTTAATTATGTACAAAATTTGCTGCTATTTTAACTTCGTATCCATAATTTATATTCTTCTTTCTGAATTTTGTCTGTTATTTTTCCAAAATTGTTGTAGGCTACTTTTTAATACTCCGTGAGTCTACAAACCATGTTCTTGTATGCATAGGATACTTCGTATCCTATTCATGTGAGATTTTCAGCAAGAATTTATTGAACATGACATCTAGATCCTTCCTAGAATTATTTTTGTGCATATTTTTTTTGTAGGAAGTAGATCCTATACTAGAAAACTACTTCATCTCATGAATCTGCAATTTAAACCTGCATTTGTCTTATGAACATGATCCTTTATTCTCTTTTCATGTTGGCCAGGTGGACATTTGTGCTGGTTACCATTTATTTTTTGTTATGTCCTTAAACTTTGAACATTTCTCCACTAGGCATTATGATTTATTCTCCTTATTTTATTTCTTATGTGCATAATATTTTAGTCTAGAACATGTGTTTTTTCCTTAACATAGGCATTCCAAGTGCTCTTAAATCAATTTAAAAGATCTTTGCTGAGCACTCACATATGAAACTATACTTACAACTCAGCTCATAAATGAAAGTATAGCTGGTGATCCATCCTCGATGGAGGAGTGTCACTAGCAATCACCAAGGTCACATCTCCAAGAAGCTTGAGGAAGCAACCAATATTTGATTGCTTCCTTAGGGTTTGCTAGGGATGAGTTGAATTTGGAGATGTTTAATCTTTAACCATATGATTTGATGATCTTACAGTACAAATATTTAACCATAGAATTTGGAGATGTTTGATCTTGGCTGGAAGATGCTAAGGCAAAGAAAGGGGGAAGAGGAAAGGGGGATATGTTACCAGCGATAGTGGGTGTGACAATAATTTCTGTAGAGGAGAAAGTGCAGTGGCTTCTGGGAAAGGGAGAAGAGGGAATAAAGAGAGAGGGGGTTACCACCAGAGGACAGGGGTTGTCAGTAGTTGGTTATCGATTGCCAATCGCCAATCACATTACTACTGATTGCAAGGAGAGTTGCAAGGAGGGTAAGCCAATTCCGTTAGGCAAATCATTTCTTATTTAGGTATTCTTAGCTTTAGTGTGTTTAATTTAATATATATAATCATATATAGAAAAAAAATATATAAATTAGAGGCAAAACATGCGTTAAATTTTAATGACAAATGTGAAATTATTATCAATTCAGATATTATTTATCATAATATAATATTTTATCAAAAATTAAAAACTTTTGTGACAACGTTGATACTAATATCATCACTAATATCCAAATTTTAATGATTTAGTGATAAATTATGGTTTGCCATCAAAATTTTATTTAGTGATAACCTTGTCACTAAATTACTTTTTAGTGACAAAACTAAATATTTGTGGCAAAATTTTTGTGGCTGTTGAAATGTTTTCTTGTAGTGTTCTTGAGCATTAGCTTGGACTTCTTGAGCTTACTAGCTCGGCTTCTTGAGGCTTCTCTTACTATCACCTCTCTAATTTCCCTCCCTTCTTACCCCTTTCCTTGTAGTTGTAGAGGGGTAAAACTCCTTACTAAAGAAGGACTAGAGTCCAACTCTTAGTCCCCACAAAGGAATCCTAGATTCTCAATTAGAGTCTAACTCAAGTAGGGACTCCTAATCTATCTTCTCAACTTGAGTCAAACTCAAATTGAGCTTGGGCTTACGTCTTTGGGCTGGTCGAACTTGGAGTTGAGCTGGTTTCATTGTCCCTAATCATGGCTCCCCCCATTTGGAGTTGAATCTGAAATTGAAGATAGGGAAACTCTAGTTCACTGGCTTCTTTTGTGAACCACTTTACTGAATCAGATTCTACCCTTTGTGTCCTACTCGATTATTTTGGCGTCTCGTCTCATGGTAGTAACCTTCTTTTCAACAATGTTGTATTCGTCTAAAGCCTTCTCTTGGTCGATCACTAAGTCATACATCAAAGGCCGCATCAATGTCTCAAACGCATTTAGGTTCTCTGTACACCTCTATGTATAGAGGCAACTCGAGTTGGTAATTGTTGTCAATAATCCGCTTTAAGACTTTGAATGGTCCATATCGAATGGGCTTCATCTTTCAGTCATTCCTTCCCTAAGTGCAACCAATCAAGGTCACCTTCTTGGAATTGGCCCTCAACACGATGTTAATCATCTCTCTCTTTCCTTTTTGATAATCCCATTAAAGATGTTCTCTACACCGATTGAATATGCTTGAAAAATTTTTAGGCTTGTAGCGATGTGTTGCTTTCTTTAGAGGTTTGTGATGTTGAATTAATCGTAAACCACAAATCAAAAGGGATTTGAGGGTAAATGCCTAAGCATACCTCTAACGGTGATTTGGTCAGGGAGTTGTGCACCACTCAATTAAATGTGAATTTCAAGCATGGCATCCACTTCAGATGTCGATCTTGTTGCAGTTTAGACTGTGTTTGCAAGTATTGAAGTGGGTGATGAACAGTGTAGATTATCAATGTAGAAAATTTTATACTCACAATACTTGATGACTTAGTGATGCATAAGTAACTCTTTGTCATACATGAAGAGGAAGACAAAGGAGGACGAGGAGGAAGGAGAGAAAAAAAAGTAAAGAGTAAGGAAGAAGAGGAGGGAGGAAGCTGTGAGATAAGACCAAATCACTGTTAGATAAGAGTTGGAATTGAAGAAGCAACTACAAGAACTGTTAGATAAGAGTTTCATTCAATCTAATGTTTATCATGGGATGCTTCGATGTTATTAGTTAAGAAAACGAATGAACCATTGAGGTCTTACATCGATTATGTTTAGTTGAATCAAGTGCAAATTAAGAATAAGTATCCTCTATCCATAATTAATGATTGATTTGATTGATTTTATAGTGCACATGTCTTTTCGAAGATTGATAATTCAGCCACTCTTGGACCACTGTATAATTATATTCGTTGATGATATATTACTGAATGCGAGGGGTAACCAAGTGCATAAAGAACATTTGAGAAATATATTGTCAATACTAAGAGAAAAAAAGTTATCTGCAAAGTCCATCAAATGTGATTTTTTGTTGAACGAAGTTATCTTCTTAGGATCTGATTTCAGCGAAAGGTATCTCTGTTGGTCCAAAGAAAGTGGAAGTGACAGTTTAATGGGAAAAATCAATGACTATGATAGAACTTAGTAGTTTCTTAGGCATGGCAGGTTATTGTTGCTATCTTGTATTTGTAAAAGATTATTCAAAACAAGAAATTAATTTAAGTAAAACAACTGTGTTCAGAGAGTTCCCTATTTTATTCTTGGATGACTTGCTCGGATTACCTCTAAATGGAGTAGGTGAATTTGCTATTGATATCGCCCCGTGGACAACCCCAATATCTAAGCCTCCGTAAAGTGTGCCACCTCTCAAGTTTGTGGAATTGAAGAAGCAAATACAAGATCTATTAGATAAGAGTTTAATTCGGTCTAATGTTTCATCATGCGATTAACCATTGATGTTGTTAGTTAGGAAAATGGATTAACCATTGAGGTCTTGTATCGATTATAGATAGTTGAATCAGGTGCACATTAAGATAAGTAACCTCTTCCCAAAATTGATGATTGATTTGATTTATTGTATTTTGCACATATCTTTTCGAAGATTGATATGAGATTTGGTTACTATTAATTGAAGACTATGAAAGAGGATACTTCAAATATAGCTTTTAGAACTTGATATGGTCGATGCGAATTCATAATAATACCATTCAGCTTGACAAATGCCCTTGGAGCTTTTATGTATCTAATTGATAGGATATTTCAGTCACTCTTGGACCACTATATAATTGTATTCGTTGATGATATATTACTATATGCGAGGGGTAACCAGGTGCATAAAAATACTTAAGAAATATATTGTCAATACTAAGAGAAAAAATTTATCTACAAAGTCCATCAATTATGAATTTTTGTTGAACGAAGTTGTCTTCTTGGGCCATGTGATTTCAGTGAAAGGTATCTCTATTGATCCAACGAAAGTGGAAGTGGTAGTTTAATGGGAAATATCAATGACTATAATAGAACTTAGAAGTTTCATGGGCATCGCAGGTTATTGTTGCTATCTTGTATTTGTAAAAGATTATTCAGATTAAGAAACTAATTTAAGTAAAACTCCTGTGTTCAGAGAGATCCTTATTTTATTCTCGGATGACTTACTTGGATTATCTCTAAATGGAGTAGTTGAATTTATTATTGATTTCGCCCCGGGGATAACCCCAATATCTAAGCCTCCCTATAGAGTGGCACCAATCAAACTTATGGAATTGAAGAAACAAATACAAGAACTGTTAGATAAGAGTTTCATTCAATCTAATGTTTATCATGGGATGCTCCGATGTTATTAGTAAAGACATCTGGATTACTAAGATATTTGATTCATTTGATGTGTAAGATTATATTGAGGTTTAGTAAAGACATCTGGTCCTCTTGAGGAATGAAGTAGGAAAGGTAGTGAAGTCGAATTTTTAAATTTTCGAGGATTGCTTTTTGAGATTTGGGATAGAGTGTGTGTTCGAACTGACCCAAATTATGATTTGAATATTATGATAAAAGGGCATGACTTAATGATATTGATGGCCTCTATCTATGTGCAATCTGATCTCTTTCAACAAATTTAGAAACGGCAACTAAGAGATACACATTTAATCTACTTGAGGAATGAACTAGAAAAGGGATTGAAGTCGAATTTTTAAATTTTGGACGATGGCCTTTTGTGTTTTGGGATAGAGTTTGTGTTCTAAATGACCCAATTATCAATAACCAAATCCTGAAGCAAGGTCATAATTCAAAATATGTGATAATTTGGGTTAGATTGTTGATTACATTTTAATTTTATGGATTTTCAGACAAGGTCACACTTCTTGTATATGATAATTTGGGGGGCGTGACAAATGTGGTATCGGAGCATGATTTAAGGATTACTACGATATTTGATTCACTTGTTGTGCAAACTTATATTGAGGTTTAGTAAATTATATAGAGATCGATGAAATTTATATTCGATATCTTCTAAGAATCTAGGATGACATCGACATTTGGTCTTCTTGCTTATGAATTGTGGATTATGGGTATGAATTATGACTTGAACGATTTTTGGTGTCCTCAAATTTAGTTTAGATTTTGTATTAGATTGTTGATTAAATTTTGAAATTATGGATTTTAAGACGGGGTCATACCTCCTAAATGTGATAATTCGGGAGGCGTGACAGAGGTGGTATCAGAACATTATTCGAGGATCACTGTAAGATATTTGATACATTTGACATGCCAAATTATATTGCGATTTAGTAAATTAAATAGAGAGCGAAGAAAATTTTCTTTGATATCTTTTAGGAATCTAGGATGCCAAGGACATCTGGTCCTCTCGAGGAATGAAGTAGTCAAGGTAGTGAAGTCGAACATTTAAATTTTAGAAGATGGCTTATTGCGATTTGGGATAGAGTGTGTGTTCCAAATGACCCAAATTTTGATTTGAATATTGAGAGAAAAGGGCATGACTCAATGATATTGATGGCTCTATCTATGTGCAATCTGATCTCATTCAACAAATTTCGAAAGGGCAACTATGAGATCCACATATAATCTACTTGAGGAATGAATTAGAAAATGGTTTTAAGTCGAATTTTCAAATTTTGGAGAATTGCCTTTGGAGTTTTGGAATAGAGTATGTGTTCTAACTGACCCAATTATCAATAACTAAATCTTGAAGCAAGGTAATAATTCAAAGTATGTGATAATCCGGATTAGATTGTAGATTACATTTTAATTTTTTGGATTTTAAGACAAGGTCGCACCTCTTGTTTGTGATAATTTGGGGGGCGTGACAAAGGTGGTATCGGAGCATGATTTAAGGATTACAAAGATATTTGATTCATTTGATGTGCAAGATTATATTGAGGTTTAGTAAAGACATCTGGTCCTCTTGAGGAATGAAGTAGAAAGGTAGTAAGGTCGAATTTTTAAATTTTCGAGGATGGCTTTTTGAGATTTGGGATAGAGTGTGTGTTCGAACTGACCCAAATTATGATTTGAATATTATGATAAAAGGGCATGAGTTAATGATATTGATGGCCTCTATCTATGTGCAATCTGATCTCTTTCAACAAATTTAGAAACGACAACTAAGAGATACACATTTAATCTACTTGAGGAATGAACTAGAAAAGGGATTGAAGTCGAATTTTTAAATTTTGGACGATGGCCTTTTGTGTTTTGGGATAGAGTTTGTGTTCTAAATGACCCAATTATCAATAACCAAATCGTGAAGCAAGGTCATAATTCAAAGTATGTGATAATTTAGATTAGATTGTTGATTACATTTTAATTTTATGGATTTTCAGACAAGGTCACACCTCTTGTATATGATAATTTGGGGGGCGTGACAAAGGTGGTATCGGAGCATGATTTAAGGATTACTACGATATTTGATTCACTTGTTGTGTAAACTTATATTGAGGTTTAGTAAATTATATAGAGATCGATGAAATTTATATTCGATGTCTTCTAAGAATCTAGGATGACATCGACATTTGGTCTTCTTGCTTATGAATTGTGGATTATGGGTGTGAATTATGACTTGAACGATTTTTGGTGTCCTCAAATTTAGTTTGGATTTTGTATTAGATTGTTGATTAAATTTTAATATTATGGATTTTAAGACGGGGTCACACCTCCTAAATGTGATAATTCGGGGGGCGGGACAGATGTGGTATCAGAACATTATTCGAGGATCACTATATGATATTTGATACATTTGACGTGCCAAATTACATTGCGATTTAGTAAATTAAATAGAGAGCGAAGAAAATTTTCTTTGATATCTTTTAGGAATCTAGGATGCCAAGGACATCTGGTCCAATCGAGGAATGAAGTAGTAAAGGTAGTGAAGTCGAATTTTTAAATTTTAGATGATGGCTTATTGCGATTTGGGATAGAGTGTGTGTTCGAAATGACCCAAATTTTGATTTGAATATTATGATAAAAGGGCATGACTCAATGATATTGATGGCTCTATCTATGTGCAATCTGATCTCATTCAACAAATTTCGAATCCACATATAACTACTTGAGGAATGAATTAGAAAAGGGATTTAAGTCGAATTTTCAAATTTTGGAGGATTGCCTTTGGAGTTTTGGAATAGAGTATGTGTTCTAACTGACCCGATTATCAATAACCAAATCCTGAAGCAAGGTAATAATTCAAAGTATGTGATAATCCGGATTAGATTGTTGATTACATTTTAATTTTTTGGATTTTAAGACAATGTCGCACCTTTTGTATGTGATAATTTGGGGGAGTGACAAAGGTGGTATCGGAGCATGATTTAAGGATTACTAAGATATTTGATTCATTTGTTGTGCAAGATTATATTGAGGTTTAGTAAAGACATCTGGTCCTCTTGAGGAATGAAGTCGGAAAGGTAGTGAAGTCGAATTTTTAAATTTTCGAGGATGGCTTTTTGAGATTTGGGATAGAGTGTGTGTTCGAACTGACCCAAATTATGATTTGAATATTATGATAAAAGGGCATGACTTAATGATATTGATGGCCTCTATCTATGTGCAATCTGATCTCTTTCAACAAATTTAGAAACGGCAACTAAGAGATACACATTTAATCTACTTGAGGAATGAACTAGAAAAGGGATTGAAGTCGAATTTTTAAATTTTGGACGATGGCCTTTTGTGTTTTGGGATAGAGTTTGTGTTCTAAATGACCCAATTATCAATAACCAAATCCTGAAGCAAGGTCATAATTCAATGTATGTGATAATTTGGATTAGATTGTTGATTACATTTTAATTTTATGGATTTTCAGACAAGGTCACACCTCTTGTATATGATAATTTGGGGGGTGTGACAAAGGTGGTATCGGAGCATGATTTAAGGATTACTACGATATTTGATTCACTTGTTGTGCAAACTTATATTGAGGTTTAGTAAATTATATAGAAATCGATGAAATTTATATTCGATGTCTTCTAAGAATCTAGGATGACATCGACATTTGGTCTTCTTGCTTATGAATTGTGGATTATGGGTGTGAATTATGACTTGAACGATTTTTGGTGTCCTCAAATTTAGTTTGGATTTTGTATTAGATTGTTGATTAAATTTTAATATTATGGATTTTAAGACGGGGTCAGACCTCCTAAATGTGATAATTCGGGGGGCGGGACAGATGTGGTATCAGAACATTATTCGAGGATCACTATATGATATTTGATACATTTGACGTGCCAAATTACATTGCGATTTAGTAAATTAAATAGAGAGCGAAGAAAATTTTCTTTGATATCTTTGAGGAATCTAGGATGCCAAGGACATCTGGTCCTCTCGAGGAATGAAGTAGTAAAGGTAGTGAAGTCGAATTTTTAAATTTTAGAAGATGGCTTATTGCGATTTGGGATAGAGTGTGTGTTCGAAATGACCCAAATTTTGATTTGAATATTGAGAGAGAAGGGCATGACTCAATGATATTGATGGCTCTATCTATGTGCAATCTGATCTGATTCAACAAATTTCGAAAAGGCAACTATGAGATCGACATATAATCTAGAATGAATTAGAAAAGAGATTTAAGTCGAATTTTCAAATTTTGGAGGATGGCTTTTGTTGTTTTGGAATAGAGTATGTGTTCTAACTGACCCGATTATCAATAACCAAATCCTGAAGCAAGGTAATAATTCAAAGTATGTGATAATCCTAATTAGATTGTTGATTACATTTTAATTTTTTGGATTTGAAGACAAGGGCGCACCTCTTGTATATGATAATTTGAGGGGCGTGACAAAGGTGGTATCGGAGCATTATTTAAGGATCACTAAGATATTTGATTCATTTGATGTACAAGATTATATTGAGGTTTAGTAAAGACATCTGGTCCTGTTGAGGAATGAAGTAGGAAAGGTAGTGAAGTCGAATTTTTAAATATTCGAGGATGGCTTTTTGAGATTTGGGATAGAGTGTGTGTTCGAACTGACCCAAATTATGATTTGAATATTATGATAAAAGGGCATGACTTAATGATATTGATGGCCTCTATCTATATGCAATCTGATCTCTTTCAACAAATTTAGAAACGACAACTAAGAGATACACATTTAATCTACTTGAGGAATGAACTAGAAAAGGGATTGAAGTCGAATTTTTAAATTTTGGACGATGGCCTTTTGTGTTTTGGGATAGAGTTTGTGTTCTAAATGACCCAATTATCAATAACCAAATCCTGAAGCAAGGTCATAATTCAAAGTATGTGATAATTTGGATTAGATTGTTGATTACATTTTAATTTTATGGATTTTCAGACAAGGTCATACCTCTTGTATATGATAATTGGGGGGCGTGACAAAGGTGGTATTGGAGCATGATTTAAGGATTACTACGATATTTGATTCACTTGTTGTGCAAACTTATATTGAGGTTTAGTAAAGACATCTGGTCATGTTGAGGAATGAAGTAGGAAAGGTAGTGAAGTCGAATTTTTAAATTTTCGAGGATGGCTTTTTGAGATTTGGGATAGAGTGTGTGTTCGAACTGACCCAAATTATGATTTGAATATTATGATAAAAGGGCATGACTTAATGATATTGATGGCCTCTATCTATATGCAATCTGATCTCTTTCAACAAATTTAGAAACGACAACTAAGAGATACACATTTAATCTACTTGAGGAATGAACTAGAAAAGGGATTGAAGTCGAATTTTTAAATTTTGGACGATGGCCTTTTGTGTTTTGGGATAGAGTTTGTGTTCTAAATGACCCAATTATCAATAACCAAATCGTGAAGCAAGGTCATAATTCAAAGTATGTGATAATTTAGATTAGATTGTTGATTACATTTTAATTTTATGGATTTTCAGACAAGGTCACACCTCTTGTATATGATAATTTGGGGGGCGTGACAAAGGTGGTATCGGAGCATGATTTAAGGATTACTACGATATTTGATTCACTTGTTGTGTAAACTTATATTGAGGTTTAGTAAATTATATAGAGATCGATGAAATTTATATTCGATGTCTTCTAAGAATCTAGGATGACATCGACATTTGGTCTTCTTGCTTATGAATTGTGGATTATGGGTGTGAATTATGACTTGAACGATTTTTGGTGTCCTCAAATTTAGTTTGGATTTTGTATTAGATTGTTGATTAAATTTTAATATTATGGATTTTAAGACGGGGTCACACCTCCTAAATGTGATAATTCGGGGGGCGGGACAGATGTGGTATCAGAACATTATTCGAGGATCACTATATGATATTTGATACATTTGACGTGCCAAATTACATTGCGATTTAGTAAATTAAATAGAGAGCGAAGAAAATTTTCTTTGATATCTTTTAGGAATCTAGGATGCCAAGGACATCTGGTCCAATCGAGGAATGAAGTAGTAAAGGTAGTGAAGTCGAATTTTTAAATTTTAGATGATGGCTTATTGCGATTTGGGATAGAGTGTGTGTTCGAAATGACCCAAATTTTGATTTGAATATTATGATAAAAGGGCATGACTCAATGATATTGATGGCTCTATCTATGTGCAATCTGATCTCATTCAACAAATTTCGAATCCACATATAACTACTTGAGGAATGAATTAGAAAAGGGATTTAAGTCGAATTTTCAAATTTTGGAGGATTGCCTTTGGAGTTTTGGAATAGAGTATGTGTTCTAACTGACCCGATTATCAATAACCAAATCCTGAAGCAAGGTAATAATTCAAAGTATGTGATAATCCGGATTAGATTGTTGATTACATTTTAATTTTTTGGATTTTAAGACAATGTCGCACCTTTTGTATGTGATAATTTGGGGGAGTGACAAAGGTGGTATCGGAGCATGATTTAAGGATTACTAAGATATTTGATTCATTTGTTGTGCAAGATTATATTGAGGTTTAGTAAAGACATCTGGTCCTCTTGAGGAATGAAGTCGGAAAGGTAGTGAAGTCGAATTTTTAAATTTTCGAGGATGGCTTTTTGAGATTTGGGATAGAGTGTGTGTTCGAACTGACCCAAATTATGATTTGAATATTATGATAAAAGGGCATGACTTAATGATATTGATGGCCTCTATCTATGTGCAATCTGATCTCTTTCAACAAATTTAGAAACGGCAACTAAGAGATACACATTTAATCTACTTGAGGAATGAACTAGAAAAGGGATTGAAGTCGAATTTTTAAATTTTGGACGATGGCCTTTTGTGTTTTGGGATAGAGTTTGTGTTCTAAATGACCCAATTATCAATAACCAAATCCTGAAGCAAGGTCATAATTCAATGTATGTCATAATTTGGATTAGATTGTTGATTACATTTTAATTTTATGGATTTTCAGACAAGGTCACACCTCTTGTATATGATAATTTGGGGGGTGTGACAAAGGTGGTATCGGAGCATGATTTAAGGATTACTACGATATTTGATTCACTTGTTGTGCAAACTTATATTGAGGTTTTGTAAATTATATAGAGATCGATGAAATTTATATTCGATGTCTTCTAAGAATCTATGATGACATCGACATTTGGTCTTCTTGCTTATGAATTGTGGATTATGGGTGTGAATTATGACTTGAACGATTTTTGGTGTCCTCAAATTTAGTTTGGTTTTTGTATTAGATTGTTGATTAAATTTTAATATTATGAATTTTAAGACGGGGTCACACCTCCTAAATGTGATAATTCGGCGGGCGTGACAGAGGTGGTATCAGAACATTATTCGAGGATCACTGTAAGATATTTGATACATTTGACGTGCCAAATTATATTGCGATTTAGTAAATTAAATAGAGAGCGAAGAAAATTTTCTTTGATATCTTTTAGGAATCTAGGATGCCAAGGACATCTGGTCCTCTCGAGGAATGAAGTAGTAAAGGTAGTGAAGTCGAATTTTTAAATTTTAGAAGATGGCTTATTGCGATTTGGGATAGAATGTGTGTTCGAAATGACCCAAATTTTGATTTGAATATTGAGAGAAAAGGTCATGACTGAATGATATTGATAGCTCTATCTATGTGCAATCTGATCTCATTGAACAAATTTCGAAAGGGCAACTATGAGATCCACATATAATCTACTTGAGGAATGAATTAGAAAAGGGATTTAAGTCGAATTTTCAAATTTTGGAGGATGGCGTTTGGAATTTTGGAATAGAGTATGTGTTCTAACTGACCCGATTATCAATAACCAAATCCTGAAGCAAGGTAATAATTCAAAGTATGTGATAATCCTGATTAGATTGTTGATTACATTTTAATTTTTTGGATTTTAAGACAAGGTCGCACCTCTTGTGTGATAATTTGAGGGGCGTGACAAAGGTGGTATCGGAGCATGATTTAAGGATCACTAAGATATTTGATTCATTTGATGTATAAGATTATATTGAGGTTTAGTAAAGACATCTGGTCCTGTTGAGGAATGAAGTAGGAAAGGTAGTGAAGTCGAATTTTTAAATTTTCGAGGATGGCTTTTTGAGATTTGGGATAGAGTGTGTGTTCGAACTGACCCAAATTATGATTTGAATATTATGATAAAAGGGCATGACTTAATGATATTGATGGCCTCTATCTATATGCAATCTGATCTCTTTCAACAAATTTAGAAACGACAACTAAGAGATACACATTTAATCTACTTGAGGAATGAACTAGAAAAGGGATTGAAGTCGAATTTTTAAATTTTGGACGATGGCCTTTTGTGTTTTGGGATAGAGTTTGTGTTCTAAATGACCCAATTATCAATAACCAAATCCTGAAGCAAGGTCATAATTCAAAGTATGTGATAATTTGGATTAGATTGTTGATTACATTTTAATTTTATGGATTTTCAGACAAGGTCATACCTCTTGTATATGATAATTTGGGGGCGTGACAAAGGTGGTATCGGAGCATGATTTAAGGATTACTACGATATTTGATTCACTTGTTGTGCAAACTTATATTGAGGTTTAGTAAATTATTAGAGATCGATGAAATTTATATTCGATGTCTTCTAAGAATCTAGGATGACATCGACATTTGGTCTTCTTGCTTATGAATTGTGGATTATGGGTGCGAATTATGACTTGAACGATTTTTGGTGTCCTCAAATTTAGTTTGGATTTTATATTAGATTGTTGATTAAATTTTAATATTATGGATTTTAAGACGGGGTCACACCTCCTAAATGTGATAATTCGGGGGGCGTGACAGATGTGGTATCAGAACATTATTCGAGGATCATTATATGATATTTGATACATTTGACGTGCCAAATTATATTGCGATTTAGTAAATTAAATAGAGAGCGAAGAAAATTTTCTTTGATATCTTTTAGGAATCTAGGATGCCAAGGACATCTGGTCCTCTCGAGGAATGAAGTAGTCAAGGTAGTGAAGTCGAATTTTTAAATTTTAGAAGATGGCTTATTGCGATTTGGGATAGAGTGTGTGTTCGAAATGACCCAAATTTTGATTTGAATATTGAGAGAAAAGGGCATGACTTAATGATATTGATGGCTCTATCTATGTGCAATCTGATCTCATTCAACAAATTTCGAATCCACATATAATCTACTTGAGGAATGAATTAGAAAAGGGATTTAAGTCGAATTTTCAAATTTTGGAGGATTGCCTTTGGAGTTTTGGAATAGAGTATATGTTCTAACTGACCCGATTATAAATAACCAAATCCTGAAGCAAGGTAATAATTCAAAGTATGTGATAATCCGGATTAGATTGTTGATTACATTTTAATTTTTTGGATTTTAAGATAAGGTCGCACCTCTTGTATGTGATAATTTGGGGGGCGTGACAAAGGTTGTATCGGAGCATGATTTAAGGATCACTAAGATATTTGATTCATTTGATGTGCAAGATTATATTGAGGTTTAGTAAAAACATCTGGTCCTCTTGAGGAATGAAGTAGGAAAGGTAGTGAAATCGAATTTTTAAATTTTCGAGGATGGCTTTTTGAGATTTGGGATAGAGTGTGTGTTCGAACTGACCCAAATTATGATTTGAATATTATGATAAAAGGGCATGACTTAATGATATTGATGGCCTCTATCTATGTGCAATCTGATCTTATTCAACAAATTTAGAAACGGCAACTAAGAGATACACATTTAATCTACTTGAGGAATAAACTAGAAAAGGGATTGAAGTCAAATTTTTGAAATTTTGGACGATGGCCTTTTGTGTTTTGGGATAGAGTTTGTGTTCTAAATGACCCAATTATCAATAACCAAATCCTGAAGCAAGGTCATAATTCAAAGTATGTGATAATTTGGATTATATTGTTGATTACATTTTAATTTTATGGATTTTCAGACAAGGTCACACCTCTTGTATATGATAATTTGGGGGGCGTGACAAAGGTGGTATCGGAGCATGATTTAAGGATTACTACGATATTTGATTCACTTGTTGTGTAAACTTATATTGAGGTTTTGTAAATTATATAGAGATCGATGAAATTTATATTCGATGTCTTCTAAGAATCTATGATGACATCGACATTTGGTCTTCTTGCTTATGAATTGTGGATTATGGGTGTGAATTATGACTTGAACGATTTTTGGTGTCCTCAAATTTAGTTTGGTTTTTGTATTAGATTGTTGATTAAATTTTAATATTATGAATTTTAAGACGGGGTCACACCTCCTAAATGTGATAATTCGGCGGGCGTGACAGAGGTGGTATCAGAACATTATTCGAGGATCACTGTAAGATATTTGATACATTTGACGTGCCAAATTATATTGCGATTTAGTAAATTAAATAGAGAGCGAAGAAAATTTTCTTTGATATCTTTTAGGAATCTAGGATGCCAAGGACATCTGGTCCTCTCGAGGAATGAAGTAGTAAAGGTAGTGAAGTCGAATTTTTAAATTTTAGAAGATGGCTTATTGCGATTTGGGATAGAATGTGTGTTCGAAATGACCCAAATTTTGATTTGAATATTGAGAGAAAAGGTCATGACTGAATGATATTGATAGCTCTATCTATGTGCAATCTGATCTCATTGAACAAATTTCGAAAGGGCAACTATGAGATCCACATATAATCTACTTGAGGAATGAATTAGAAAAGGGATTTAAGTCGAATTTTCAAATTTTGGAGGATGGCGTTTGGAATTTTGGAATAGAGTATGTGTTCTAACTGACCCGATTATCAATAACCAAATCCTGAAGCAAGGTAATAATTCAAAGTATGTGATAATCCTGATTAGATTGTTGATTACATTTTAATTTTTTGGATTTTAAGACAAGGTCGCACCTCTTGTGTGATAATTTGAGGGGCGTGACAAAGGTGGTATCGGAGCATGATTTAAGGATCACTAAGATATTTGATTCATTTGATGTATAAGATTATATTGAGGTTTAGTAAAGACATCTGGTCCTGTTGAGGAATGAAGTAGGAAAGGTAGTGAAGTCGAATTTTTAAATTTTCGAGGATGGCTTTTTGAGATTTGGGATAGAGTGTGTGTTCGAACTGACCCAAATTATGATTTGAATATTATGATAAAAGGGCATGACTTAATGATATTGATGGCCTCTATCTATATGCAATCTGATCTCTTTCAACAAATTTAGAAACGACAACTAAGAGATACACATTTAATCTACTTGAGGAATGAACTAGAAAAGGGATTGAAGTCGAATTTTTAAATTTTGGACGATGGCCTTTTGTGTTTTGGGATAGAGTTTGTGTTCTAAATGACCCAATTATCAATAACCAAATCCTGAAGCAAGGTCATAATTCAAAGTATGTGATAATTTGGATTAGATTGTTGATTACATTTTAATTTTATGGATTTTCAGACAAGGTCATACCTCTTGTATATGATAATTTGGGGGCGTGACAAAGGTGGTATCGGAGCATGATTTAAGGATTACTACGATATTTGATTCACTTGTTGTGCAAACTTATATTGAGGTTTAGTAAATTATTAGAGATCGATGAAATTTATATTCGATGTCTTCTAAGAATCTAGGATGACATCGACATTTGGTCTTCTTGCTTATGAATTGTGGATTATGGGTGCGAATTATGACTTGAACGATTTTTGGTGTCCTCAAATTTAGTTTGGATTTTATATTAGATTGTTGATTAAATTTTAATATTATGGATTTTAAGACGGGGTCACACCTCCTAAATGTGATAATTCGGGGGGCGTGACAGATGTGGTATCAGAACATTATTCGAGGATCATTGTATGATATTTGATACATTTGACGTGCCAAATTATATTGCGATTTAGTAAATTAAATAGAGAGCGAAGAAAATTTTCTTTGATATCTTTTAGGAATCTAGGATGCCAAGGACATCTGGTCCTCTCGAGGAATGAAGTAGTCAAGGTAGTGAAGTCGAATTTTTAAATTTTAGAAGATGGCTTATTGCGATTTGGGATAGAGTGTGTGTTCGAAATGACCCAAATTTTGATTTGAATATTGAGAGAAAAGGGCATGACTTAATGATATTGATGGCTCTATCTATGTGCAATCTGATCTCATTCAACAAATTTCGAATCCACATATAATCTACTTGAGGAATGAATTAGAAAAGGGATTTAAGTCGAATTTTCAAATTTTGGAGGATGGCCTTTGGAGTTTTGGAATAGAGTATGTGTTCTAACTGACCCGATTATCAATAACCAAATCCTGAAGCAAGGTAATAATTCAAAGTATGTGATAATCCGGATTAGATTGTTGATTACATTTTAATTTGTTGATTACATTTTAATTTTTTGTCAGTTGCTAAGCTTTTTTAAGCCTACTCCGTTGCTATATAAATCTTTCGGGTCAACTTGTCACTCTCTGATATGTTTGTATTGAGCTGAGGCTGTAGGGAGCTATTCAGAATTGTAGGTAAATCTTATTGGTTGATATATTGTGGTTATTGTTGTATAAGCATATTTTGTATGTAACGAAGTGTTGTCGATGAACCTGAATGAATATAGCGTATAAAAGGTGTTAAAAGATCTCTTTTATTTGGAATTTTGGAATCTTAAGTTTAGTTTACAATGATATGAACTGGTGGTAATTGGTTGGATTTCTGAGTGTATAAATTGTTTAGCTTGTGGATTTATAAGTGTTGTTAATGTTTTGTTAAGTTGGCTTGGATTTTCATAAATCTGAATTATCGAATGATGTGCTATATGATTATAAACTGCATAGGTTTTATTGATGTAAATTTGACTCAATGTTTCTCAGTGTCCCCAAATGTTAGTTTGGATCTTGAATTGATTTGTGATGAAAAATTTTAATATTATCGATTTGGGAGAATTAATTTGTTTGCAAAATAGAAGCAAAATAAATGTTACAGACTTCCACTAGGATCATGATAGGTTACAGATTTAAGTTCCAATTGAATATGAAAGAGGAATTGATGCAAAAACCTCAGTTCGGGTCCCACATTGTGTTATCGTTAGAGAAATTTAGTGATCAATAGTTCTTACTATATCTTAGATTCATAGATCATTTATAATTTTGTTGGACCTATCACACTTTCTTCTTTACAGAAATTTTATGAAAATTCAAGCTCCAAAATTAAACCACATTTTATTGGAAGAATATTTTACCAGTGTTATCGTTCAAAAAGGTATATTAGCTTATTGTTGTAGCCTGTAGGTGAAAATAATACTAGATCATTTGTTTTTTGGAAAGCTTGTATTGTAGATTTGAGGTAGCTACTTTTGCTTTTCCTCTCTTGTTGCACTTTTTGTGTGAGAATTCTGACATTTGAATGCTTATATCCAGTCATCAGGATACTTGTGTAAAGATCCTTTGCTTATGCTAGGTTCATCTCTGCTGTAGTTATTACAATAGATGCATCATGCATTTTCTTAAGAATTAAGATTATGATTTAGTGACTTCTACTGTCATCGTAACAATTTTTTAAATTTTTAAGTTTTGGAGTGGCATAAGTCAGCCTCATGATGCTTCAAGCTTCAAGTTCCATTCATCGATCTCAGTATCATTTTGACTCATTAAGTTCACTACCACTCAAGTCATTGATGTTCCGTCAAGCAAATCCAAGCCACACTATTTCAAGGCCACAGAGTCGTAGGTGGATTGATTTCTTATCTGGTGTGTGTAGTGGCAAAATGATAATCCCTTTTTCTTTGAGAATTTTTACTAAAGTTTTTTGTTTGGTCCTTGTACTTTTAGGCATCTGGAGATCTTCCTGTTCACGGTTCAAATCTTTTTGCTCGCAAGTGCTAGATTCTTGTAATACATGTGATATTAAAAAGGTCTGTATTATTTTGAACTTGATGATTGTAAAATGTTTTTAAAATTGTCCATTCTATTTTATTGTATATATTTTTGTTGATTATCATGGATTCTCATATAGTTTGATGAACATTTGAACCTGCTTTCAAAGTGATATCATCACAATTATTATAATTTGTGATGAAACCCAGCTTTATGTTGCACCAATAATTGCTTAGAGATAAGAAAAGATCTAGGAGTTAGATGCATGATAAAAGAGCCCAATGTTGTAATATTTTCTTCTTAAATAATAGAGTGGCTCTTATCAACTTGTTTGGCTTGTGCTGAAAATTTACTAATTTGATGTTACTATATGATGGCATATAGTCGGTACTTTAACTAAGTTTTGAACAAAGAATGCTTTGACATAAAATGATATGGATTTGTGAAAATTTAGGAGGTTCAGCACAAAAAGACATGCAAGATTTTTTTGAATTATTCAAATTTTAAAGTAAACTAAGACTCCAAATTGTCAGAAACCAAGGGAACTGCATTCCCTTGCATAGCCTACAGGTCCCATCTAACATTTTGTTGGTGCATTAAAATTTTTATTTTTTTCCCTCTCACTTCTTTACAATTTATGGGTAGATAACCATTTTGTCAAAAAGTTATTGAAGTTGATCGATATTTGTAGACAAAGGTTCAATGTATTGTTTCATATCTTAGATCTATTTTCTTATATTTATTTTAGTTGCATTTGAATCCTTGTCAAGTAGTTGACTCTCCTACCTAAAAATAGCTAATCTGATATGGGTCTTTACGTGAGTTTGACTCTTTTACAATTTTTGATATTTTTAAAATTATTTGATGTTTTAATAGAATATTTGGTTCATATGTTGAACCTTATTGTAAAATAGTGAACATTTTATTGAGAATTCCTTTGTGGGTATGTGCAGCTGCTTGTTATGAAGATTCAGTTGTACTACATAGACTATATAGGCCATCAAAACAGTTATATGAATGCATCAGCATCTGCAGCTGCATGAACTGGAAGCACTTTGTTAAGCCTTCTAATGGAATGTTTTTCTTGTTACTCGAATTTGTACATTTGCCCAGATTTGTCTTTGTTCTCTTGCTTACTGATTGTCATAGTTTAATTTTCTCCAGCTGTATTTTGTGTTATATTTTATTGGATACTCTTAGTTTAGTTGGATCAGTGATTTAAAAAGGCGCTCGGGCGCTCGCCTAGGCGCTCAGGCGAGGCGAGGCGAGGCCTAAGCGCCTCGCTTCATTTCCAGGTGGCTCGCTTCAAAGAGGCACCGCATAGGCGCTCGCCCGACGCCTGGCGTCGAGAGCTTCGGGTGAGCACCTGGGTTAAACCAGGCAACTGAACCAATGGTTTAGGTCTGGTTCGGTCATCGATATCAGTGCGACTTCCCCAACCCTAACCCTGCTCACCGTTCACGCTGCTCGCTGCCACTGTCGCTGCTCGTCGCTCCTGCTCTCTCAGTCGCTGTAGCTGCTCGCTGCTGTCGTTGCCTCTGTCGCCGCTCCCGCTCCCGCTTTTCTAAGCACCCTCGGTCTTCCCTTACACTCTTCTCTTCTCTTTCGCTTCTCCTCTTTCGAAATTGAAAGTATACTGTTAACAATATATAGTATGCTGTTATACTATATACTGTTAACAGTATAACACTATTATTTTGATTTTAATACTATTAATTTTAATATTATTAATTTTTAGCGCCTCACTTCGCTCGGGCAAGCGCCTGGGCGAGCGCCTCGGGCGTTTTTGGACAGTGGCGCCTTTTAGCGCCTAACGTTTTTTAAATCACTGAGTTGGATACTTGGATATCATGATATGTCATTTTCATTTACTAGATGATGATTTTCGTAAGTATATAACTGATGCCATTTCTTCAGGATAAAGACATCAACATTGATAGATTAGATTCAGTGTTACCTGTGCAAACTCTTCGAAACTTTCCCATTGAGAAACTTTATGGAGAAGTTGTCATGGTTCGGCTTGATTCTGCTCTTCTGCTGAATTTAAGGGTTTCTGATGATCTCTCTTTAAATAGATCAATTTTAACTATCAAGTATCTATACAATGCTGGGGCTAAAGTAATTTTAGTAAGCAACTGGCCTCAGGCCAATGCTTCAAGGCTTCTTTCAAAAGAAGCCTTTGCAGGTTAGTAGCATTTCAGACCTAATGTATACACTGTTGCTTTTATCATGTTATCTTAAGAAAAGATATTAAGTAACCATACTAGTTCTCTGCAGCATTCTAATATTAGCTTTCAATTTATCATGTATTAGTTTATTGACATACAGGAAGAAAGACAGTTTCTTAATATATATGCACTAGACTATCTTGCTTCAGTAGTTTAGAGATTTGGTCTCTTTAATTGAAGTTCTGCTTGAATGATGATGGTTTTCCGCTGTGGTCTTTTAATTAAGTGTTCTGCTTGAAATGTCATCGTTGAACAGATCACTTGTCAGCGCTTCTCAAGGTTAAAGTTGTGCCTGCAAATGATGCTTCTGCCATCTTGCAATTCAAGATGAAAAACGTGGAAAATGCAGATGTCCTTCTTCTTGACAACTTAGACAAATAATAAAGAAGAAGTTGCAAATTCCTACGAGTTCTCCAAGACATTGTCATCTGGTGTCTCCATCTTTGTTAATGATGCCTTCTCACTATCACATAGGGTTCTTGCTTCAACTGTTGGTGTTGCCCGCTTTTGCCATGCATCTGTTGCTGGTTTTCATTTTGAGGAGGTATTGTTGCAACTAATGAAGATCAGTGAGACCAAAAAACAACCTTGTGTTGCAATAGTATCCTCTTCTATCCTATTTCTGTTTGATGCTACTTTCATTTAAACTCTTCAGGGATAATCTTAAACATGTTTCTGATGTTTTTTCCTAATAAGAAATTATTACAACATGAGCTTGGTTGTTATTCAAGTTGGTGCAACAGTGTACTGCATGTAATGGATTTATTTTGCAAGATGCTAATTTGATTTTAAAGAAGGAAGTATGAAAAACTTGGACTATTTTATTTCTTTTTTCAAATTGGTGGTGTTGGAGATCAATCTGCGCCTCATTTATTCAATTATCTGATGGATATGGTTCCTGCTTTTGATTTGCATCAAGATGTATGTCTTTATTTGTGCTAAACATATTAGGAATAACTTTGAAGTGCTAAATGTGGTGAACTGTAGTTTTTTCCTGCTAGCTCTTTCTCATAATCTTAGCAGATTTTTTATGGACTGCAAGTTGTACATGACATATGGTAGGCATTTGATTATTGTAGTGATCCTGTCCACATAACAACTGTTGTATTGCTAGCAAGGTCAAAAGCATTTGTAACTCAAATTGTTAGCTTCCTATGTATTTGTTTCACTTTGTTATCTTCATATTTTAGTTGGTAGTATGCTCCCATGCAGCTTAGGTTGTGGCCCAAGCCTTTGTCTAGATAGCGCATTAGTTGGTGATGGCATGAACTTGTGCCTATTGGAAATGCTAAGTAGTTTTATAGGGGTACAATTAAAGAAAAGAATAAGAATAGCAGAAAGATGAAAGTGAAAAAAGACGGATCCATAATTTTATAAAATTTTTGCTTTGTCCTAGTTATGAATAAAAGACACTTGCATGATGCTGACACAAAACCTTAAAATCACTTGAGAACTGAAATGTTGATCTAAATTTTCCAAAATAGTCAAAACATATATACAGTTGTCTTTACTTTAAGGAGTTTTGCATCAAGTAATGAGCTCGACTTGAACTCTTTCTAGGATGGATATATTCTTTTGCTTCTTCGCTGGTTTCATGATCTTTGTAGTTTTTTCCTGAACATCTAGCTATGTTAATGGGGCAGTGTTAGTAGTAGTTTATATCAAGGTTTGCCATACCGATGTGTACCGCCCGGTACGGGCGGTACGTACCGGTCCGAGAGGCGACCGGTACGCGGACCGCCCTCTACCGGGCGGTACACCAAAAAAAGCCTGTATCGGGCGGTAACGGTCGAAATTTTAACCGTTATCGCCCGGTACCATTCGGTAACGGTCGATTTCGACCGTTACCGCCCGATACCACTCGGTAACGGTCGAAATCGACCGTTACCACACTGTAGCAGTGCTCGAGGAACTACCGATACCCAACGGTCACACTCGTCTGCCCAACATGCAAAGGCAAAGGGGAAGGCAGTAGCATCAGTTGCATCGTTGGAAAGAATCGAGTCGGGCGACGAGACACCTTCACAATCACATTCTCTTTCTCGTTCGGTCCAGAGACATGACAGCAACACGGACAGCAGTGCCTCAACAGATGATGGCGGTGATATCGGGCAGTCGTTGGTCTCGTCTGCACAACTTGAGGGTGGTGAATGGACTGAGGAGCAATATTTTACACATACCACTCAAGATTCAGATCATGGAACTCGACAAGGTACTGGTCAAGTTTATGCACGGAAGGGGAAGGAGAAGGGGAAGGGGAAGGCAGTGGATGAATATGAACAAATGCGACAGAGCATACATGATATAGACACAGAAAGAGACTCATCGTATTCACAGCCATCGTATTATGAAGAATCATATGGGCAACAACAGTATGGTGATAGTTGGTCATCCTTCTCTGAGCAACAGCATGATACAGAACAACACCAATATATGCCTCAAGAGTTGCCTCGGACAAATATGATTTATGACGATCAATCTACGATCAGTACCACATTGATGCATCAATGGCATACGGTGTATCAATACACTATGTCATGGGATCAATTTCATGATTGGGTCCAACAAACGTATCATATTGATATGTATCGGATCGAAGACCCCGATCCACCACCTGTGGAGGCCCGTCGTTCGTTTTGGTGGTAGAATTAACAATCAGATATATCTAGATATATGATTATTTAATTCATTTGAATTTTAGAGTTTATATTGTAACAAAATAGTCTAACAATTCAACTGATTTTTCTATAGATATTTCAATCTATAACGAGCTGAAATACGAACCTCGAACAAGACTACCTCAAATCCCGAAAAAGATATGTGATGCTATTTTTACCTAATTTACATTCATTTTGATAAACTTATACTATTACTATATTTATTTATAACTTGAAAACTCTATCCTAGCTTTTTTTTTAATTTTCAGATATTTTCGGAGGGATAAATCGGTAAAATCAGGTGTATCGAGCGGTACACCTCGGTATACCGCTCGGTACGCCGTACCGTACCGTACCGAGCCAGCGTCGAAACGCCGGTACGGTACGGTTCGGCGAACCTTGGTTTATATAACAATGAATGAAATTTTGTATCATACCGGAGTTTCGAACTTTGCTCGGTATGGTACAGTACAGTATATTGGGCGGTACACCAAGGCATATCAAGCGGTAAACCTAATTTAGGCATAAAATCCTCTAAAAATACTTGAAAATAAAAAAAAAGTTATGATAGGATTTTTAAGTTAGAAATAAATATAGTAATAGTATAAATTTAGCAAAATCAATATAAATTAGGTAAGAATAGTATCATAAATCTTTTTCGGACTTTGAGGAATAACCTTGTGCAAGGTTCATATTTTTGTCCGTTACGTATTGTCCTTTTGTAAATATTAAAATATCTACAGAAAAATTATTTGAATTATTAGATTATTTTATTATAATATAAACTTTAAAATTCAAATGAATTAAATAATCACATATATAGATATATCTAATTGCTGATTCTACCACCAAAATGAATGGTAGGCCTCCATTGATGGTGGATCGAGTCCTCGATCCTATACATCTGCATATTAATATGATATGTTTGTTGAACATAATAATGAAATTTATCCCACGACTTAGTGTATTGAGCATAATAATTTATACAATCAGAACTCCAACCATTTCTACAAGTTCATATTATTATAGACTAAACATTCCAATAATTCCCAAACGAGAGAGGTCTTTTTAAAACTTCTACACGATATATCAATTCAAATTTGTCAGCAACATTTCATTACATACAAAATACATTTATATAACAATAACATCACAACCAACAAAGACTTGCCCATAATCTAAATAGATTTCCACTGTCTCAGCTCAATTATAACATTTCAGTGAGTGACAAGCTAACATGAAAAAGGGTTATATAGCAACGGAGTGAGCTACATATCCAGAATAAGAAATGGTAGTTTCAAACAAACTTTGTATCAAAATACAAGTCAGAGATACAAGAATTCATGGATATTAACTCATTAGATACAGAATCACAAATGTCATTTTATTCAAAACATATTTGATTCATAACAAATGGAGTAAAGAATAATTGGAGCATATCAATAACGTAAGAAGTGTTTCAAAGTATATCAACAACCTATGAAACATTACGAAGCATATCAATGACATATGGAATGTTTCGGAGCATATAAAAGCATATGAAACATTTTGGAGCATATCAATGGCGTATAAAATGTTTCGGAGGATATCAAAGGCATACGAAACATTTCGGAGCATATCAATGACGTATGAAATGTTTCGGAGCATATCAATGGCGTTTAAAATGTTTCGAAGTATATCAAAGGCATATGAAACATTTTGCAACATATCAATGACGTTACATTCATTTTATTTTCATCCAAAGCGCACATATAAACACATAAGCAATGCTTTGGATATCTTATCAAAAACACAGAGGGTGCAATCGGATCTTGAACAGAATATAGTCTATCCATTTCTGGATGACCACCTGACAGAAGTCTCCCACATTTGGGAGCTCAATCCACTCACGTGTGGGTGAAGTCAGAAGGGGCTGACAATGCATCATGGGATCTAAGCAGGTACCCTTTACCATTTCTAGCAAAGGTCTAGACAATCCCATAGCCACCAAAGTACAAAAGGATATGTGAACAATAAAACTTGCATATATCAGAAAGCACATGTGAAACAACGAAATATGTATGTGCTTGTACGAAACAATATGATTTAAACATAAACGTTACATGACAGATTTATGTATACAAATTATTTTGGGATAAGAGCATATAGGATTTCGAAATAATAATGTGCTTCTCAATAGAAGTAAGGATTTCAGCTAAAATATACACCGTATGCCATTGGTGCATCAATGTGGTGATGATTGTAGGTTAATCATGATAAATCACATTTGTTCGAGGCGGCTCCTAAGGCATATATTGGTAAATGTTAGAGCTTCTACTTTCGCTACTGATCTGCTGCTTTGTATCATATTGTTGCTCGGAGAAGTATGACCAACTATCACTGTACTAGTGATTTAAAAAGCGCTAGGCGTCAAAAGGCGCCAAGGTCCAAAAACGCCCGACATGCTAGGCACTCGCCCGAGCGAAGCGAGGCGCTAAAATATAAAAATATATAATATAATTAATAAATATAATTATTTAAATAAAAAAATACTATTAAATTAAGAAAATCAGGTATAAAATCACATTAAATAAATAAATCATAATAGTATATTTTTTTAATTTTAAATAAAAAATATACTATTAAATAAATAAAAATTAAAAGTATTAAAATCAAAATAATATATTATTAATCTAATAAATAAAAAATAAGATTATTAGTATACAGGTAGCAATATACTGTTAACAGTATAGTGAGAAGAGTGTGAGAAGATCGAGGTTGTTGAGGCAACGGCAGTGGTAGCAGGCGACAGCCGTAGTTGGAGCGGGAGCGGCGAGCGTCGGTGACAGCGGGATTGGCGAGTGATAGCGGGAGTGGGAGCTGCGAGCAGCAGCGGGAGCGAGGAGCGACAACGAGAGCGGTGAGCGATGACAGCAGCGACGAGCAGTCGGCGAGTAGCGACAGTAGAGAGAAGCAACAACGAAGAAATTGCGATCACGAGTGTTAGGGTTGGGGAAGTCGGGGAAATCGTGAGAGGGGGCCTAATATCAATGATTTAGTTGGTTCGATTAAACCAACTAAAGCATCGAAAACCAACTAGACCTAAAAATTTAGTTTGGTCGCCTGGTTTAGCCCAAGGGCACACTTGAAGCGCCTGGTCTCGGGCGAGCGCCCAGGCAGCTCCTCTTTGAAGCGAGGCGCTTGGACATGAAGCGAGGCGCTCGGGCCTCACCTCGCTCGAGCGCCTATTGAAATCATTATGTCGTACTGTTGTTGACCGTATGATTCTCCATAATACGATGTCTATGAGAGTGAAATGGAGTGAAATATGGGGGAGTATGGGTTTAAAAACCTATGAGAAAATATTCCAACGGTCATTTTGATCGTTGGAGCACTATTATGGACTGTTACCGATCTCTTCATTCTATGCAAACCTTTTGAGTTGGAGCAACATGTTGCCAAACTGGTGCTAACTAGATACGTTCTGCTTTTATTGCATTTGAATCATAGTCTGATTCCATGTTTTAGATAATTGATTTAAAATAAAAGTTTCATTGCCAAGATTTTCTTGTTTTTTTTATTCTAAATTTTTGGCATTCTGCATGCTGTTTCCTTCTGATGGGAGCTAAATATGTTGCAGATTGGAGGGAGTAATTTCCTGAAAAAAGCTAATACATTGCATGTTTTAGCTTCTACATGTGATGGAGTGATTTTCATTGGAAAGCTAGCATTTCAGATAATGAATGGTTTCGGACTTTCGGTACCTACCCACTTAGTGGAACATGATGCTGTTAAAGAAGCACTAGAACTGATCAAACTTACACAACAAAGAAAGATTCCAATTTATTTTCAGAAAGATTTTGTGTGTGTCAAAGTTGGCAAGCCTGAGCTGGTGGAGATATACGCTTATAATGAAATCTTGGCAGGTTAGTATGATGAATTGTACTTGTAAAATCATGTGAAAATTAATTTTTAAGCTTGGATTGGCCCTTTTGAACCTTTGTCCTTTTAATCTTTCCCTTTACTTTCCATTTGTAGTTCACACTTTCATTTTGGCTTATCTGAGTCCTGGAAAGCATGCTAATGCTTGCCTATTTATTTATTTTATGTATTATTATTTCTTAAATTTTTTTCTTTTTTTTTCATAAGCCACAACCTCTTCTTTGTTTGTTTCTTTCTTTCATTTTAGTTTTTTCTAGTGAAACTTCTTAAATCTTTTTTATGAATTTGTTAAATTTTATAACATGGACTTGGTACAAGCTTTGATTAGAATCCTAATTAATCGTGTCACAAATTATATGTGTTCTATCACTTTTCTCTCATCACTTGAACATATCAAGATCCATTTTGGACTTGCCCTTTTGTACTCAACTTGGTCCTGGTCCCCTTATTGTTGAAAGGAGAGGGTCCAAGTCCAATTTCCTACTTGTTGCCTATACCACGTCTGTGGGTCTAGGATAACTGGTGGCTGAACCTAACCTGGCTATCATTACTGGTTATAGCTCCACTTACATCTTTCCAAATGATCCCTTGATGATCTAATGCATTAAAAGATTGTGAAACATATGTAACTGGATCTTCATAGTGTAGGCATTTCTAACCTAAACAGTGAGACATTTTACTGATTATCTTTAATATTCAGGTTGGGTGCCTGTGGATCTAGGGCCAGTTTCAATGAAAGAAACCTCTTCTATGCTCTCAACATGCAAGGTCTGTGGCATCATAATTTACTTTCTGTGCCATGTTTGAAATCTAATTGAGGTTAAATGTTTGTGTTTTATAAGGTACTCTTTGTCTTTCATTAACATCTAAGCCATAACCGGTTCAAAACCAAGTGACAAATGCATCTCAGAATGTCCATTAAGCCATTATGATAATTATATTTTTCTTCTGTTTCTTCTATAGATAAAAATGGTCAAGTACATGCAGCTATGGAAGATCAACTAATAGAAAAAAATTGTTTATTGGATGGTATTGCTTGTTGTCCCCCGTTTTTTATCATAAAAGTCATCACTAAGTTCTTTATATAATAGAAGATCATGAATATCTACTTAAAAATATCATTTTAATATTCCCTAGTTTCAATCACTGATTACAGCACTAATGTATCCAATCAGTGGTCCATGCCAGCATAATGATCAGATTTAACATCTTAGTTGCAAAACACTGAAGTAAAAAAGAACTATCATAGTCGATATGCTTGATTTCTCCTTGGACAGCTGCATCAACTCTGAGATAGGTTGTGCTACAATTTTATTGAGAATGAAATTTAATTTGGCATGTTTTCATTCTTATTAAGTCTGTTAGTGATCATCATGTTGCAAGTGTAGTTACTTTAGCAGACTGAGTTTTGGTGGAGTATATAAATGTATCAAGACATAGTTCAGTTTAAGCTAAAATACTAGATCAAGTTAGCATTTTTCCTCTTAGCAGTTTTGTATGATCATTTTTAGTCTCGAGGTCCAAATAACTTATCAGACCAATATGTACTGATTAGTATTAACTCATCTGAATTGGTTCTGGCACGTGGACCGAGTGATTTTGCTCGATCTGGTTTGAAACTAGTTGTTTTAATTTTTTATTTTTTAAAATTTTAACAGCTTATAACAGTTGTTCAAAGCTGTTGGCTGTTTTAGATTGCAAAAAAATAAAAACAAAAGGTGTCAGGGACTGCTCTCTTGCATTTGAATCCTTGCATTTGAATCGATCAATTTTGGCTTCATTACCTGCTACAATGATGTTTGGTTGGGTAAATACTTTCTCAATTTGGTATTGCTTATCTTTCTTTATCTTTCACAAACTTGAACTTTTAATTCAATTTATTAGAAATCAATCAAACAATTTTAACTCTAGTATTTTTTTTGTTGTTGTGGTTCTATTTTCTGTAGTCTTCTTTTAAATTTCTGATTATTGTGATTTTTACTTTTTGATTGAAAATGTTGAGTTTGGTGCTTAAGCAAACCAAATGGAGATGAACTAACTTTCATGGCGTATACACTGCACATTATGTTTTTATTTGAAAATATGGGATGTTCATTCAATATTGTATCTATCATAGAGAGCATCACAAGATTAGTGACAACTTGTCGTATTAACACAAGGCAGTTGACTTAGATGTGTTTTGCAAAAGTTATCTGGTTAATGCATGTCCTTGACATGTAAGTATTATTTTTTTTCGTGGTTTAGTGATTTGATTTTTTAGATAATTAAGAAGATTTGACCAGCCAACCCAGTATTTGTTCTCTGTCATTTCCATGTCCTAGCATTCTTTTCAGAACTAGCTATCTTATACAATATTGTTAATGCCTTGATATTTGAACTGTACCTTGTTCATTGAATTATGGTGTAATTTTTGTCATTTTATGTGATTTGAACTTGCTTTTAGAGTAACAATGAACCAACTATAGATTATTTAATGCAAGTCCATCTTTTGCTTATGTTATCTTTGTTTGGGAATTACTTAACAAACTTAGAGGGTTTCCTGGTTGATTTGTGATCTTTAGCTGATATTGATGAATGAGGACTTTAAAAATGATAAGTAACCAATTAGGTAATCAAAATAATGCTGAGCTGATAGAATGCTATGCAAAAAATATGGCTTGCACAAAGAAGAAGATTTTCAGGTTTATAGTGGGTGAGTGGTGACTTAGAAAGTAGCCAAAGATACTATGACTATTGTCACTTTAGGGTGATGCAATTGCAACCAAACCTGACCTTTTTAGATGGGTAAACATAACAAAGCTTTATATATAATGACTTAAGTAGATCATGAGAAACTTGATCAGCAAAGTTGCTCAAATACTTACAGAATTGACATTTTAGCATACTGAAAATGTCTAGCTACTTAGTTATACGGATGAAATTTATAGTATTGCTAATTGGAAAAGACATCTACATTGCGAAAGATGGATATTTTTGTGATGCTTGATGGCGCTATTATTCAAAATTTCAAGCAAGGTTTCTTTTTTATCCTATGAACCCTAATTGTTAAACTTGAGTGGATATTTTTCTTTGTTTAGTTTTTTCCTTATAGTAGTAGTGCTTCTTAACCTAGCTTTTATATCTTATTGCTTAAAATTTATTTTTTATGCCTTATAATTTGACTCTTTTGTGTTTTGTGAATTATTTTGTACATATCTGCTTCCGTAATAAATATTCACATCTTACAGAAAGTCATATTGATTGGTTCAGTAAGTTTTGGTTCTTTAGAGGAAGATAGCGTAAGAACATCTCAATTGGCATCCGTACTTGAAAGAATAAGCAAAAATGGTAGTGAGGTGATTCTTATTGGGAATGCAGCCTGCAAAGCGTTTGCAGGAAAATCAAGTTATTCTAATCAGTATTCAGTGTTTAGAAATGCATCAGTTGCTTGGGAGTTTCTCAGAGGAACAAAGTTGCCAGGTGTGGCAATATTAGATAAAGTATGCACACCTCTACTCTTTATATTTTAATTTCCCTTTTGGTTTTTTATATGACTTGCCAATTATATGAAGTCAAACATAATCAATTATCTGTAACCTTGAGGCTGGAATTTGTAACTTTTACTATAATTTGTGTGTTTACATACTGTTGTATCCAAATGTGTGAATGCTTAGATTTATTTTAGTTTTTTTCCAGCATATATATTTTAGAAACTCATGCTATATGTATATATCCAGTTAGTAATTTTCCATTTATGGCTGTTTAGATTTATTCTGGTGCCTTGTTTATTCTAGCTTATGCAATTAAAATGTCCTTGATAATTGTTCCATGTCCTTTTTTTTCTTCACAGAAAAATAACTAATTATGAAGTTTGAATATTCATATTGTAAGAAAATGGTTTCCAAAATGTTGTGATATAGATCTAGATTTAACCGAACACACTCTGCTAGTTGGTCACTGAAGGGTCACTATTCTTGCTAATGTATTGGGCTGGCTGGGATCTCTGCCTCTATAAGGCTCACAAACTGCAGAAAGGATTGTATATAGAGGATGAGCTGAGGCCATATTTGGTGTCCAATGAATACTACAGCCATCTTCATATGGTGGGTCATGAGGGCTTATTGTTGGTGTTGTTGGGTGAGTATTCTGTACAACAATGATCACAAATGGCATATCTAATGCATGGTGGCTATAGGTTATGTCACATACCTTTTGACAAGAAACAAGAATTTTGGAAATATAAGCACACATGCCACTTCCATAAAATGTTACAGGGGCATTAAAACTTTATATATATCTTTTTGGTCAATCAATCACTTCTAATCATCTAACTGGCCATGGTAATATTGTGATATCATTGAGATGGAATATCCAATCCTCAGTCAGATTCTTCTTTTTCATGGATTTCTAATTGTTTAGGTCAATCCAAAAGCAAAAGTTTATAAATCTTGTTGAGTTAGCTTGTGATTTAACTTTCATATCTAACATTATAGCCACACGATACAACACGTGTACTAGCCATTTTATCTTTAACCTGGCATCAATTATTTTCCATAAGTAATCCACTATGCTTGTTGATTGGCAGAATAGTTTTTCTAGAGAACTTGGTTTAGATAATAGTTACGAGGCATGGAAGAGGATTTCTTGTTTTAGTATGAAGCATGAACAGATTCTCTGTTTGCTGCATGATAAAATTTGTCATGTAATCATAAACGTTAGATGGTGTAGCTGATCATATTGTGATCCTTGCTCTCTTGTTTTCTCAAATGGTTTAATACATGATAAACTAGAGAAAGAAAGCAATTGTAGCTGAAGGAGAGGGAAGGATGTTGTGTGGAACTTTATAATCTGAGAATTAGCATGGAAAAACTTGGTGGAAATGATGATTTGACAATTAGCTCGGGGTCTTTGGTAAGGATTTCTATTTTCTATTTGTTTCTAGGAATTACATTTTCGCCATCATCTATTTTTTGTCCTTGTTTCTAGGATATCATATTGTGACATATCAGTTTTTTTTTTTTTTAACAGTACAACTTGGTTTTGCAAAGTGTGTCCAGTAAACAAACTTTTGGTCTTTGATGGTCTTGATTAACAATGTATTTCTGTTAATTGTCAAAAACACGATAAGTGTCATGGTAATATGCATCATCTATGAAAATGTAACATGGGCATAATGTCTAATAAAAATAATAATATTTGTTTACTTAAATGAGTGAGGCAAAAAATTGGTTTTGAATAGTAACATAGAATTTATTGTACTTGTCTAAAAGAATAGTAATATTTGTTTACTTACTCTCCTGATGGTTCTTTAGAGAGTTGTGATTTGTTTTTGACTTCATCATTCTTGAACACATTATTTTAGGCCTTCTTTTTCTCTGTGGTTCATTTTTCTAATTTTGTTTGCATTCTTACTAGATATTTTATATCAACAAATGCAACCTCTACATTCCGTTCTATAGTTTCTAGTTATCCTGGAGATTTGGTACTTGTCGCAATACAGGTACAAGTTTCATAAGCTAAATCTTTCCTGCAATTATTTTGTTGCATCTTCTACTGTCTGGAACTGATCTATAGTATGAGATGCCCGTTAAGTGCATTTCTTAGCTCGAGTCAGGAGTGAACTTGATTGATGGACCGAGAAAGTGCAATTCTAAAATGAACATTGAACCAAGTGGATAAAAGTAATAAAAGCATGAAAGTAAGAATTTAATGTTCATGTTACGGAAAAGAAAATCAGTTGCATGACACACCCCATGTTGTTCACCGGCTGTCATGATACGTACTGTCATTATCACAAGGTACACTGTCAAACCAATATGGGTGTGCTGGCAAAAATGTAAAACAAAAAGAATAGGGGGAGAGACAGAACACAGAAGGAAAGAAAAATGAGTCATTTGCAACCCGGCATCAATAATTATTTTCTTAGCCGACCATATGTGTTTATTTTCTCCTACAATAACCTGACATGGTTTCTGGTCGAATCCTGAGAAACCTTAAAAAAGTTAGTCAACTGACCTTGCAGGTTCAGTCTGTTGTAATTGTGACACCTTGATTCCACATTTCTTGCTCCATGTTGGATGCCACACATGGAACAGCAAATGTGAGGTGTCATATCCTTGATCGAGATAATTGTTCAGGATAACACTACAGTTGGCAGTCATCATCGTTCTCTACTCAATTTTACTTGGTACAACTAGAAGTGCTAGCAGTCAGTCATAGTTCTCAACTCAATTTTACTTGGTGGTAACTAACATGCAGGACATGCTTAATGATTTATTTTCTCTGTCACTACAACTCAAATTGGCATACTATGTCAAGAAAGCACTTCATTGGACTGATCTTGATCATTGCTTGTTATAAGGCATGTGATTGTTATGACATTTTCCGTGTAACTCTGACTGACGTTGACATATTCTACATTATTCATAGTTCAAATCGTGGTTCATCTTATCAGTTCGTACTAGTGTACCGATACCAACAAACTAGTTTGTACCACCCATAACAGATGATATGCTGCAGTACGATGAACATTGGTTTACTTTGATAATGCATGTTAATGAGGTAGATTCGTTTATTAGATTATTGGCAAAGATGAAAATGTTACATAGTATACTACAGTATTTAATTTTTATGATGTTCCACTACCTCAAACGTTGTTAGTAAAATTTTTAGAATTGGGGAACCAACATTGTAGGCCTATATGCAAGACTTAATAACTAATAAATTAGAAAATGAGTTTACTGATCGCCAAATACTGCTGCCATGGTATGGATATTGTAGCAGCGGTAAGTTATTGCAAGGAGCCTCAATGAATGGCATATTTATTGGATTAATGTTTGATGCTTTGTACTCATTGCCAATCTATCAAAGAATAGGCTTCTGTCCTTGAAATTTTTGTGATGTAAATCAATGTACTTAACTATGCTTATGTGTTTTCTCAAGATCTGATTTATATCTTATGTAATATATGGAATCGAGTTAAGTTGGTTTCTGACACCAATTTGTGCTTATTTTGCTTTTTAGTTTGATTTGCAGTGATATAATTCTTCAATAATCATCACAAAATCCATTTGTCCTTGGACATGGTACTTTGCTGCATGCATTAAACTCATTGACCATAATTGATAGTGATCTTTATCAATTAAAAAATCATAATTGATAGTGATCTTTATCAAATAAAAGGGCATGCATATTATATTAAACTTTACAGGGGTAAAAACGATATTTACAGCCGTTTAGCGGGAGAGATAGGTAAAAACACATGGAAGGTTTCATATTCTGGTTCGCCACGTGGGCCGATTCCGACCGTCCGCCACGAGAAACGACTCGGCCGACGAAAGCCTAAATGATACGTGGCTCGCTATCAGCAGGTGCGGAGAACAGGCGCCACCCCTTCATATGCCCGATCTGTTCTCCCCGACGCTGCCACACTCTCTCTCCTCGACCTCGATCTCGATCTCGGTTTCTACGCTCTGTGCAATGGTGGTGTTCGCGGTGACGCGAAGGGAGACCGTCCCTTTCGAGGGCCAGAAGCCCGGGACCTCCGGCCTCAGGAAGAAGGTGCGTGAATTGATCCTTCTCTTCTGCTTCCTCCGATCTAGGTTCTCTTGGTTTAGATCTTGGCGGATCTTGTTTTCTTGATGCGAGTAAGCGGATTGGTTTCGGATTCAGCGCCACGCCAATGGAGTTCGTGTCGATCTGCCTGTACTTGTGTTTTCTTTTGTTCTTGCTTGTTTTACTTCTTCATGTTGCTAAAAATGACTATCTTTTTGCTTGATCGGCTTTTTCGTGATTCAAAATGGGTTGATTTCGATTGTATCTGTCTGGTACTCGGTCTTGTAATTCAAGATGCCTAATTGGGATCGGAGGATTACGTTGGTGTGGTTTTGTTGTAGTTAATGTAACGATGTACAAAAAAATGGCAAAGGATTTGGCTTAAGCAATCAAATGATGTTAGGAGTTTTAGTTTCTTTTTTATGTAATTATAAACAAAAATGTGATTTTTATTTTTCATGATGTGCCTTTCCTCCAACTTAAACACATCTTTTTTCCTTTATTTGGCAGTATCATGGGATATGATTATTAGAAACTGTTTCCTCTCATCTTGTTATTTGTTTGTTAGATATATTGATTGATGTCTCTTTCTTTATTTGGTGCACTCAAATGGAATTTCGTTTTTTTTGTGGCATAAATTCTTTCCATGCAGCATATTAATTAAATAATGTATTAGTTCCTAAAGTTTTTGTTTGGCTAATTATCCTTTTCAAATCTATTTATTTGCAATAATATACATAAAAATAGTGTATATCATCACCTTGAATAACAATCATCCTAAAAATTAATTCTCTTATATATATATATATGAAAAAAAGTTTAAAATAAGATAAAATTAATATCTTCATATTTAGTCCTCTAAATAGAAAATTAGAATATATATATATATATATATGTGCGCAAAATTCCATAAAATTACATAAATTTCATTAATATTTTTGTATCAATTGCTAGCCACTACTACAACAACATATCACTATAACTCCAATTACGAGGGTAATGATTTCAAACATATTTTAAGTATTTTATGTGGCTGATATTTTCAATTTTAAACGAACAATCAATAATAATTAGCCTAATTTCTTTTTTTGGGGGTGAGGGATGAATGAAGGATAATAATCCTAAAAGAATTGTACCTTGGAGGAATTAGCCTCGGATGTTGAGATAGTGGAAGTCGCCGCTGGTGGTACAATTTTTGTGAATCATCATGATTGAGTATAAAGATATGGCGTATTGTGTGATGACGATGTTGTTAGGCATCAATTGAATGTCCAATTTTCTACATCTTGAATAGGGCTTCAGAATACAGTCATGTACTTGAACAATAACTTTATAGAAGGTTGCATCAAAGAAATATCACAATCCCGAATCAGATATTTAAGCATATGGAGACTTAACAATACATTTTCCAAGTGTGGAGAGTGGAGACAACAATAAATTTAATCATATGGAGACTTAAGAATATTTATTGGTTTCTATCCCTCTGGTTTATCATCTTTTTGCTCTATTACTATTTACACGTTATTGTTTCTGAAGCAAGGAAAAGCCTTATATGCTTTCTCAATATATCTTTAATTGCCCAGTCAGACAGTTCCTAGCAAGAAAGTCCTGAAGCACAGGATATTTGGAGATTGTTTCATCATTGCTAGTTAAACCTAATAATTAGTACTAGGGAAAAAAAATCCAAATAAGCATTACTAGAAATAAAAGCTTTCTTCAACGATTTTGAGTACGTTAAGTTATGTTTAATAATGAATGTCATTCTGATAGCTGGTTAATAAATGCATTATGAACTTTTCTACTAAATTGATTTAAGGGATTTTTTTTTTGGCTATCTTACATTAGAGTTTTTTTTATAAAATTGGTGTTATATTAAAGAGATTTCTCTTTGGCATCAATCTACAACTTTATCGGATGAGCATGAGAAGCTTTGTCTGTTTGCTACAAGTCATTACTTTATCATACCATGATATGAAAAGTTTGTAACCATGATTTGCTGACCTCTAGAATCACTGGATGATAATCATAATCATGCATATCTCTTTTGTTTTTTATTTTATGGAACCTTTATTTTTAAGGCTATAACTGTGTACATTACCCTTCCCTACACCTCATATTGCTGGGAGCTTCAGGCACTAGATGCAATTCTTATTTCATGGAACTTCTTTTTGTGTTGAATTTTGTCAATAGGAAAACCCATTTTCATAGAGTATTCAGTAACATCTAAGAATTTCCATCACTTTGGCTACGGAAGACATCAGTCATACATGTCTCTTACGAATTATTTATTAGTAATAGTTTAGTTTTTTTAGAACTCCAGTAGATATGGAATTTCGGGCAACACCTGCATTGATTTTAAGGTGGCCAAAATTCTTTAACCCAATTATATATTAATGACTATCTTGATAAGTTGCCTTAGGGATTTCATGTTCAAAGATGGACTTGGAATAGCGGAGGCTTTTTTGTTTTTGTCTACTTTTTCATAAAAGAACTAATGTGAAACATAGAAGAATTTTTATCACAAACTGCACCTTGAGCACGCTCAAGTTTTTTTTTCTCTTAATTATTTTAAGCTTCACTATGATATGTCTGACCCTCGATCATGTTCACCATACCTTTTTCTCTTAATTATTTGAAGTTTCACTACGATTTGTCTGACCCTTGATCATGTTCATCGCTCCCAAAAATCTTCGGAAACTGCCACTTCAACTGTCATCAATGATCAAACCTAATAAATATATGTGATTATACAAAAAATGCATATGTCAATTTACCATGAGTAGATAGTTGATTCATCATGGCTGGTACATGATTGTAAGTGCATTATCAAGGTGATAATAAATAAAATATTTGACAGTCACATTTAATAGTTTAACAGTAAATATTTTACCTTTTTGCAGTGGTAAGCAGGATACTCGACATATCATTTTAAGCTCCGACACCTATATGTGACTTGAGCAATGTGCTCCTATACTGTAGCTTCATGGATTGGCATTTTCTAGATGCATGAAGTGTCCCAGAGTTTGAGTGCTTAAAATTTTAGAGGTATGCTTTTCTTATAAACTTTTTTCATTTTATGTAAAGAGATAAAAGTAATTTTCAACCTATACTCCTGACCACATGGGCAAAAAATGGCTAGGACAGATAGCTAGAAACCATTTTTTTGCTAGTGCTCCGTGAACTTTTTCCTTTTAAAACAACATATTTTGATTGTTTGCAAGCTCTACAACTACACTAAACTAGGAAAATTATGAACTAAATATACCTCAAGAGTAGCATCAGAATGCTAATTTTTCTTCTTATAGTAGAAATTCATCCTTATGTTACATTTCTCTTTCTTTTTCTCTGTGCTTGTGTCCTTCCTCTTCTTTCTTTCTTCTTTTTTTGTTGCTTTCCTTCACTTGTATCTTTGAAATCTCAACCCATATAGCATGTTGTTCTGTCTTGTGCAGTAGCAGCTAGCTTTTGCTATCTGTGGTGTTACCAAATCCCAGTTCTCCAGTTTCTTACCTGTAGATAAGTCCTCATAAGCCATATTGGCTATTGGTATATCAGTGGAATGTTTCTGGTTTATGTAAAACATAACAATAATCCACCTGAGAATGAGGATAGGGGTGAGGTTAGTTGAGGTGAGGAGTAGCAAAAGGAGCACTCCCCGTCTCTTTCCTTGCTATCTGTGGTTTTACCAAGTCCCAACTCTTCACCTCATTAAGAATAAAATTATTGATCCATTGTAGCTATGCTGCTTTAGCTATCGGTACATCAGCAGACAATTTCTGTTATATGGAAAACACAACAATGATCCTCCGGTGGATCAGAATAGTGGTGTGTGACTATAGGAAGTTTCTCTTGTGAAAAATCATATATTAATATATGTAAGATATATTTAAAAATGTTGTATGCCATTGTGGATACTGTAATTGTACACCCACCTTTATACTCTTCTTTCTGGAGCCTGTTTTATTTTTCCTTTTGTTTACTACATCTTTCACAAATAAACATTTGTATTTGTGGATGAAATGGACTGAGTACTGTTACATTGTTGGCTTTTACCGTAGATTTAGGTGAGTAAAATAAGTATTTACTAAATATGTCTGATTGAGGCTTTTGCATGCTGTCTTTTGATATGCTAGCTGTTGGACGCAGTGTAATACTGTGCCACCATGTTGTACATGTGGAAAGTTTCTTTGCTATATCATGAGACATGCACAATATCAAGTGTTCATTATTCCTGTAGATCCGTTGTTGCCTTTTATTATAGTTCATTTTTGTTTGTTTGCTTGCTTGCATCACTTCTTGATTGAAAAGTTGGAATGTGCTTTATGCATTTCTTAAAACTAGCCGTCTTATATGTTGGTATATTAATGTTTAATGTTGTCATCTTGTTTCTCAATTTAACTGCTCGTATGTTGTACTGTCGTTACATCTTTTTACCAATACTTTTTGGTTTTCATTATGCACCTTCCTCATTGTTCCTACGATGTAATATAACATGTGATAAGTTCTTAATGTATGTCAGGTTGCTGTTCCTGGAGCTCTATTTGAGGATAAGCCTCAGTCGGCAAATGATACTTGGAGGAAACTTCACTCTGACCCTTTGCTCCTTATCCGTCAGCGTGAGCAGGAAGCACTTGCTCGAATAAAGAATAATCCCATAAAGATGGCAATGATTAAGAAATCTGTAAGTGGTTTTGTCTGTTTTCCTTTTATGGATGCTAGAATGTCCATAAACATGTTTCTTCTCTAAATAATCTGCATAGTTACAATTATCAGATCTCAAAATTTTGTTGGACTCTTTTATTAAATTACACCTTCCTGTGCTTGGTTTTGTGCTAATGCGTTTGCCAAAATCACCACAGTTTGCTCAAATGATGGCAAGTTGTGGCCAAAAACCCTTTCATCCTTTTAGTTCCATGCCATTATTTGATAGATTAACTTTTTTCATGAATCACTGTTCTTTGTTTCCGTATCAGGCTGTCAGCAAACTGAACCCACCAAGTCAGAGAATCAATATTTTATAAGTTTGTTACTATTAAAAATTATTTTTTCTTTCCTGTGTCTCTCAAATGATTATGTGGCTTAAGAATACAAACGAAGAATTGTTGTTCGAATTATAAGCATACCACATCTGCAATTGAATCACTAATCTTTTCAATTGTACAGGTAGAAGATGAGAAAAAGAAGAAGCAAGATAAGAAAGAAAAGAAAAGGCATAAGGATCATCACCACAGTAGGTCAAAGGATGATAAACGCTCATTGAGACGTTATTCTGATTCAGGTACTGATCTGTTCCCCTCTCTTGAATTCGATCAAGCTTTTGTTTCCCGTGTGGATTTTATTCGACAAAGGTTTCATCATTGCCCCTTTACCACGGTTCTAAATCGTTTCTTCGTTCATGATTTGAACCCTAGAATGATGGATGCCTTCCATCTTTTTTTTTTCGATTTTTTCCGATCTTTAAGAGCTTTTCTTTGGATTCGTTGTGTTCTAATTCCCGATACGTCGATATTGGTTCGTGATCATCGGTCCTCTTCTTTTATTTCTTCTCTTCTCCGTCTTCTATGCAACTAGGGTTCTTTCTGTTTTACGATTCGATGTTCCGGGATAATATGGAGGGCTTTAACTCTTCTTGCTGTTGATCATAGTAACTCGATTATGAGTGCTTAAGTTTCTTGGTTGTTGTGTGGTTGAGTGGTTTATCTTTGCCCTTCTTCCAGAAACTAGTCAAAGACTCTTCTCCCTACTTTGGCGGCTTGTGATGCACATGTGACTCGGTCAATCGAGAATCGAGAATCGATTGGAGTGACTCGGTCGAGGACTGGGATATGCATGTGATGCACATGTGGAGTGGAATTGTAAAGCAAGAAATGACTAGGAGCAATTCATATCTTATCAATGTTACTATGTGATGCAAATAGTTGTGGATTTTTTGCCCACAAATCATCTCTAGTGTCGACCAAAAGAAAAATAACTCATATCTTTACGTCACGTAGAGATGCATGCATGCATGCATTTGAAATTTGGCTTTCAGATGCATGCATTCGATTCTAACACTCATGTGACTTTCAGATGCATGCATTCAATTCTAACACTCAAAAGAAGAGTCTATGATTAATCATATCAATTGTAAACCAAAAAAAAGGAAATACTCTGATTATTGCGAAGAATTTGTATTTATTCGAAATTATTTTAAGAGGAGATGTTAGTGTATTGTTGGAATAAGCTAACACTAATCTTCATTAACGAATCAAAAGGGAAGCTTTCCGTAAGTACGTGCATGCATGCATAAGGTTGATTGACACCATGCAATATACTAATCGTTCGACTTGAGAGAAAAAAGGGGAGGGATTAAATAATGTGGTTTATGTCTCCTCTCAGATGGTCTTATCTACGCCAATGATCAAAGTAATAATGCATCTCAATATCACGTTCGATTTCTCCATTATTGACTGCACCAACACTCACATTATGAATCTTATCTATACCTCCCTCTTACAACTCATGCTGCTTCATTGTATATACACAACTTAATTTGTCTCAGACCCAATTTTCCAGTCAAGCTTCTCTATTTCTCTAGAGAAAGTACTTATCTCAGAATCAATAGGTTGGGGCGGACAAATCACAAGATGAAAAGGAGTTGTCAGAAAAGATATGCTCGACTGCACATATTATTTTGTCATGAAACCATGGAAAGGGACAGGAGAAACGTGCATGTAACAACATCTGAGAGGAGCACAAAATAATCACATCAAAGTGGAGGGAACGGGCGCCACCCAGCTGGTTTTGGAGGCAATCATTGAAGAACTGAGTAGAACGAGGAGTAGGAACTCGATGTTCCCATCAAATGTATGGAAGTGGAACGTCGGTGGTGTAGTTGTTGACTAGAACGAGAAAGAGGAGAAGCTTAAAAGAGATAGTTAAGAGCATTTCTTTTACTTGTGCATTTAGCTAGATCCAAACAGAAGAGCGGATCAGCTTATGTCTGCTGGGCCTGTCGATCTCGATCCGTAACCATCAAATGAAATGATCCGACCCATTTAATTTGACCGGCGGAATTATGGGTCGAGTATACAGACCCGCTAGCAAGTCGGGTCGGATCTAAACACAACTTTAAATGTTTTAGGGGGGCTGAGGTAGTGAATAGGGTTTCTGTGAAATATTTAGCTTGTTTGGGGATCTAAACACAACTTTTATAAACTTAATAAGACATAAAGAAAATCTGTATAAGCTAAAAAAAACTCTTTATAAACTTAAACAAACTCCAAGGGCATGGTAGAGTATAATTGATTATTATTTTCATCAAAATGGATTTGAAATGAGCAATAATGGACCTACTCTTTATCTAAAGAAGGAAAGTGAATATAATATTATAATGATTTATCTCTATGTTGATGATATTATATATATGGGTTCATCTAACTCTTTTGTAGTAGAATTTAAAATATGTACGATGAATAAGTTTGAACTATGTAATCTAAATTTAGAAAGATAAGAAAGTAAAGGAGAGATACCACCACACACTAGTTGTTTTAATGAAGGTATGGTACGATCAAAGAAGAATTCGAATTGAGCGCGACATAGTTCATTTACATAGATAAATTTAAATAGATTCTGAATCAGGATTCCAAAGGAAATAAGAATGAGAAATGAGAGGTAAATTGAAATCCAATGAAATAAACAAATACATGAATGTCTAAAGAAATAAATAATAAATGAATAAGTCTTCAGCCTTTTTCTATTATGTGGCAAAATACATAAGAGCTGGGTTCCAACCCCCTTATGGCACATCAATTTGGAGATCATATACTTGATGAGCTATTCTCTAGATATGCAGCAAATGTTTCGAGGCACCTCCTTAAAGAGAAAACCAAGCATAATATATTTGTCATTTCCTTGAAGAAAAAAAAAAGGTGAAGGCCTGATGAAACAACAGCTGGATTTGCTTTTTTAGAGAATACGATCAGCTCTATCCTTGAAAAGTATTGCATGCATATAGGGTCGTTATATTGCAAATGAAGACATTTTGTTGATTACAGGCGTTTTCGGTTGTCTATTATACACAATGAAACTGAAGGTTACATCTATAATTGCAACCTAAGATATCTAATTGTCATGTACCACATGATTAACATGCTTCTGAGACCATAGTGATGATGATACAGCAATGATGTGAATCACAGGTAATGGGTTATGAAGATACAATCACATAAAATGGATTCTTAGTACTCCGCAAAGTCAGTATGTATTTGTGAGAAAAGGTCATCTAAGAAAGCAACCGTGCGCACAAACATACTTTTACTAGAAAAGCTAGATAGTATCCAAAAGAGCCCAGCAATGACCAAAACTACCTTCTGAAATGCAGATGTGAACCTAAAATAACGAAAATTGATTTTGAATTCAAAGAATATTGATATATTTAATAATATATATCTATAAAATGACAAGTAAGCTCTCAAGGCTCTTATAAATACAAAATATAAGAATTAATAGACGCGAATTTTAGCTCTGTAAATAAAAATAAATTAGAGTGCCTAAAAAATAAGAAAAGAAATAATCCCTGGTAATTATATACGAACGGAATCTTCCTCGGACCAGGTCGTGACAATAGTCGTACATCATCCATTTGTACAGGAAACACCGGACGACTCGATACGATCTCTCCACTATACGGCCTTGCGATAAATGCACCCCCTATACCTCCCTTATCTACTCATAGCTGACTTGTGGTTGATACCAACCAGCCGATTCCGGCGCAAAACGATCCCGTCTGTCTCAACGAGAAGTGGCCTACCTCCACGTGCGTCCGGCATCTCACCCTTCTAACTCACGCGAACGTGTACACGTGACAAAAAATCTCGTCCGTCTCTTTTATGAATCGAACGGTCAGTATGCTCTCTTACTATTGTTTCTATGCGACCGGATGTAAGATGCGTTCCTCCATTCGACGCCCGATTGAAGTACAGGTGGCTTAAAATTTGGACACGTTTCGAGCCAGGAAGCCACCAGAGGCCGGGGACATCCATGAACCGTCCGTTGCGAGGAGTTGGGCTCTCGAGGACCCAATTGCAAGCGCTATTTCCAGCATGGTCACTGAACGGCATCCGATCGTCTGTTCCTAGCCGGGTACCAAAGCGTACAGTCCGTCTCGATTTGGCTTGTGCCGTGCTCGAGCCCGTGCCCGCAAGCAAACCCTGAAAACCCTAGAAAGGGTGGAGAGGCCTTTGGCTTCCCCTTTTTGCGTGGCGATCGAGGGAGGAGGCGTGCCTGCGAAGCGATCACCACTCTGGGAATTCTTCTGCCGTCGGTTTCTTAGCTCACCGTTTGGGATTCCGTTCGGTGGTTTTCTTTACGTTTCGTTCTTTGCCTTCGTCTCTTCGGGTGGGCGTTTCTTATCTGCGGTCGGTTGGTTTCGTGGAGCTGATTGAGAGGGAGAAGGTGGGATGTGACAAGATGGAGGGGAGCTTCGGAGGTGGTGGTGATGATGGTATTGGAAAGAATGGGGGACCAAGCGACGGTCGGCCGCCAAACCCTTTCGCCGGAGCGTCTCGGCAGTTCATGGGCGGGGCCCATGGCGAGTCACCTTGTAAGTCGGCTCTCGGTCGCCATGACTCCCTTGTAAGTCCTCCTCCGTCTTCTTGTTCTTTTCCAATATATTTCGTTCGTTAGATTTGATCTTTCTAATGTCGTAACTGTGCTAGTATTTCGACATTTTTTCCGTAAAATTCGAAGCACCGATTGTGTCAGGATTTATGTAGACGACTCCGAATTGTTGTCGTTCTTGTTTCTGCCATTTTTTTCAAGATCAAAATGATTAGTGTATTTATATGTTTTTGTGAACGCTGATATCAATTTGCAGCGAAGACATTGTTGTCTGCATCATAAAGATCTAAGCTTTTGGGTTTTTCTCCTTTCTTTTCTTGTGCTGGGTTTTGATAATTTTTCTCAAAGGATTTTGAGGTTCTTCCTAATGATTTAGCGTCCAAGATATCTGGGGTGTTCATCGTTATTGTTTCTGAAGCAAGGAAAAGCCTTATATGCTTTCTCAATATATCTTTAATTGCCCAGTCAGACAGTTCCTAGCAAGAAAGTCCTGAAGCACAGGATATTTGGAGATTGTTTCATCATTGCTAGTTAAACCTAATAATTAGTACTAGGGAAAAAAAAATCCAAATAAGCATTACTAGAAATAAAAGCTTTCTTCAACGATTTTGAGTACGTTAAGTTATGTTTAATAATGAATGTCATTCTGATAGCTGGTTAATAAATGCATTATGGACTTTTCTACTAAATTGATTTAAGGGTTTTTTTTTTTGGCTATCTTACATTAGAGTTTTTTTATAAAATTGGTATTATATAAAAGAGATTTCTCTTTGGCATCAATCTACAACTTTATCGGATGAGCATGAGAAGCTTTGTCTGTTTGCTACAAGTTATTACTTTATCATACCATGATATGAAAAGTTTGTAACTATGATTTGCTGACCTCTAGTATCACTGGATGATAATCATAATCATGCATATCTTTCTCTCTTGTTTCTTTTTTTATGGAACCTTTTTTTTAGGGCTATAACTATGTACATTACCCTTCCATACACCTCATATTGCTGGGAGCTTCAGGCACCAGATGTACTTCTTATTTCATGGAACTTCTTTTTGTGTTGAATATTGTCAATAGGAAAACCCATTTTCACAGAGTATTCAGTAACATCTAAGAATTTCCATCACTTTGGCTACGGAAGACATCAGTCATACATGTATCTTACGAATTATTTATTAGTAATAGTTTAGTTTTTTTAGAACTCCAGTAGATATGGAATTTCGGGCATCACCTGCATTGATTTTAAGGTGGCCAAAATTATTTAACCTAATTATATATTAATGACTATCTTGATAAGTTGCCTTAGGGATTTCATGTTCAAAGATGGACTTGGAATAGCGGAGGCTTTTGTTTTTTTGTCTACTTTTTCATAAAAGAACTAATGTGAAACATCGAAGAATTTTTATCACAAACTGCACCTTGAGCACGCTCAAGTTTTTTTTTCTCTTAATTATTTTAAGCTTAACAATGATATGTCTGACCCTCGATCATGTTCACCATACCTTTTTCTCTTAATTATTTGAAGTTTCACTACGATTTGTCTGACCCTTGATCATGTTCACCGTTCCCAAAAATCTTCGGAAACTGCCACTTCAGCTGTCATCAATGATCAAACCTAATAAATATATGTGATTATACAAAAAATGCATGTCAATTTACCATGAGTAGATAGTTGATTCATCATGGCTGGTACATGATTGTAAGTGCATTATCAAGGTGATAATAAATAAAATATTTGACAGTCACATTTAATAGTTTAACAGTAAATATTTTACCTTTTTGCAGTGGTAAGCTGGATACTCGACATATCATTTTAAGCTCCGACACCTATATGTGACCTGAGCAATGTGCTCCTATACTGTGGCTTCATGGATTGGCATTTTCTAGATGCATGAAGTGTCCCAGAGTTTGAGTGCTTAAAATTTTAGAGATATGCTTTTCTTATAAACTTTTTTCATTTTATGTAAAGAGATAAAGTAATTTTCAACCTATACTCCTGACCACATGGGCAAAAAATGGCTAGGACAGATAGCTAGAAACCGTTTTTTTGCTAGTGCTCCGTGAACTTTTTCCTTTTAAAACAACATATTTTGATTGTTTGCAAGTTCTACAACTACACTAAACTAGGAAAATTATGAACTAAATATACCTCAAGAGTAGCATCAGAATGCTAATTTTTCTTCTTATAGTAGAAATTCATCATTATGTTACATTTCTCTTTCTTTTTCTCTGTGCTTGTGTCCTTCCTCTTCTTTCTTTCTTCTTTTTTTGTTGCTTTCCTTCACTTGTATCTTTGAAATCTCAACCCATATAGCATGTTGTTCTGTCTTGTGCAGTAGCAGCTAGCTTTTGCTATCTGTGGTGTTACCAAATCCCAGTTCTCCAGTTTCTTACCTGTAGATAAGTCCTCATAAGCCATATTGGCTATTGGTATATCAGTGGAATGTTTCTGGTTTATGTAAAACATAACAATAATCCACCTGAGAATGAGGATAGGGGTGAGGTTAGTTGAGGTGAGGAGTAGCAAAAGGAGCACTCCCCGTCTCTTTCCTTGCTATCCGTGGTGTTACCAAGTCCCAACTCTTCACCTCATTAAGAATAAAATTATTGATCCATTGTAGCTATGCTGCTTTAGCTATCGGTACATCAGCAGACATTTTCTGTTATATGGAAAACACAACAATGATCCTCCGGTGGATCAGAATAGGGGTGTGTGACTATAGGAAGTTTCTCTTGTGAAAAATCATATATTAATATATGCAAGATATATTTAAAAATGTTGTATGCCATTGTGGATACTGTAATTGTACACCCACCTTTATACTCTTCTTTCTGGAGCCTGTTTTATTTTTCCTTTTGTTTACTACATCTTTCACAAATAAACATTTGTATTTGTGGATGAAATGGACTGAGTACTGTTACAATGTTGGCTTTTACCGTAGATTTAGGTGAGTAAAATAAGTATTTACTAAATATGTCTGATTGAGGCTTTTGCATGCTGTCTTTTGATATGCTAGCTGTGGACGCAGTGTAATACTGTGCCACCATGTTGTACATGTGGAAAGTTTCTTTGCTATATCATGAGACATGCACAATATCAAGTGTTCATTATTCCTGTAGATCCATTGTTGCCTTTTATTATACTTCATTTTTGTTTGTTTGCTTGCTTGCATCACTTCTTGATTGAAAAGTTGGAATGTGCTTTATGCATTTCTTAAAACTAGCCGTCTTATATGTTGGTATATTAATGTTTAATGTTGTCATCTTGTTTCTCAATTTAACTGCTCGTATGTTGTACTGTCGTTACATCTTTTTACCAATACTTTTTGGTTTTCATTATGCACCTTCCTCATTGTTCCTACGATGTAATATAACATGTGATAAGTTCTTAATGTATGTCAGGTTGCTGTTCCTGGAGCTCTATTTGAGGATAAGCCTCAGTCGGCAAATGATACTTGGAGGAAACTTCACTCTGACCCTTTGCTCCTTATCCGTCAGCGTGAGCAGGAAGCACTTGCTCGAATAAAGAATAATCCCATAAAGATGGCAATGATTAAGAAATCTGTAAGTGGTTTTGTCTGTTTTCCTTTTATGGATGCTAGAATGTCCATAAACATGTTTCTTCTCTAAATAATCTGCATAGTTACAATTATCAGATCTCAAAATTTTGTTGGACTCTTTTATTAAATTACACCTTCCTGTGCTTGGTTTTGTGCTAATGCGTTTGCCAAAATCACCACAGTTTGCTCAAATGATGGCAAGTTGTGGCCAAAAACCCTTTCATCCTTTTAGTTCCATGCCATTATTTGATAGATTAACTTTTTTCATGAATCACTGTTCTTTGTTTCCGTATCAGGCTGTCAGCAAACTGAACCCCCCAAGTCAGAGAATCAATATTTTATAAGTTTGTTACTATAAAAAATTATTTTTTCTTTCCTGTGTCTCTCAAATGATTGTGTGGCTTAAGAATACAAACGAAGAATTGTTGTTCGAATTACAAGCATACCACATCTGCAATTGAATCACTAATCTTTTCAATTGTACAGGTAGAAGATGAGAAAAAGAAGAAGCAAGATAAGAAAGAAAAGAAAAGGCATAAGGATCATCACCACAGTAGGTCAAAGGATGATAAACGCTCATTGAGACGTTATTCTGATTCAGGTACTGATCTGTTCCCCTCTCTTGAATTCGATCAAGCGTTTGTTTCCCGTGTGGATTTTATTCGACAAAGGTTTCATCCTTGCCCCTTTACCACGGTTCTAAATCGTTTCTTCGTTCTTGATTTGAACCCTAGAATGATGGATGCCTTCCATCGTTTTTTTTTCGATTTTTTCCGATCTTTAAGAGCTTTTCTTTGGATTCGTTGTGTTCTAATTCCCGATACGTCGATATTGGTTCGTTATCATCGGTCCTTTTGTGTTGCTAATTCTTTGTATTTCTTGATCATTGTTCGTGATCATCGGTCCTCTTTTTTTATTTCTTCTCTTCTCCGTCTTCTATGCAACTAGGGTTTTTCTGTTTTACGATTCGATGTTCCGGGATAATATGGAGGGCTTTAACTCTTCTTGCTGTTGATCATAGTAATTCGATTACGAGTGCTTAAGTTTCTTGGTTGTTTCTGGAAGAAGGGCAAAGATAAACCACTCAACCACACAACCAGAAACTAGTCAAAGACTCTTCTCCCTACTTTGGCGGCTTGTGTATACGAAACTGATCTATGAAAGACTCGCATTTATGACAGTTCGTTGAATCTAGGTTTGAGCTGTAACAAAGGTAACATGAGAGGATTGATTTTGATTGTTGGTTGTCGTCCACAAGCTTCTTTGGTTTGAGGAAATGAAATGTTTTAGGACCAAGAAAACCTAATATTGCTTTAAAAAAATTGATGCAATTGTTTCAAGTTTGTTTATTTTATTTGCAAGAGTTCAATACATTTCTTTCATGGGATATGCATGTCCATGGCACTTGTTTACAATTGGAGCGACTTGGGCGAGGATTGGGCCGGCAAGTCGCCAATCGAGAATCGATTGGAGTGACTCGAGGACTGGGATATGCATGTGATGCACATGTGGAGTGGAATTGTAAAGCAAGAAATGACTAGGAGCAATTCATATCTTATCAATGTTACTATGTGATGCAAATAGTTGTGGATTTTTGGCCCACAATTCATCTCTAGTGTCGACCAAAAGAAAAATAACTCATATCTTTACGTCACGTACAGATGCATGCATGCATGTATTTGAAATTTGGCTTTCAGATTCATGCATTCAATTCTAACACTCATGTGGCTTTCAGATGCATGCATTCAATTCTAACACTCAAAAGAAGAGATTATGATTAATCATATCAATTGTAAACCAAAAAAAAGGAAATACTCTGATTATTGCGAAGAATTTGTATTTATTCGAAATTATTTTAAGAGGAGATGTTAGTGTATTGTTGGAATAAGCTAACACTAATCTTCATTAACGAATCAAAAGGGAAGCTTTCCGTAAGTACGTGCATGCATGCATAAGGTTGATTGACACCATGCAATATACTAATCATTCGACTTGAGAGAAAAAAGGGGAGGGATTAAATAACGTGGTTTATGTCTCCTCTCAGATGGCCTCATCGACGCCAATGATCAAAGTAACAATGCATCTCAATATCTATCACGTTCGATTTCTCCATTATTGACTGCACCAACACTCAAACATTATGAATCTTATCTATACCTCCCTCTTACAACTCATGCTGCTTCATTGTATATACACAACTTAATTTGTCTCAGACCCAATTTTCGAGTCAAGCTTCTCTATTTCTCTAGAGAAAGTACTCATCTCAGAATCAATAGGTTGGGGCGGACAAATCACAAGATGAAAAGGACTTGTCAGAAAAGATATGCTCGACTGCGCATATTATTTTGTCATGAAACCATGGAAAGGGACAGGAGAAACGTGCATGTAACAACATCTAAGAGGAGCACAAAATAATCACATCAAAGTGGAGGGAACGGGCGCCACCCAGCTGGTTTTGGAGGCAATCATTGAAGAACTGAGTAGAACGAGGAGTAGGAACTCGATGTTCCCATCAATTGTATGGAAGTGGAACGTCGGTGGTGTCGTTGTTGACTAGAACGAGAAAGAGGAGGAGAAGCTTAAAAAAGATATAATTAACAGCGTTTCTTTTACTTGTGCATTTAGGTAGATCCAAATAGAAGAGCGGATCAGCTCATGTCTGCTGGGCCTGTCGATCTCGATCCGTAACCATCGAATGAAATGATCCGACCCGTTTAATTTGACTGGCGGAATTATGGGTCGAGTATACAGACCCGCTAGCAAGTCGGGTCGGATCTAAACACAACTTTAAACGTTTTAGGGGGGCTGAGGCAGTGAAATAGGGTTTCTGTGAAATATTTAGCTTGTTTTGGGATCTAAACACAACTTTTAACGATTAGTTGGTCTTCATACTTGTGTCATTATCCTAAATTAGGTTTGCTGTGAAATATTTAGCTTGTTTGGGGAAACAATCAAAGATCATCATACGAGGCTGTTTCTCGTTTGAGAGATGCATTGCGTGTGCTTGAGCTGTCCGAGATGTTTAGGGTTTGATATGTTTTTGTGGTGTATGGTGACTTGTTATTTTGTTTCTTTTCATGTAGATATCTGTTTATAATTCGTTTGCATCCTCTTTTTTTTTCAGATCTGAAAGTGAAATCACTTGGTCCTGGGATGTTTCTGCTTCTGTTTCTTGTCGTTCCGAACTTGGCTCAGTCCCATATACTCTTCCAGGTAGAGATAAACAGATCCATTTCTTTCCTTTGTCCTTCATCGTGTTTACAGTAGGAGAAATGAATACGTTGCAGGGCTTCAACTGGGAGTCGTGGAGGCAGCAAGGCGGCTGGTATAACTTCTTGAAAGATAAAGTCTCTGATATAACCAACGCTGGAGTCACCCACGTCTGGCTGCCTCCGCCCTCGCACTCTGCCCAACCGCTTGGATGCACAAGTTCGTGAGTACGCCATGAAGAATAGTGGAATGTTCGAAGAGGTTGGTGCTACCCCAGTGTGCTTTTTTTATTTTTTATTTTGACCCATTTCAACTGTAAGGAGCTTTGTAGTATGACGCAGCAAGAACCGAAGAATGCAACTCTACCGAGTGATCCTTTAGGCTCAATATCGAATTAGTTATGAGTCATACCTATCAGAACTCTTTCTGGTTCAGTGAATTAATATGTCCATAATAATTCACTTAATAGCATAGTATTGTCCACTTCGTGAGGGTACATGAAAGTGTACTTTTTTTCGAAAGAAGTATTAAAGTATCGTATGCATTTTTTTAGATTATTATCAATTTTATACATATCCTTTAAAAAAAAGAAGACCCTATTATTCATTGTTGATAAAGGTAAATTTCTATTGACTGTTTTGGCTACCTCCTTTCCCCATAGAGATATGAACTACATATGTACTAGGCCACTATGACGTAGTCCCCAGATGATACAGGGGAATCCAATCCATTAGATTTGTCTGTCCTCGGTTACTGTATATCTATAGTCCCTTATCCATATAATATCACAAAGATCATATATAAGTTATTAATAATAATAGTTAGAGAAAACATGAAAAAAGAGTAATAAAAATTTAAAAAAATATTCTTAATGTTTAAAAAAATAAAAAAATAAAGATTTAAGCCGAGATTATAGACGTTTTGTTGATTACAGACGTTTTCGGTTGTCTATTATACACAATGAAACTGAAGGTTACATCTATAATTGCAACCTAAGATATCTAATTGTCATGTACCACATGATTAACATGCTTCTAACATCATGAACAATCCATCTTATGCTTCACCAGCATTGCTCGGCAACAATGCGACAATGCTGAACACTCGAAAGAGTTTCAAGGCAGAGCACCATTTTTTCTGATATAGTAGTAGGATTAGTCTGGTTTCTCTGTCTTCTTGGCCCAGCAAGTCATCTGCTATGCTAAATTTTTGCTTCTTATGACAAAGTAAGTTCTGTGCGCCAAGCTAACCTACTATAAGATAATGGTCATTACCTAATCCCGCTCAAGAAAAAACATAATACAAAAAGTGGGCACGGAAACAACCATCAAAAAGAAATTTGAGTTGCAGAGAAATTAAGTAAAAAAAAGATTTAATTGCTTTTGTCCTTCTCATTGCATGATTAGAGATCTAATTGAGCACTCACTAAGAAGGGAAAAAAAACATCCAACTTTCTACCGACACAGCGAAGCTTGTCTTTTGGAGAGCATTTATTAGCTTTTTATTTCGCCTGTCATCCTTATATATGTCACTAATAGCATCGCCCACCGCTATTGTTCGACAAATCTAAAGCTCATATACCGAGATTTGAACTCTATAGAACAACGGTAAATTAAGAGAATACAACGAAGCAAATGTGACTGCCGATTGATAACCTGGAAGGTTCCGCTCGTCGAAGCCATCATCCACCACCTGGTCGTGGGTGCCGAACGACATCATCCGGTAGGTAGGCGGACCACCCTTCGCTAAGGTCAACGAACAGGTTAACCTCATTCGCGGCTGGAGCCACGCGATCGGGTTCCGGAGATCTACACCGCCGCCGTAGGACCATTTGAGGTAGCCGGCCCGAAGAGGATGAGGTCGAGGAGCGCGTACAGCTGCCGCCGGCTCTCTTTCTCTCTCTCTCTCTCTCCCGACGCCCTGGGTCCCACCAAAGTCTGATTATGGTAAATTCTACTCTGGAGATTCATACATAATTTTACAGGGAAATATGCTTCAGTAACAAATTTTAATGCAGATGGCATAAAGCTCGGTTTGTCGTAAAAGGACATTCATAACAATAAGGTATTGATTTTGATGATACTTTTTCTCCGGTTGCTATATTCGAAACCGTGAGAACTTTCTTAGTTTTAACTGCTCACTTGAGTTGAACTGTTTATCAATTTAATGTGAAATCTATGTTTTTAAATGATGATTTACATGAAGAGGTTTTTGTTACTGAAAGTTTTTAGTTAAAAGACATAAAGAAAATGTGTATAAGCTAAAAAAAATTTTTTATAGACTTAAACAAGCTCCAAGGACATGGTAGAGTAAAATTGATTATTATTTTCATCAAAATGGATTTCAAATGAACAATAATGAACCTACTCTTTATCTAAAGAAGGAAGGTGAACATAATATTGTAATGATTTATCTCTATGTTGATGATATTATATATATGGGTTCATCTAACTCTTTTGTAGTAGAATTTAAAAAGTTTACGATGAATAAGTTTGAAATGTGTAATCTAAATTTAGAAAGATAGGAAAGTAAAGGAGAGAGACCACCACACACTTGTTGTTTTCATGAAGGTCGGGTACGATCAAAGAAGAATTCGAATGAGCGCGACATAGTTCATTTACATAGATAAATTTAAATAGATTCTGAATCAGGATTCCAAAGGAAATAAGAATGAGAAATGAGAGATAAATTGAAATCCAATGAAATAAACAAATACATGAATGTCTAAAGAAATAAATAATAAATGATGTAGTCTTCAGCCTTTTTCTATTAGGTACATAGTCTCAAGAATTATATCTTTATATCTTGATAACTGATTGATTGAGTTATTGCATATCAAAATTTAGAGGACTAAAATTTTCTTTTAAGTAGGGTAGACTGTAATATCTCTCATTTTTGAAAATTTTGCAAGGGCTTATCTATAATGTAAGGACCTATTTGTGAATATAAGGATTGTTAGACGATTTAATTGTATAATCACACTTTGCGTCTAACTAAATGTTGTCGGTAAATATGAACTTATGTGTTTTGTAGATGTTTTAAAGGACTTCTCTTGTTTAGGATTTTGGAATGTTAAGTTTAATTTGTTTAATGATAAAAACTTGTGGTAAAAGTTATTTTTGTGAATGTATTGATTCTTGAATTTATGACGTGGTTATCGTTTAGTTGAGTGGTGTATGATTATAACTACACAAGCTTAAGAATTGTTTATTATTGGTGTGAACTATGATTTGAATGATTTTTAGTGTCCTGGATTAAATTGTTGATTAAATTTTAATATTATGGATTTTAAGGTTGCGTCACACCAAATGTGATAATTCGGGCGACGTGACAGAGGAGGTATCGAAGCATGATTTGAGGATCATTGAGATATTGGATTCATTTGAGGTGTAAAATTCTATTGAGGTTTGGCAAATTATACAGAGATCGTTGAAAGTTTTCTTGGATGACTTTTAGGTGCACTCAAATGGAATTTCGTTTTTTTTGTGGCATAAATTCATTCCATGCAGCATATTAATTAAATAATGTATTAGTTCCTAAAGTTTTTGTTTGGCTAATTATCCTTTTCAAATCTATTTATTTGCAATAATATACATAAAAATAGTGTATATCATCACCTTGAATAACAATCATCCTAAAAATTAATTCTCTTATATATATATATATATATATGAAAAAAAGTTTAAAATAAGATAAAATTAATATCTTCATATTTAGTCCTCTAAATAGAAAATTAGAATATATATATATATATATGCACAAAATTCTATAAAATTACATAAATTTCATTAATATTCTTGTATCAATTGCTAGCCACAACTACAACAACATATCACTATAACTCCAATTACGAGGGTAATGATTTCAAACATATTTTAAGTATTTTATGTGGCTGATATTTTCAATTTTAAACGAACAATCAATAATAATTAGCCTAATTTCTTTTTTTTGGGGGGGAGGGATGAATGAAGGATATTATAGGAGGGCATAAATAGAAGATCATAATATTATATTAAAAGGGCATGCATATTATATTAAACTTTACAGGGGTAAAAACGATATTTACAGCCGTTTAGCGGGAGAGATAGGTAAAAACACATAGAAGGTTTCATATTCTGGTTCGCCACGTGGGCCGATTCCGACTGTCCGCCACGAGAAACGACTCGGCCGACGAAAGCCTAAATGATACGTGGCTCGCTATCAGCAGGTGCGGAGAACAGGCGCCACCCCTTCATATGCCCGATCTGTTCTCCCCGACGCTGCCACACTCTCTCTCCTCGACCTCGATCTCGATCTCGGTTTCTACGCTCTGTGCAATGGTGGTGTTCGCGGTGACGCGAAGGGAGACCGTCCCTTTCGAGGGCCAGAAGCCCGGGACCTCCGGCCTCAGGAAGAAGGTGCGTGAATTGATCTTTCTCTTCTGCTTCCTCCGATCTAGGTTCTCTTGGTTTAGATCTTGGCGGATCTTGTTTTCATGATGTGCCTTTCCTCCAACTTAAACACATCTTTTTTCCTTTATTTGGCAGTATCATGGGATATGATTATTAGAAACTGTTTCCTCTCATCTTGTTATTTGTTTGTTAGATATATTGATTGATGTCTCTTTCTTTATTTGGTGCACTCAAATGGAATTTCGTTTTTTTTGTGGCATAAATTCATTCCATGCAGCATATTAATTAAATAATGTATTAGTTCCTAAAGTTTTTGTTTGGCTAATTATCCTTTTCAAATCTATTTATTTGCAATAATATACATAAAAATAGTGTATATCATCACCTTGAAATACAATCATCCTAAAAAGTAATTCTCTTATATATATATATATATATATATATGAAAAAAGTTTAAAATAAGATAAAATTAATATCTTCATATTTAGTCCTCTAAATAGAAAATTAGAATATATATATATATATATATATATATATATATATATATATGTGCGCAAAATTCCATAAAATTACATAAATTTCATTAATATTCTTGTATCAATTGCTAGCCACTACTACAACAACATATCACTATAACTCCAATTACGAGGGTAATGATTTCAAACATATTTTAAGTATTTTATGTGGTTGATATTTTCAATTTTAAACGAACAATCAATAATAATTAGCCTAATTTCTTTTTTTGGGGGGGAGGGATGAATGAAGGATAATAATCCTAAAAGAATTGTACCTTGGAGGAATTAGCCTCGGATGTTGAGATAGTGGAAGTCGCCGTTGGTGGTACAATTTTTGTGAATCATCATGATTGAGTATAAAGATATGACGTATTGTGTGATGACGATGTTGTTAGGCATCAATTGAATGTCCAATTTTCTACATCTTGAATAGGGCTTCAGAATACAGTCATGTACTTGAACAATAACTTTATAGAAGGTTGCATCAAAGAAATATCACAATCCCGAATCAGATATTTAAGCATATGGAGACTTAACAATACATTTTCCAAGTGTGGAGAGTGGAGACAACAATAAATTTAATCATATGGAGACTTAAGAATATTTATTGGTTTCTATCCCTCTGGTTTATCATCTTTTTGCTCTATTACTATTTACACGTTATTGTTTCTGAAGCAAGGAAAAGCCTTATATGCTTTCTCAATATATCTTTAATTGCCCAGTCAGACAGTTCCTAGCAAGAAAGTCCTGAAGCACAGGATATTTGGAGATTGTTTCATCATTGCTAGTTAAACCTAATAATTAGTACTAGGGAAAAAAAATCCAAATAAGCATTACTAGAAATAAAAGCTTTCTTCAACGATTTTGAGTACGTTAAGTTATGTTTAATAATGAATGTCATTCTGATAGCTGGTTAATAAATGCATTATGAACTTTTCTACTAAATTGATTTAAGGGATTTTTTTTTTGGCTATCTTACATTAGAGTTTTTTTTATAAAATTGGTATTATATTAAAGAGATTTCTCTTTGGCATCAATCTACAACTTTATCGGATGAGCACGAGAAGCTTTGTCTGTTTGCTACAAGTCATTACTTTATCATACCATGATATGAAAAGTTTGTAACCATGATTTGCTGACCTCTAGTATCACTGGATGATAATCATATTCATGCATATCTCTTTTGTTTTTTATTTTATGGAACCTTTATTTTTAGGGCTACAACTGTGTACATTACCCTTCCCTACACCTCATATTACTGGGAGCTTCAGGCACTAGATGCACTTCTTATTTCATGGAACTTCTTTTTGTGTTGAATTTTGTCAATAGGAAAACCCATTTTCATAGAGTATTCAGTAACATCTAAGAATTTCCATCCCTTTGGCTACGGAAGACATCAGTCATACATGTCTCTTACGAATTATTTATTAGTAATAGTTTAGTTTTTTTAGAACTCCAGTAGATATGGAATTTCGGGCAACACCTGCATTGATTTTAAGGTGGCCAAAATTCTTTAACCCAATTATATATTAATGACTATCTTGATAAGTTGCCTTAGGGATTTCATGTTCAAAGATGGACTTGGAATAGCGGAGGCTTTTTTGTTTTTGTCTACTTTTTCATAAAAGAACTAATGTGAAACATTAAAGAATTTTTATCACAAACTGTACCTTGAGCTCGCTCAAGTTTTTTTTTCTCTTAATTATTTTAAGCTTCACTATGATATGTCTGACCCTCAATCATGTTCACCATTCCTTTTTCTCTTAATTATTTTAAGTTTCACTACGATTTGTCTGACCCTTGATCATGTTCATCGTTCCCAAAAATCTTCGGAAACTACCACCTCAGCTGTCATCAATGATCAAACCTAATAAATATATGTGATTATACAAAAACTGCATATGTCAATTTACCATGAGTAGATAGTTGATTCATCATGGCTGGTACATGATTTTAAGTGCATTATCAAGGTGATAATAAATAAAATATTTGACAGTCACATTTAATAGTTTAACAGTAAATATTTTACCTTTTTGCAGTGGTAAGCAGGATACTCGACATATCATTTTAAGCTCCGACACCTATATGTGACCTGAGCAATGTGCTCCTATTCTGTGGCTTCATGGATTGGCATTTTCTAGATGCATGAAGTGTCCCAGAGTTTAAGTGCTTAAAATTTTAGAGATATGCTTTTCTTATAATTTTTTTTCATTTTATATAAAGAGATAAAAGTAATTTTCAACCTATACTCTGACCACATGGGCAAAAAATGGCTAGGACAGATAGCTAGAAACCATTTTTTTGCTAGTGCTCCATGAACTTTTTCCTTTTAAAACAATATATTTTGATTGGTTGCAAGCTCTACAACTACACTAAACTAGGAAAATTATGAACTAAATACACCTCAAGAGTAGCATCATAATGCTAATTTTTCTCCTTACAGTAGAAATTCATCATTATTCTACATTTCTCTTTCTTTTTCTCTGTGCTTGTCCTTCCTCTTCTTTATTTCTTCTTTTTTTGTTGCTTTCCTTCACTTGTATCTTTGAAATCTCAACCCATATAGCATGTTGTTCTGTCTTGTGCAGTAGCAGCTAGCTTTTGCTATATGTGGTGTTACCAAATCCCAGTTCTCCAGTTTCTTACCTGGAGATAAGTCCTCATAAGCCATATTGGCTATTGGTATATCAGTGGAATGTTTCTGGTTTATGTAAAACATAACAATAATCCATCTGAGAATGAGGATAGGGTTGAGGTTAGTTGAGGTGAGGAGTAGCAAAAGGAGCACTCCCCGTCTCTTTCCTTGAGGTGAGGAGTAGCAAAAGGAGCACTCCCCATCTTTCTGGAGCCTGTTTTATTTTTCCTTTTGTTTACTACATCTTTCACAAATAAACATTTGTATTTGTGGATGAAATGGACTGAGTACTGTTACAATGTTGGCTTTTACCGTAGATTTAGGTGAGTAAAATAAGTATTTACTAAATATGTCTGATTGAGGCTTTTGCATGCTATCTTTTGATATGCGAGCTACGCAGTGTAATACTGTGCCACCATGTTGTACATGTGGAAAGTTTCTTTGCTATATCATGAGACATGCACGATATCAAGTATTATTCCTGTAGATCTGTTGTTGCCTTTTATTATAGTTCATTTTTGTTTGTTTGCTTGCTTGCATCACTTCTTGATTGAAAAGTTGGAATGTGCTTTATGCATTTCTTAAAACTAGCCGTCTTATATGTTGGTATATTAATGTTTAAACTTGTCATCTTGTTTCTCAATTTCACTGCTCGTATGTTGTAGTGTCGTTACATCTTTTTATCAATACTTTTTGGTTTTCCTATGATGTAATATAACATGTGATAAGTTCTTAATGTATGTCAGGCTGCTCTTACGGAGCTCTATTTGAGGACAGTGATTTAAAAAGCGCTAGACGCCAAAAGGCGCCAAGGTCCAAAAACGCCCGAGGCGCTAAGTGCTCGCCCGAGCGAAGCGAGGCGCTAAAATATAAAAATATATAATATAATTAATAAATATAATTATTTAAAATTTTAAATAAAAATATGCTATTAAATTAAGAAAATCTAAGATACAAAATCACAATGTCACATTAACATAAAGTTTCAAAATTCAAAACATTAACATTTTACATCAAAGTCATTCATCATAATCAATATTATCGTCATTTTCACACAAATCATCTTCATTGAATTCGTCTTCTTCCTCTTGTTCTTCGATTCCTTCCTCTTCATCAAGATATGTTTCATTCTCTATGTCTTCAACAATAGCAGGAGCCGAGCTTGATGCTTTTGCACTCATTTTTCTCTTTGACATCTGTCTTGTATATGTTTGTAATTCTCCAACACCTGAAGCTCTTGTCACATCTCCTCACGTCAATCTATCATCTTCAAATACAAGCTCGTCTTCAGCATCTTGTAAGTTAGCACCCATTTATCCTACTAACCACTCATTTGAATCATCAATATCTTGCAATGAGATTGAATCAAATCTATTTTTCAAATCATGACGAGTCTTCAAAGCTTGATTATACTTTATGTAAACAAGATCGTGCAATCGTTGATGTTCTAACCGATTTCTTCTCTTCGAGTGAATCTGTCATGTCATATAATTTAAAAATATATTAATACATATATCTAAATAAATAAATTAATTAAAATAAAAATATTTAGTAATACTTACATGCTCAAAGACACTCCAGTTTCGCTCACAACCCGAAGCACTACATGTCAAACTAAGTACTTTGACAGCAAATTTCTGTAAGTTCGGGGTGGAATTTCCAAATAGACTCCACCATTCAGCTGCAAAATTTATGTTATTATTAGCAATAACATAGTAACATAATATATATGAAATTAATTATATCAAATTATTAATACCTGGAGAGGTAGTTGTCCTGGATCGAACGGCAATTGGAATTCCAAAAAGACCTTCAGCATTTTTATATAAAGATAATTCATGAATAATCTTATCTTGAACCTCAATGCTGGGAACTAATCTTGCAACATACTGATATAACCCACCCAAAACTTCTGCATCAAATCCAACAGATTTAATCTTATAAAAGAATTCAGGGTTCAAATAATATCCTGCTGTATGTAAGGGACGATGAAGTTGACAATTCCATCTTTCGTCAATGATTGTAAAAATTTTCTCATATTTTTTTTCATTTTCATTAAAAGATCTTTTAATCGTCTCCTTTGCTCTATCCATAGCCTCATAAATATATCCCATTGCAGGCTTATTTTCATTATCCACCAATCGAAGGACTCGAACAAGAGGGCCCATTACCTTTAATATATAAACTATATGATTCCAAAAGGATGGCATTAAGATGATATCAGCAGCCCTCTTGCCTTTTGCTTCTTTTGCCCATGTGCTTGTCACCCATTTCTCAGAGGTAAACATATTTCTCAGAGTATGTTTTTGACGATGCACGCTCTGTAATGTCAAGAATGAAGTAGCAAATCGGGTAACACCATGTCTCACTAATTCTTTATTCCCTGTAAATTCTCTCATCATATTCAAAGCCCCAATGTGATTATAAAGAAATCCAACAACAAAAATTGCCCTTTCTAAGGTTTTCTTAATTTCTAAGATCTTTCCAATATCTTCCAACATTAAATCAATACAATGTGCTGCACATTACAAGTGTTGTCTTTTTGATTCAAACAAGTGTTGTCTTTTTGATTCAAACAATTTACCTGAGACAAAGGATAACAAAAATGATAAGACTTAAGAGTTTAACACACTTAATTGAAGATAAAATAATTAACAAAATCAAAAGATGAATATTACCAACTAAAACATAGTTGCTTCCATTGTCGGTTATGATTTGAACGATATTTTGTTCTCCAATTTCTTCCACGAAGTTGTCAAGTAAATCATATATCTTGTCACCAGATTTTACAAAAGATGAAGCATCTATTGACTTCACAAACATAGTCCCTAAAGAACAATTAACCATAAAATTAATTATACTCCTGCGCCTCCTGTCAGTCCAAACATCTGACATAATAGAGCAACCATGTGTTGCCCATGATTCTTTATGACCCTTTAGTAAGTCATTTATATAATTCAACTCTTTTTGCAGCAATGGAACTCGCATCTCATAATAACTTGGAGGTTTTAATCCTGCACCATATCTTCCAATAGCTTCAATCATATCCTTAAAACTGTCTAAACGAGTTGTACTAAGGGGAAGACCAGCCTGATAGAAGAAGCGAGCAATGTGCTGAATTGTTCTTCCTCTTATTTCTTTATCACAAGCATCACTTATATTTGTTTGTCTCAATTTTGAGCCTCCTGCTTGCCCTTGTTGTTTCTGGGATCCTTGAAGCATATATAGATCCATCGGTCCTTTTCTACCTTTTTTAGTACTCATAGCTTCTTTTCCCTTTTTGTCGTATACTCTTTTTTCACTTGGGTTAATACTCGTAGAATAATCTTCTTCTTCATCTCTGATATGTTCAACATTGTCTTCTGGTAAATTCCCATAAGATTCATTCTTTTGTGTCTTCTTTTCATTCATATAATTCAGCAACTCTTCTTTTACCTCAGGTGAACATTTTTTGCAAGCTGCTGCATTCTTGAAATTTCCTACTAGATGTTGTTTTGCACGAAAAATACCACCTCTGGTAGTCTTATCGCAGAATATGCAAGTCACTGCATTAGAATCTTTCGGATCCTTCAAATAATTATACTTCCACGCAGGATCTTTTTTTGATACCATTGGAGACTCTATTGAGTTGCTTTCTGCACTTGCCATTTATGTTGAAACCTAACAATAATTTCAAATAAATAAAAATTAATAACATTAAAATCAAAATAATATATTATTAATCTATTAACAAAAAATTAATTATTTTAAAATTCAAATAAACTTAATATTAAGAGTATACTGAGCCTGATGAAGAAAGGAGGAAGCAGCGGCGAGCGGCAGCAGCAGCAGCGGCGGCGGCAGTAGCGGTGAGCGGCGGCAACAGCAGCGAGCGGCGAGCGGCGGCAGCAGCAGCGGGAAAGGGAAAGGGAGAGGAAGGCGCGAGCAGCAGGAGGCCTCGAGGGAGGCGCGAGCAGCGGGAAGGTTCGCGGGAGGGCTCACAGGAGGCGAGAGGGCTCGCGGGAGGCGCGAGCAGCGGAAGGGCTCGCAGGAGGCGCGAGCAGCGAGAGGGCTTGCGGGAGGCGCGAGCAGCGGGAAGGCTCGCGGGAGGCGAGAGCAGCGACACCGGCGAGCAGCGGCAGCGAGCGACGAGATCGCGATCGGGATCGAGAGCGGTAGCGGCAGCAGGTTAGTGTTGGGTTAGGGTTAGGGTTAGGGTTGGGGTTATATCGGTTTAGTTGGTTCGATTGAACCAACTAATAACCGAACCAGGACCGAACCAGACCTAAAATTCTGGTTCGGTCGCCTTGGTTTACCCAGGCGCTCGCCCGAAGCGCCCAGCGCCTGGGCTCGGGCGAGCGCCCAGGCGACGCCTGTTTGAAGCGCGCCGCCTGGGACATTAGCGAGGCGCTCGGGCCTTGCCTCGCCTCGCCCGAGCGCCTAGGCGAGCGCCCGAGCGCCTTTTGCAATCACTGTTTGAGGATAAGCCTCAGTCCGCAAATGATACTTGTTGGAAACTTCACTCTGACCCTTTGCTCCTTATCCGTCAGCGTGAGCAGGAAGCACTTGCTCGAATAAAGAATAAGCCCATAAAGATGGCAATGATTAAGAAATCTGTAACATAAAGATGGCAATGATTAAGAAATCTGTAAGTAGTTTTGTCTGTTTTCCTTTTATGGATGCTAGAATGTCCATAAACATATTTCTTCTCTAAATAATCTGCATAGTTACAATTATCAGATCTCAAAATTTTGTTTGACACTTTTATTAAATTACACCTTCCTGTGCTTGGTTTTGTGCTAATGCGTTTGCCAAAATCACCACAGTTTGCTCAAATGATGGCAAGTTGTGGCCAAAAACCCTTTCATCCTTTTAGTTCCATGCCATTATTTGATAGATTAACTTTTTTCATGAATCACTGTTCTTTGTTTCCATATCAGGCTGTCAGCAAACTGAACCCCCCAAGTCAGAGAATCAATATTTTATAAAGTTGCTTACTATTAAAAATTATTTTTTCTTTCCTGTGTCTCTCAAATGATTATGTGGCTTAAGAATACAAACGAAGAATTGTTGTTCGAATTATAAGCATACCACATCTTCAATTGAATCACTAATCTTTTCAATTTTACAGGTAGAAGATGAGAAAAAGAAGAAGCAAGATAAGAAAGAAAAGAAAAGGCATAAGGATCATCACCACAGTAGGTCAAAGGATGATAAACGCTCATTGAGACGTTATTCTGATTCAGAATACACAAGTGATAATCAGGAAGAGAAGACAAGAGAGCGTCAAACATCTGTACGGCAAGAAGGTAATGCTTAAACATTCATCAAGAGATCATTCAGATTCTGAAGATGCTAAAGAAGGTGCAGAAGGGAAAAAAAAGAGTGATTGCCCGACATACGAACATTACCAGCACAGAAGTTCCAAGTATGATCAGCATTCTCTGAAGGCTTCTTCAGATTCAAGAAGGGCAGGTGAGCGTGAGGAAGAGGGGAAGTATCATCATACAATATTAGAGCGTCAGCAACATATCCACTCAAAGAATGAGAAGCACTCATCCAGAGGCCATTCATATTCGAGATACACTCACGAGGAAGATGGTACAAGGTCTAATTATTCTGCATCTGAACAACATCATACTGATTTTGAGCTTGGCATGGAAGACAAGAATAGGGAAACCAACGGGCAAAGAGAACAGCCTGGCTATAACCCTCGTCGGGGTGTACCAAAGATGTCGGAGGAAGAGAGAGCAGCTCGGCTAAGAGAGATGCAACTGGATGCAGAACTCCACGAGGAGCAAAGGTTGAAGCGGTTGAAGAGAGCAACGGAGGCTGATGCCCAAGAAGCAATGAGGGCAAGCTTTTCAAGAGGCAAGAATTTTTTGGTTGCTGCCCAAAATAGCATATATGGAGCTGAATAGGGAGGGAGTGCTACGATAGAAGAGAGTGTCCGTCGTCGTGCTTACTACTCGCAGGGAAGCTCAGCAGCCCATGAGAGCAATGCATTTCGGCGGTGAGCATGTTCCTGTGATATGTCATCATGTTGAATCTGCATATGCACCAATTATTCTGTTTTGATCAGATTCTTTATGGATTTAATGTTTGCCCAAAGGCATCTCTGTATGCAAGATAGCACGCCCGACTAGCAACATCTCAAGCAGTGAACACACCAACGTCAAATGCTACCAGTCAGAGATCAGTTTGACTTGTTGGAGGGCTTCTTTTATCATAAAATTATATGAAAGGTCCAGCTAGTAGCAGTGTATGCATCTGTATTTTGGTCGGTGTTTGTATCGCTATGAAGCAAAGCTCTTAAACCAACAGTTCATTGGAGCGGTGGGCTTACACGGAAACAGGCTCAGAGCAGTGTATGCATCTCTCCTTCCCTCTTATCTTCGATTTTGAAATTTCTTCCCTAATTGAGCGATTTTGATCAGATGGAAAACAACGAAAACCCTAGCTCAAGTTGTCATCAAATCAAAGGCCAACGCACTTCACAGAAACAATACAAAAAATTTCAAGCGCGAGAAAGGTATCAGAAAACTAGCTAGGGTTTAGAAGAAGGAAACTTACCTCAACGGGCAAGGAAGACCAGATGCGGATACCGCCGTGCCGAGGATTGCGCGATAAAGGCGCAATCTTCAAAGCGAGCGAGCGGAAGGGTTCCGCCGAGCCGAGGCTTCCAGAGACACAGAGTTCTGACTCGGTCAGCACGATCTTTTATATCATAGGAATTGAGCCGTGAGGTAGGAAAGGGGAGTAGGAAAGGGGAGGGGAAGATGTATAGAGAGGGCGAAGAGGGGTGTAGAGGAGGGAGGGGAAGGGATTGTGCGACGGCGAAGGAGGAAGAGGAGGAGGCGGATGTGTAAGAGAGAGATACCGAGCGCTGTCACCGTTCGCCGACGGAGAGGAAACCGCAGCATCCATCGTTCGCCGAGGAAAAAGCCGCAGCGATAAGAGCTCGACGGAGGAAGATGCCACCGTTGCTGCCGCCTTTCGCAAAGGAAAACGCCGCAGTCGCGGTCGCTGTAGAGAAGGAGATCGTTTCACCGCTGCAATTAGGGCACGCGTGCGAATTTGAGGATGCCTTCTCATCTGGTTCAATCGAACCAGAGATCCAAATTGACTTGTCTTGGGCTAGACCCAGACTTAATCAGACGGGCGCTTGGGCCGCACCCGTTTGAACTAGCACCCGCGGCCCACTTATCGGGCGCTCGGTGACTTCAATTGCTTCAGCTATTAATCTAAATCAGTGAGAATTTGCCAATAAATCCAACAAGTGTAAACAATAAGAATAATATCAAAAGCCATAATATCCGAACTATTTATGCACTGTGTAAGAAAACATATGTAGTCAACATTCAAATAAAGGACCTCTTGGTACTGCATGTATTAAGAACATACTGTTGAGATAAGCTTTAATTAAAACTTGCAGGGAACGGCTTCAACAAACTAAACCAGCAGTCCTACTTTTACTAGTTCATTATCCTTCCATTCACAAACTAAACCAGCAAATATAAGATTTGATGATTTAAATATAAATTATATTTAAGACTTAGTCGCCATTTATTATTAGTTATGGAGCTTCAACAAATAGATATGCACGTATCATCTTCAACTATAGCTAACCTTTTAGAATTTGACCAATGGTTAATCTATTCAAAAAATTACTTCGGATGGATGTCGATAACCATCGTTGCCAGCTGACTTGGTCACAAATGAACATCAAATTTCCATGGTGCCTCCTCCAAAGATTTCTTAGCTGGTTCATGAGGGAGGACGAGTCACCTGTTGGAAGCTAAGGGTCCGAAGGCATTAGAAGTAGTCACCCAAGGCAATTAACCATTGTGCTGTTTGGCGAGTTATGAGGATGTTGTACATTTGCTGCAAGGTCTGCCGAATGGGATATGCTTGTTTCAAAAATTAAGTCAATAATGATTTCACAATTAAGCCAATATGAAATAGTAAATTCGAAGCAGGATAAACTAAATTATATGAAACTTTTGACAAAACTACATGAAAGGAATAATGAGAGACCTGACATTAGAATTACTATGATATTTGTTATTTGCATTATGTATAACTGTTGTTGTTATGCATCATATGTCCTGTAGAGAGACTGAAATGTAAAAGAAATTTGTGACTTTATATGTATACCAGGTAATGCAAACTCTGGTAGAAAAGGATAGAGAACTTACTGATGCATCCCAATAAAAGTAGTCTTTCATAACCACTTTCAAGTTTGTTACTAAGATGATAACTTTGTCACAAATGAACATCAAGTTTCCATGGTGCCTCCTCCAAAGATTTCTTAACTGGTTCATGAGGGAGGACGAGTCGCCTATTGGAAGCTAAGGGTACGAAGGCATTAGAAGTAGTCACCAAGGCGATTAACCCTTGTGCTGTTAGGCGAGTTATGAGGATGTTGTACATCTGCCAAATGGGATATGCTTGTTTCAAAAATTAAGTCAATAATGATTTCACAATTAAGCCAATATGAAATAGTAAATTCGAAGCAGGATAAACTAAATTATATGAAACTTTTGACAAAACTACATGAAAGGAATAATGAGAGACCTGACATTAGAATTACTATGATATTTGTTATTTGCATTATGTATAACTGTTGTTGTTATGCATCATATGTCCTGTAGAGAGACTGAAATGTAAAAGAAATTTGTGACTTTATATGTATACCAGGTAATGCAAACTCTGGTAGAAAAGGATAGAGAACTTACTGATGCATCCCAATAAAAGTAGTCTTTCATAACCACTTTCAAGTTTATTACTAAGATGATAACTTTGTCAATCTTACAGAAAAGTAGATAATTTTTATCGAGTCTTAACAAGAAAGAAGAAATGACAGAAGCAGTTGATGATGCTGCAACTTAAGAGGTCCTTCACATGATCAAACACGTAAGTACAGAGTACTCAACAAATAATTTAATAAGATAATTATTTTTTAAAAGTACTAAAGCTTGTTGCTTGTGGTTTCCACAAACCTTCATAGTTGGAAGTTTCATGCTAAAAGGGCCTAAAAAAAAGGTTTCTTTGATGAACTCGAGATTCTCTAAGGGTAAAATATTGTATTAACTATTTATTTTTTTTAAATTTTAAAATAAAATAATTATATCATGAAACAAACAAATCATACCCCTGTCTATCATGTAGAGAGGAAAAAGTGACCGTTAGTGACTTATGAAAAGGACTTGTCGAATTATTAATGCATAATAGGGAACTTGTTGAAAAATAGATGAGGACATAAGCAACAAATTTCTGGAACTAATTTGATTCAAAAACTAATGTAGAAAAATGTGAGCTCCAATTATTTTCATTTTGTTGTCTAAAATCATACAAAGATATCGTTTTTATCTTTTCAAAACTTTTGAAAAGAATTTTACACTCTTCAATATTATTACCGATTTATAATCAACATTTGTCTCACAACCATCCAACAATTTTGTTTGTCAACCTATGGGAATCTTTCATTTTAGAATCTTTCATTAAATTAAAATTTTAGCAACTAAACATATAACTAAAAAAAATAATGATACTATATCTTATTTTGAAGACACCAAAATAATAATTACATAAAAAAATAAAAATTCGAAACACAAACCAAGTTGTAATAAGCAAAAATTACAGATACTATCATATTGACAAACTAAGAATTAGTAATCAATGTTAATATATTTTTTTAAATAAGAAATAGATATCTTTTCAGAACTTCAAAAAAGAATTTTACACACTTGAATATCATTGTCAGCTTATAATCAGTAGACGCTCCACAACCATTCAACAATCTTCTTTGTCTACTATTCTAAATCTTTCCCTTACGATCTTTCATTAAATTAAATTTTTATCAACTAAAGATATTACTAAAAAAATAATATATGCCATAGTTGTGTTCATTTTATTATCTACCTGGTAATTGTTCTCTTAATATAACTCAACTGTTATTATCAAAAATTAAATATGCACTCAATGTAGCTCAAATTCAATAATCATTCTGGACCTATGATGATGCGGGTACTCAATTTCGTTTTAGATGATTTCAAACATACACTCGTTCAGATGAATTCAAACATACACACAAATGACCGAGAGTGAAAAAAACATGAGCGATAATAGTTAAATTAAACAATTAAAATGGATATATTTGTCTTTATTTTTTTATGTGTGAGTCTGGATATGACTAGAACAAATATGTTATAATCATATCCACATCTTTTTGTTACCTATGAGATGTCCGCCTTCCAAAGGTGTCCTTAATAAATTAGATGACAATCATCTAAATGATAGCACAGTTACCAATATGCTTTCACAACAATTAACATAGACCGAGACAAAGTTGACACCGATCGATCGACCGGCAGAATTAGCTAAATATGGTAGAAACAGAACACAAAAGCTTGATATTTTCGTTACCTTTCTCAAGAATTGACTTTCCCCCACACCAATTCCTGAGACATCAGCATAAAAGAATCAGTACCTTTTGTTGTAGAAAAAATAAATAGAAGAACAATCACCAAATCAACATGGAAGTTATACTCCAAGAAACTCTTGCAGAATTTAAATTGTCACAAATATAAAGTGATTAATTTGCAGTCAGCATGCAATAGGTTGACACTTTGTCTTAAGGAAGTACTTGCAGTCCTAGTTTACCGCAACAACATGGTGCTTTCCCTGCACAGCAACAACATAGGAATCATATTGAGCAATAAATTTCTCCTTGCCTAGCAGGAAAAGGAATTTGTTTCTGAACTTCTCTTCAGATAGCTGCATGACAGATAGCAGGTTACGCCCTTTATCCAGCAATTTATTCTGATCAAGAAAATTCATAACTTCATATCGAGGTCTCAACCTCTTCTCCAAGCTTATTGTAAGAAGCACGGGATGACCAATGATATATGTCAGCTCACAACCAGCTTCCTTCATCAGGAATGTCATCTTGTCAGATAAGTTCTTCTTTGAGTATTTCCAAATGACTGGATGCCTCCTGAATACAGCAATGCTGTCTGGTTCGGACCACCCAAAGCTCATCAGGGTTGCAAAAGTAGCATGAAACCTGGACCTGCTCACGGTCATGACTGTTAAAGTGCACGAGGGAACAATTTACAGTCGTGTGACACACCCAACTCCTCAACATGTTTGATAGATTCGTAGATACATTTGTTCGTTCGACAAAATAAACTCGGTACTGCCACCACCATCTGCGTGATGCATTGCTCACTGATGCCACATTCCATCAAGAGAGATATATTGGGCTCAATCTTTCGAGCCAAGCTAGAAGTATGGAGAAACATGGTCCTCCTACAGGCTTTAATTAACCTCTAATTAGAACCAAGTAGTGACCTCCAGAAGTTGATCCTTGGTTGGATATCACGAAAACAGAGCAGACCCGGACATGATGAAACCAGCTGAACTATTTCAGTGTCAGAAAATCCCATATCCTGCAAAGATCTCATCCTGGGCTTCAGGACAGTCTCTACGTTAGCACGTAGAAACTTGGGTTCCCTCTGCATAAGCTTCATGACTTGTGCATCACTCCAACCGATCTGCTTAAAGAACTCAATGGAAAGACTTGAACTTGAAAGTTCTTTTTCACAGATGCTATCCTTGGCCCTTTTTGCAGCCTCTTTTGAGGAAAGTTCACATGACTCAAGAGGGTCGACCAACGTAAAGTTGGATCTATGATTTGAACTGTGCTCTTTGACAGTGGAAAAGCTAAACAGACTGCAGAGTTGATAGGAGGAAAGATGGATGTTGGACTTGTTACAAGAGAGAAGGCACAAGAGCCTCTTCTGCACCGAAAACATTAGTCTTTTGAGGCAGTATCCAGTACCGTTTGCAGAAAAATACAAGAAAAGTAATCTTATTTCTGCCCTCTCCAAGTCCAAATTCCTCTTCTACCTCAAATCAAGGATGTTGAAAACTTTCAACTAATCATCTGTCTCAGACAACATTCCTTTACCACTCATGTTAATCCACATGCATTCAGCTCCAATCAGCCATTTCTTTCAGAGATAAGTCTCTAAATGGTGTTTGAGAGTTGATAAAGAGTACCTATGATTAGTTACTTATTATCATGCTCACATCCAAGCAAATCTCCACCACTGAAATAATGGCATCATATAACACCAGCGCACAAACACAATCTTCCACTTATTTTTCTATTGTAGTTGGTGCGTTTAGACACTACCAAGCATCCTATATCCCTGTAGCAATTTAAAAACCATATCAAATGTATCTTCATCAAATATGCTGCATAAGAGTGGCAAAGGCATTTACCATGTTGATCTTATACAGACGATACTCATGTTTATACTTGTAGGTTGAACATCAATGACTTGCAAATGGTACTACAGAATTCAGAATAACAGGAAGATGCATAATGTTTTCTCTAACATCAGTTTCACTAATGTCCTATAACGAAAATCTGAAACATTTCAAATGAGCACTTCCAAAGTAATTGATCCATTTCATCAAGAATGTAAAGAGATGATCTAGTTAAAAGTCTAGCAAGACTGGTAAGTAGAAAAGACACTGTTTAATTAATTAACAACAGTAATTTGTGAGGTTCAACATGCTAAAAAAGGCATTGTTGATGATGATGAGCAACTTGACAAAAAAACACAACATAGCTGGAAGACCAGAGAAAGGCAATAAATTTTCTGAAAAATGAATAAAGAGATAAGAAAACTGCCTCAATCAAGAAATGCTACTAGTTTATTTGGTTCTATGCTGATAAAGGAACTTAATTTATGAGAAAGATTCCTCATGTAAATAACTTCAACTACACTAAAAAAATTATATGTAGCGTCAGCTACATATGGAGTCGGGGGGCGGTGTCGGGGAAGCGGGAAGCGGGAGAGCTGTCGCGAAAGGGGAAGAGGAAGGAGGGATTGGGGAAAGGGGGCAGCGACGAGGCGGGGGCGGCCGTGGGCTGCGATGAACGGGGGAAGAGAGAGGGGAACGGATTGTGCGACGGCGAATGAGGAACGGGAGGTGGGGGAGGAGTAAGAGAGAGATACCGGGCGCTGTCACCGTTCGCCGACGGAGAGGAAGTCTCTACGTTAGTAAGAGAGAGATGCCGTTCACATATGGTTCGATCGAACCAGAGATCCAAATTGACTTGACTCGGGCTCGACACAACCTGAATCACGCGGGCGCCTGGGCTGCACCGGGTTGAACTCGCTCGCCCGGCCCACTTATCGGTCGCCCGGTGACATCAATGGCTTCAGCTGTAGTAAACAACTTTCTCAATAAAGCCATAATCTAAATCAGTGAGAATTTACCAATAAAGCCAACAAGTGCAAACAATCACACTAATAACAAAAGCCATATAATATCCGAACTATTTATGCTCTGTGTAAGAAAACATTTGTAGTCAAATTTAAACATTCAAATCTCTTTCTACTGTTACTTATACTTTCTCCTTCCAGTCACAAACTAAACCAGCAAAAATAAGATTTGATTATTTAAATATAAGTCTCAAATTTTGAAGAGAGTGACTTTCATCACCCTAGAGTTACTTAGTCACCATTTTAGAATCATCCATTTCAAAAATTGGAATCAAAATTGAATCGGCAACAGTTGGTTTCGGTTTGATCGGTTTCCATTCTAGTTTGAACTGATAATTTTTTATCATTTTATTTTTAAAAAAATATAATATTAATTGTTTTAATTGTTTTTAATTTTTGAAGACAGAGGATGTATAACTATGATGAGTTTAAATATATAATGATATAATAAAATATTTGATATAAAATTATGTGAAAATTATAAATATTTAATCCTTTCTAATGTTAGATGTTCCGATCATTCCTTCAATTGATATATTAAATAGGAGATTGTTATCCTCTGATCTCAAAGTTCTATTTTGTCATCTTTGTTTTATCATCAATACATAGCTTAAGATTCAACTAATTTGAGGGTCATGCTCAATCTACTTTCATCTAGGATTCGTCCTCATTGAAGTCTCGTTCCATAGCTATCAACGATACTAAAATTGCTAGTATTCACCATTAGCATTGAAAATATCATTATATATCATGTCCACGATTCTAAAATAGAAAACTCTATACCTAGTGTTGTCACAACACTCAAAAGAAAACTGTTAGAGACATATTAAGCTTGACCTCGATGATCCCTTTGATTTTTTTTATCTTTATAATAATAGTTTTTATCTCTTATAAAATTTATTCTCTTTGATAATTTGCTCGATTGATAGAGAAATTTGGAAGGTTGTCTATTATAGTTAGCACTATAATAGTAATATAAGTTAATAATTATTTTTTTAATATCTCTGTTTGGATCAAAATTGGTACTAAGAGGAGGGGTGAATAAGTACTTTCGTAAAAATTACGTTGATTCAAAAATTTAATTTGATATTGTGCATGTCTCATGATATAGCAAAAAAACTTTCCACATGTACAACACGGTGGCACAGTATTACACTGCGTCCAACAGCTAGCATATCAAAAGACAGCATGCAAAAGCCTCAATCAGACAAATCTTCGCATAACGATGAACGTTTTTTTAGGAAATTTGATGTTTTTTATTTTTTGTTCTTCCGTTGTGCATGTGATATCGCCCCTAGATTTCCTTACAAAAGGATTATCGAATCCCCTCACGAAATGATCATAAAGTAATGAAAAGAAAATCTATTAAAAAGAAGTGAAGTTGGTAGTCGACCAATTTACTCTAAACGCAAAGCGGATCCGCATAATGAAATTAAAGCATAAAATCCAAATCTAGACTAGTTTTAGAAAGTATACAAATAGAAGAAGAGAGATTTTCATGAGGTGTTTGCATCAAATTGTAACGAGAAACAATGATATGTTATTAATTTCTCTTATAGCTTAAAATCATTGGTTAGCTTATTAGTTAAATAGTTAACCAGATTTCTTTTACATTGTGAGTTACAAGAAGTAGCTTATGTTAAATAACTTCCTAGATTTTATGATAAAAGTATTTGAAAATAATGTTAACATACTAAATTTTATGATTTAGGATCTAATATAATTATATAGATACATATTTTGAGGTGCATGGATTTGAAAGATGTCTTTTTTAGCAAACTTTCTTTGCAAAAATGAAAAAACATAGAGAATTTTAATTGTTTGTTTGTATATGAATAATGTAACTTATATCGGTAATGATATTGATATGATTCATGAGTTTTAATCCTTTATAAATAAATAATTTAAAAGGACTGACTTGGTTTTAGTGAAACGTGGCATTAAGACTGACCAACAAGATGCTAATTTTTATTTCAAAAATATATATATTAGGGAGATTTTTTAAATATTAAAAATGGATAAAAGTAAACATATAAGCGCTCAACATGCCTGCAATGAGAAAAAATGCCGGCAATTGTGTACAGTATGTATTTGATTACAAATAAACCAGATATCATATATATAGTTAGCTTGTTCAGTAGATATTTAGAGAACCCAACGAAAATTCAATGTATTAGGGAGATTTTTATAAAATATCAATGTAGCATAATCAATATATAGTTAGCTGGATCAATTTATTAGCGAGATTTTTAAACCCAGATATCATATATATAATCAATGTATTAGGGAGATTTTTAAAAAAATATCAATAATTTGATATTTTTTTTTATGATAAAGAGGTCCTTGTTTCATTTGATTTATTAATAGTGATTATGTAAGTGTAAACTGGTTTCTTGATACTGATTATATAGATAATATTGAAAATGGGAATAGCAGGTATTTTCTTCTTACTTATTTGTAAGGATAGGTGGTGTGACAACTTTATTTGTAATCACAGCAAACTTTGATTATCAAACTCATCTCGGCTTAAATCTTTATTTTTTATTTTTTTAAACATTAAGAATATTTTTTAAATTTTTATTACTCTTTTTTCATGTTTTCTCTAACTACTATTATTAATAACTTATATATGATCTTTGTGATATTATATGAATAAGGGACTATAGATATACGGTAACCGAGGACAAAGTCTAATGGATTGGATCTTTGTGATATTATATGGATAAGGGACTATAGATATACTGTAACCGAGGACAGACAAGTCTAATGGATTGGATTCCTCTGTATCATCTGGGGACTACGGCGTAGTGGTCTAGTACATCTATAGTCGATGAGTCAAGTGAATTATTATGGACATATTAATGCACTGAGCCAGAAAGAGTTCTGATAGGTATGACTCATAACTAACTCGATATTTAGCCTAAAGGGTCACTTGGTAGAGTTGTATTCTTCGGTTCTTGCTGCGTCATGCTACAAAGCTCCTTACAGTTGAAATGGGTCAAAATAAAAAATAAAAAAAGCACACTGGGATAGCACCAACCTCTTCGAACATTCCACTATTCTTCATGGCGTACTCACGAACTTGTGCATCCAAACGGTTGGGCAGATGGGTTGTGCCTTTGATAACGGTATATATATATATATATATATATATATATATATATATATTTGACTTAAATTGATCATAATTAGCATTGGGTAACCATAGCATCTCTGTTCTTAATATTTAGAAGGACATATACCGTATACTAAAATTTATTTCTAATTTTGCAAGAATAGTTTGTAAACGTTGAAATCTCATCTTATTTCTGACATTTTAAGAATTCCAGTAGCATATGGTGATAAATACTTTTACCTACCCAACTTTATTTTGGAACCCACAATTTCTTGGAAGTTTTTGCATGGAAAAAAAAAAAGAGATAACGGTGTGAACAAGATTAAATATATCTTTCCTCTGCCAACGTGTCCAATTCAAAGCTTAGACCTTTAACCGCCCCGTAAATGATCTAATGAATCCAAGACCTCATGCATGGCTCTCAATCTCCAACCCCACCAATCCTTATCCCATGCCATGGCACCGAACAGTGGGGAGAGGTAAGAGTAACAGAGATCAAGGTTTGCCGTACCGACTGTACCATCCGGTACGGGGCGGTACATACCGGTCCGACAAACTAGCAGTACGTGAATCATCCGTACCGTACAGTAACACTGTAGCAGTGTACAGTACACTGTAGCAGTATACAGTGACAATGTAACAGTGTACAATGCTCGGTACACCTGGGTATATCAAACGGTATACCGTACCGGTACCGAGCCCGGGTCGAAACGCCGGTACGATACGGTACGACGAACCTTGACAGAGATATCTGCAGTTGCTGAAACACGATGAACTGTGAATTCAAAAAAAATACTTTCATCAAGCCTTTTTTCTGAAAATGAAACGAAGTCTGTTAGACTAAACTCATAAAGTTGCTTACCCAAAATTTGAAGCTATTAAGACATCCAACCACCTATCATAATAAAGGTGAATCGCTTGTGTAGCAAGAATTACCAAGCAAAATTTGGGCTACTAAAAACCATAAATAACAACAAAAGCTAAGCCATAGTAACAGATGGCTTTCATGATTACACTAAAGCTGTTCTTATGCTGCTGCTTTTATTTAGCTGTCGCTCACCTGGGTTCCATCCATCAGCTCATTTACACACAGAGACTGCATGTCCTGATACAACTTCTTCCACTGCTGAACCAGTTGTGTTTTCCTTTTACATTCCAGCCTAAGTCTTTCCATCTCCATTTCAGCCGCACCTGAAGTGTTCTGTTTCTGAAGGGGAGAACAAAGAAAGAAACAGAAATGTCATCATCAGCACTCAGCGGTGTGCTTGTTTCTTGATCATTTGGAGAGGCCAAGTTCATATGAAAACAGACAATGTCCTTGAAGAATGCCAGAGTATATCATGAGCTAAAGACCATAAAATTGAACCATTCAAGTAGAGATAAAAGGCCATAAATTCTTCTTTAAAGACTATTGCTCTCTTGGCACTGAACCTCCTTCCCAGATATGGATACCAGCATTCCAGAATTATCAAACAGGGAAGGACATGGCACCTTCTTCAAACAGCTACTCTTTTTGTTCACTAACAATTGTGTGGGGCATTACACAAATTTTGAGCCCAAGCAATCAAGCATGTAGGAAGAGTTTTGATTTCATAAACAAGAGGCTTCACTTCTTATCACATATGCATTCTTTTCAGAAAGTAGAGGTTTTACAAGACACGGATGTCGTGGTAAAGTTATCTGTAAGAGGTTAGTGAGAAGCATTTTGACTCTTCATGGATCAAATAGTCAAAGTAATAGGCTAAGTTGGACTAATTAGAAAAAATTATCAAGGCTTTTGTGATGATAAAAAATGAATTAAAAGTGATAGAATAAAAAACTTCATCATTAGCAACAAGCAATATGGAAAGTTTCTCCAGCTACAAATACATTCATTCTAGCATATTCCTTTCAGGCATGTGCCCAGACTGGTATAGTTTTGTGCAATGTATGATAAAATAACCTACCCGACGAACTATATCTAGTTCATTGCCTGAATATGGGTACAGGTTATAGCATAAAGGTGTTAATCATAAGTCCAATCTGGGTTTAAAAGACCTACTTGGATGGTTTAGACTGAACTAAGCATTGCTAAGACAGACATTAAGATCATGCCCCTTCAGATATCAAAGGTTTCTTGGTAAGTTCATTAAAATTTTATCTATCAAAGAGGAAACACCAAAGCACCAAAGGTTACAATGTATATATAAAAGAAACTGCATCTAATGTTCAGATATACAGACATATTACTTGAAGTCAGAATGCTTTCAGCAGAAAATGGGTATCATAGATAAGTAAGATACCTGAAGCTCTTTGATTTGCCTCTCCATCACATATGAGCTGCAAGATCTAATTTCTTCTGGATCATGGCAAGGAGACTGAAGCAATACAATAGCATTAGTTTTAACTTCTGCATCTGTAGAATCAACATACTTGCTCAGTGGGGGTGGCAATGACAAATTCAAATGCTTCCTGTTCACTGATATAGGATTTTGAAGTAATGGCTGTCTAACTATAAGAACATTGTTGATAGGACCTGTCACAAAAAATCAACCATCAATTTAAGCCTCCTACTTGTTAACTATTAATCACTAGGAAAAGAAACTAAAAGTTGAGGTCTAAATTAGTAGTCACTGCAACAAACATACAACCGTATCGCATTGTTTTTTTCCTGATTAAAGGGGAGGTGCATCAAAGTGCATAATTACAATTAAGAATATGTTAACATGAACTTGTATGCAGTTAGGGAAGTGAAGTATCATGGTGATAATGAAGATTTCAATTTTCAACAACTGCAAACAAGTTTTCAAAAAATGGAGAATAATCCATAATGAATAAATAAAAGGATTCAGTCTATGAAAACTGGGTAATTATATAGATAATAAAGCATGAAAATAAGCAATACATCATGCTTTGCATTGACGAGCAACTTGAGGCAATTGTAGAGATCTTTATAGCTAATAATAGAAAAGTTATAGAACAGAAGCATCAACATAGATCCTTTTTGTTTATGCATGTATGACTAAAAATATGGACACAGTTGCTAAACCATCTATTTGTGGTCACCCTATAGGGAATTCTATCCACAATTTTGCTCTATTGTAGGTAATATCACTGATTAAGGTTAAAGGTTTGAAATATCATCCAACATATTGTGAAAGTCCTAGCTAACTTAGCATATAAAGATTTTGACAAACTACCGGGCTCAAATCCCGCCTTCACCACTTGTCCGTTGCAAAAAAATATATCACTAATTAAACTAAGAACCAGCAGATCTTTTTTTAATTGACTCTAATAAAGATTTTTTTAATCTTCCTCTATCTCTCCTTACACCACTAATCATAACTTGTGCATCTATTGATAGTGAAAGGTACAAGTAAATACATAATTAGAAATCATAGTAACATAGGAATCCATTACATGTACATGTCATAACAGGAAGAGGAAAGAGCATCACATAATTAGGCATACGAAGTAATTTAAACATTTTTTATACTAGAATCCTAGTTATTGATGTACCTTTCGCATGTTTCAAAACACGAGTAACATGCTTGGTTTTCGTATCCCAAACTTTGACAATACCATCTTCAGTCCCAGACACTAGAGTAACTCCATCCGTGCTAAATGCTAGGCATGTTATTGCCTTACTAGATGAGAAAAACAGCTTAAATTAAATCACGAAAAGGAAAATGCTGAAGAAGAAAGCAAAAATGTGATTGAATCCATATACAAGATACAGAAAGTGCACTTGAAGTACAAATATGTCTAACACATCTTGCAGTAACAAGACAATGACGATTTCCCAATTGAAACTTAACAAGGGTCAACAAAACATGAAACAATTATGATTACCCACAGAGCTTAGACTAAGCATTGAAGTTACACCTATATATTAGTGCATATAAGCATGCATGCAAGTCAAACTGCAAGCTAAATTACTTTAGTTATGTATCTATCTAAGGTAAAATGTTAAAGTCAAAAAAATATTTCAGCTAAATATTTCTTATAAAATTAAGCGAATAAAGTCTTTTGGCAAAAAAAATCAAAAATAAGCAAAACCTTTGGTAAACAGGCTCTTGGAACCCCAGGTCTTCTGCTACTGTTATACTTGATGCAGCAGAACAAACAATACGGGCAGGAAAAGATGGTGAGATGTAAAATTCCAAGACCCAAAAGCAAAGGTAAATTGACTTTTGAGGAAATGCAGAATGACAAACAATGACAAGCTAACATGAAAACTTCAAAACTAAAACATCAAGATAAAGGCAATTTGGAAATAGAAAGCATCAAATACAACAAACCTCTGATATATCTAAGAACACAAATTAGATATGTACAGTATAGTCTCTTCATAGAAATTTGCCAGAACACACAAAACACAATTGTTGGTAAATATATACATGTATATAAGTGCTTATCAAAACTGACTAACAGCATATTGAGACCTGTGATCATATAAGGCACCAATGATGAACATCCCGTGTATGCTATTGCGGTTGCATTCAGCATTTAGCGCTGCAATATATATTTTGCCATCTCGGCCACCAGCATAGAACACATGCTCCCCAGGATCCATTACAATAGCATCAATTATGGAAGGAAACGTAATGCTCCTCAATAACAAACCCTCAGATAGGCTCCATATCTGGAACATATGCAGTAGTCAAAAGAAGTTATCTTCAAAATCTAAAATATGAGCATAGACAATTAGCATTGGGAGGAAGGAGGGTCAATTTTCTAACAACAGATTAAAATTATCTTTTCAATTTAACATATAAGTAAATTTAAGTTAAGCTTGCAGTAATAGAACTGACATTCTGCAAAAAAGGTGGTCATACCATTGAGAGCACCTTGACCCTAATAAGCATCTATAATCTACTTTATCATTACATTCATAAGGTCAAAATTTAAATTGGGCTAGGACAAAGAAAGAATAAAGCAAATAACTTTTGTTCAAGCTACCAAGATACTGCCACTACAATAAATTTTGAAAAGAAAGATTCTTACCATCAGCATGTTCAACTTGAGGAGCAGAGTTAGACTTTGTTTTGAAACAAAGACTAAGAGTAAGTTATGTGGTGATATATTATAAGCTAACATCTAATTCAGGGAAATTAACCTCTAAATTCAGATGCATCATTTGTGTACCTCAAAAATTTTCAGTTGATGTTACACAACAGTGAAGTCCCTCAGCATCTGGTGCTGTTCCTATCGACAACTAATTTCCTAATATAACCAACTACTCTTTTCAAAGAAGTACAAAGTGTAACAACTAACGAACCTTACATGTTCGATCCTCTGAGGATGAGATGATAATGGAGTTGCATAACCCATGTCCCGTAACAACATCAGTGACACGTAAAGCATGTTCCGAAAAGCTATATCTATAAAGAACACCAGCAGAAGCCTTTGCCATGTCATCAAACATCCTGACAAACATTACAAAAATCATATTAGCATTTTAGACAAGACAACATAAAGGAACAATTTCGACGAGAAAAAAACTAAGTAGGAATTACATACATCATAAGGGACCAAACTCTGATACAGCCATCCTCAGACCCTGATATTAGCAAAGACTCGTCCTTGGAGAGAGTGAGACAGGTGACAGACCGATAATGTGCATGCCACCTTGTGAGCAATTTCCCACTAGCAACCTTGATAAATTTAAAGACAAATCTAAGCTTTTCTTATGAGTTTTTCTATGAAGAGATGGAGCTAACAAGACAAACATTAGGAAACAAAACAAAACAAACTTTGACATCAAAACCAAAATGAAAGCATAATACGGCCCCTTTGACTTTAAACAAGGTGGATGAGAGAATCAAGAACAGATTTGGACACACAGACCAAAAGTCGTGCATCATAATTTTGAGTCCCAAGCAGACGGAAAATTCTCATACCAGTGTCTTAAAGAGAAGACGACAGAAAAAGCAAATCTTGCCTAAGAAATCAGAAGTGGAAAAGCAAAAGATTACCTCCCAGAGGTAGATGCTGCCGGATGGTCCTCCTCCCATGATGTAAGTGCCTTCTGAATTGGAAACAAGCGGTCCAATCGGCTCAGCCGGGAAGCTCCTAACTTCCACCTGAGGCTGAAACATAGAGCGAGAATTATGAGATCGTTTATCCAACACGAGTATGAAACAGGGCGTGAAGTGGAGATGTGGAAGAAAGGTTCGGATTAGGACTCACCTTATCCCAGGACCAGAAGAAAATGGGGGAAGAGGCGGAGGAAGGGGAATCGCGGAGCTGCGAGGAAGCGAGAAAACGGCCGGCTATGGAGAGGAGGCCATGTGGAGCGGAGGAGCACGAGCGGTACCGGAGCTGCTCGGAGCCCGACAGTAGGTCCCAACAACCGATGCCGGCGTCCACCGGGGAGGAGGCGATCACCACTTCCATCGGTGGCGAAGAGGCGCCGCCAAAGAAAGAAGGGGTTTTGAGGGTTTTAGAGTAGGCGTTTCGGATCACGAGAGTATAAACGGAGCTCGCGGGCTATACCACGGTGCGTATATGCCATCTCTATCACCTTCAAGCAAACGATGAGCAGAAACTGCCTATCTCTTCTTAAGGTTCCGGCAGGGTTGTGCGGCACTCTTCACCCTCCACCGTTATCGGACTTCCGGAGCACCGCAGGCGCGTCGTCGGGGACAACGGAGGAGAGGAGTATTCGAAACGCCGGGGACTCTACGAAGGTGGCGGCGGAGGCCAAGGAGTGGCCGGAGAAATCGAGGAGGCGGACGAGGAGGAGGCTGCGGGCGCCGCTCTTCGCGCCGGTTGCTCCAAGTAGGTCCTAAATCGGACCCTCAGGATTTTGTTTTCCCATGTTTGTCCCCGTCGATCCAACGGTTGGATCCATTTGCTGAAAGCATCTCAATCGATAACACCAATGATCTTATTGGACACCGACTTCGATCCATAAGATCGGCTAATCCAATGAAGAGAGCCTAATTGGGTGAGCAAACGGATCAGGTATTGGGTTAAACGAGTCCGAATCCGCATACAAATTCAAATAATACTAAATTCCAGTATCTTCTTTTGTTATATGTGGCTTTACGTGTCTATACTTTCAAGTTTGGTATTAACATATATGCCTTTCCAAATTTTAATATCTCAATTTCATATGGAGCTATGCCACTTTTCTTAGTTATCATCCAATTTACTGAGATTATTCATGAGTTAAAAAATAAAATTTAAATATATAAAATATTGATAATTATTTTTTACTTTTTTTAACTTAAGGTTAGAAATGTAAATACAAATTAAATATATCGAAAGAATATTTAAAATTGATATTAATGTCTAATGGTGATGATTAGATTGATGGGTACTGTCCATCAATGTTGAGATCGAGGTCGACAGAGGGGTGATCGAGCCATATTGCCAACTTCACGCTCGAGCGAATCGTTGACTCTTCTTTCTGCTTTGACGCTGCAGCAAGGATGAGTACATAACTTGGGCAAGACATGGAGTTGTTATGAGAGAGAGAGAGAGAGAGAGAGAGAGCATCCAGGAAACGTCGCCATGCTGGTAATGAGGAACATTGTACTGTGACCGCCGGAAAAGGAAGTCGAGACGTGGGCGACCGAGTCAAGCCCGCAGCACCTAAAATTTGACAAGGCTGGTGCCCGCAAGGAAGCCCGGTTGAGCTAATTTCCCATTCGTCTTCCGTTGGGTCTTTTTCCAATGGAAATTTCCCCACGGTTCAGTAGGAGGTTGACATTGGCAGTACGTTGCATTGGATCGAACACATGTCAGTGACTAGAACACACGCACCATCGACTGTTATTAACTCTTAAAAAATATCATCTTGTGATTTATGGTGATTGTTAGTGTTAGTTTTGGTAATTAATTACATGGGATTGAATTGACCTAATTTAATCTGATCACGTTCGAGAAGAATTTCGCTTTGATTATAATAAAATAAATTATTATAATCAAATGACATATATATATATATATATAGCCTGTTTTGATCTCATTTTCGATGATTTCAAATCAATTTTTTCACATACTATTCAATCCTTAGCCATCAACGATATGCTTCACATCCAGCTCACCTCTACCTGTGCAAGTGGCGGCCAGCCCAACCAGCCGATCGGACGGCAGATCCACCCATGCCCCAAATCAACGTCTGGGATTTAATACGATGGCGACACGGAAGCGAGTGGAACAGTTGTGTCGCCCGCCGCTTCCGACGGTCAGAATTCCCACCATCCACGGCTCTTCCTACGCTCTTCCATCCTCCCGTTTAATCTCCATCAGACGGTTCAGAACTCTTCGGGGGCCCTTTTTTTTTTCTCGTTCCTACCTGTGCGGAAGGCGGCCAGTTCGACCATCCGATCCGACGGCCAGGATCCACCGTTGCCCCAAATCAACGTCGGGGATGACATACGATGACGACACGGGAGTCAATGAGACGCCTGGGTTGGCTTCCATTTTTATACCGGAAGAAAATTCCACCATCCGCGACTCTTCCTAATCTCCTCCGCCTCCCGTTCGATCTCCATCCGACGGTTCAATATTCTTCTCACCCCTTCTCTCCTTTGTCTCAACGCGGTATGTCGTGACGAGACCAAATCTTCCTCCCGTATATATATGAAAACCCCAAGGAGGAAGGGCATCTGCCGCCGCCCCTTTCCTCTGTTGTTGTCGCCTTCGCTTCTCCGCCGCCTCTTTCACTCTATCCTCGGGGATGCGGCAAGATGAAGAGGAAGGGGTTGGACTCTAAGCTCTGCCGAGGCGGCAGCCGGAAGAAGCGCGCCGGCAGGAGCTGCCACCGCAAGTTCTTGCAGCGCAGTTAGGTGGATTGATTGTACCAACCGTTGGTGCCGTGATGGAGGATTGCGGGCGTGGAGGCGTCCTCGATGGCCGCTATGAGCTCGGTCGCGTCCTCGGCCGCGGCACCTTCGGCAAGGTCCACCTCGCCCGCGACATCCGCAACGGGCGGAGCGTCGCCGTGAAGGTGGTGGATAAGGAGGCGGTCGTCCGCGCCGGGATGATGGAGCAGGTTAAGCGTGAGATCTCTGCCATGAAGATGGTGCGCCACCCCAACGTGGTCGAGCTTCACGAGGTCATGGCCACCCGTTCCAGGATTTACCTCGCCATGGAGCTTGTCCGCGGGGGCGAGCTCTTCGCACGGGTCGCCCGATCCGGGCGCCTCTCCGAGGCCTCCGCCCGCCAGTACTTCCGGCAGCTGGTTGCTGCTGTCGATTTCTGTCATCGCCGCGGCGTCTACCACCGCGACCTCAAGCTGGAGAACCTCCTCCTGGACGAGCACGGCGACCTGAAGGTCGCCGACTTTGGGCTGAGCGCCCTGGTCGACCATGTCCCCGGGGATGGGCTCCTCCGCACCACGTGCGGCACGCCCGCTTATGTCGCCCCGGAGGTGCTCGGCAGAAAGGGCTACGATGGGGCAAAGGCCGATGTGTGGTCCTGCGGTGTCATTCTCTTCGTTCTTCTCGCAGGATTCTTGCCCTTCCGGGATGGTAACATGATGGCTATGTACAAGAAGATTTGCCGTGGTGATTTCCAGTGCCCGCCATGGATTTCTTCCGGTGCCCGGCGTGTAATCACCAAGTTGCTCGACCCCAATCCTAACACGAGAATCACTGTGGCCAAGCTCATCGAGACATCATGGTTCAACAAGTGCACGGTGCAGAAACCGGTACCAGCACAATCGACGACGGAGGAGAAGGGAAAGCAGGGGCAGGTGGAGGAGCCAGAGAAGTTGAATGCTTTCCATTTGATATCGTTCTCCGAGGGTTTTGACCTCTCTCCTCTGTTTGGAGGAGAAGGAATAAGGGAGGATGGAATGAGGTTCACGACGAGGGAGCCAGCAAGCAGCATCGTGTCGAAGCTGGAAGGCGTGGCAGCAAAGACAGCAGGAAAGTATCGGGTGACGAAGAGCAGCGCAGCAGGAGTGAGGTTGGAGGGAGAGAGTAGGGGGAGGAAGGGGAAACTAGCGATTGCCACACAGATATTTGCACTAGCACCATCTGTGCTCGTGGTGGAGGTCAGGAGGGACGACGGTGACACCCTTGAGTATCAGAAGTTCTGCGCAGATGAGCTCCGCCCTGCTCTCAAGGACATCATCTGGTCATCTTCCAATTGCCAGACTGTTACTGCTTGTTAGAGGGAAAATAGGGGGGCTGTTGTTACTCAGATCATTTTTCTTTTTCCGAATTACGTCATTATGTTAACTTGATTCTTGATAGTTCCAATCAAAAGTTTCAAACTTAGTTGGTGCTTTGTCTGTCGAAGAGATCATAGCAACTTAGTTGGTGCATTTTCTGTCGAAGAGATCATAGCAACTTAAGTGCTATCCTCCGTGTTCCTGCTACCTTTTCATCTGTCTTGGTAAGAGTATTTTTAGGTGTTTGAGTTGTCTGTATTTCTCCAAATGTTTCAGTTGGCAATTTGAAGTCAAATTTGGTTCTGCTTTTCTAGTCCATATTAGTTTTGGATGCTAACAAAAGATATTGACAGGGGCAATTTAGTTTTATATATATATATATATATATACATAATTTTTAAGTATGAAAGCAACACAATCACTTCCCTTATTTCTTTGTTCAATAAGTTGTAGTTTTTCAATGAAAGCAAAGGTTGTGGATTGGAACTGAAGTTTTGCAGTAAAACATCTCTTGCTCAATGAACAGACATTATGAAAATTGGTGGAGGAAAAAATGTTGCCGTGTCGGGGGCTATGGGATCGAACATTCACGTGAGTGCATGTTAATTATAGATCAACATGTTTTTCTTTTGGGTTGGATTCATCATTAAATTTAATAAAATAATAGAGTTAATTATAGATTATTCATATAATTAATTATCTTCACTATCTCAATCTTTATATTTTTAAAAATTATATTAGAATTTCTAGTTAAATTTAAATTTATTTTTTCTCATATCATCGATTTTATTAACGAAAATATCATATGGTTTATTACTAAACATGTGTTGAATCCGTTTCACATGTGGTATTTCTGTCAATAGAATTGACGACGTTTCTCGGAGAAACGAGATTAAATATTTCATTTTCGTAAGTATAAAAATCTTAATGTAACTTTTAAAAGTATAATGATCGAAAGGTTAATAATAGCTAATTACTAAATATAAAATATAATTAGTCTAAAACAATAGCTTGTGTTTGCACTGAGAGCCTCGTCAAAAGCATAGATTGATTTTAATTCTTAAATATATTCTTTTGCCCATCATGGCATAAGCACCTAGTTATTATATTAGTTATTTTGTTAAATATTACTGAAAGAATATGATAAACAAAAGTTCAATAAAATTAATTACATCAACTTTTTTGAGTTATCTATAAAAATCTTCAAATCATATGAAAATAAATTATGTTCATAAGCTATTCTAGATATTTTATTGGTTATTCAAAAAATTTTAAAGGGATATAGATTTTATTGTTCTAATAAATAATAATTGAATCTAATGATACATGATTAAGGAAAAAGTAAATCAGTGAAAAATCTTAAATTTTAATTTTGATATTAAGAAAATATAGGTTGATATATTTCTTATTATTTTATATTCAAAAGATTATTATATCTCAAATCACTAAATGATTTGATAAAGATGAATAATAAAATAACATTAGTGAATTTTTACATAATATTAATATCATGAATTCGTAGAATAATCACAATTAATATCGATGATCGTAGAATAATTATAATAGTTTGATGTTTTACTAATTATGAAAAGTAATGATTTTGGAGGGCTAATAATGTCAAATCTCGGATTTTGATGATGAAATCAATTGATAGTGTTTATCTTATCTGCGTTTTGAATGACGCAAGAAGTTTCGATCAGGGAGAGACAATTAAAGCAAGAAGAATCTTATTGGGTCGGAGTGAAACATGTCGGAAGGCTTCGGTCGACGTATCGACAGAAAGCTTCGGGCCATGGGTTCGGGCATCGGGTTAAGAAGAGCGAAAATTGCACCAAGGAAATTGGAGTTGCGAAGGTCAACTGGTTGATTGAGCAATAGGCCGCAAGTGATAACGATACATTAAAGAATCAGACGAAACGTCGATAAACCAATGACATGCCGGATAATATTTGATTAGTTTTGTAATAATTATCTAGATCAAAGTATGTTTTAAGTGTATAGGATTAACTATGATAGCGATTAAGGTATAAAGCAAAATGAAGTCCCGGAGTCGAGAACGAAATTTTATTGGGAGTTCGAGAGTTCGTCGGAAGTCTGGACGTTCATCGGAAGTTCTACCGGAATTGACTGAGAAGTCTAGGAGCTTACCAAAGAAGCTCATCAGAACTCGTCAAAAAGATCATCGTAAAGTCCAGGAGCTTATCAGGAGTCCGTTAGAATATTACCGAGAGATTGTCGGAAGTTTACTAGAAGATCGTCGGAAGTTCGTAGAAAGAAATAACTTAAAAATTCATAGTTAGCGTATAAAGTGAAATAGGAATAAGCTGGGATCGTGGGGGAGCTCCCATACTTTTACTTATACTCGGGTGGCCTCCTCAATCCGACTGATAGACTGAGTTGATAATAGGTACTTTCCCTATCACTGTTCTTATTGGTCAAGGTGTTGTTCATCTGCTCCGCCGCACGCTGTTGCTGTTTCCTATCAACCAAAGGTTCTGAGAAGACGGGTGGAAGTCACAACCAGGAAACTTTATAACACCAACGGGCAGTTCTGATAGGGGAAAGATTGAACGAGGAATAGATCGATACTCACCTATTATCTGTGTGCAACAACTATTCAGCTATCTATACCTATCGTTTTCTGCTAATATGAATATTTTTTTTTCTTTCATTACATTAAATGAATGATGCAACACTCGTCATACATGAGACCTATCATACGACTGACTATTCAAACAGATGCTACACTTTCTTCTAATGTAGGCTAATATGATGAAGAAGCCAGAACCGCTTTCCAGGATTTTGTGGTTAAGAGAAACACTAAATGTACTTGAAAATTGCCAGCCATGACTGCATTTAGTTTGAGATTAAGATGATAATCCAGCTGAATAAGTGAATTTGTTACATCATCGTACAAAATCGTTTTAATTCATTATTTAATTATTAATTATTTAATCTGTACTTTATGTTGATTAAGGAGTATTAAAATCTGATTTAAACGTGGCTACCGTCCATGTGCTATGGCCCAACCAAGTCGGCAATAACAATTGAACTCGACCAGGGAAACGCGCCCATTACAGGGATCTGGGCGGTGACCGCAGCTTCGGCTCACCGATTGCGGGCTCTACCGACCAAGGCTTCCCTCCGTCTATTTCCTTCCAACGGACGAAGAGCCCTAGTCGACCGGTAACCATGGTAGCTTCGGGCGTTCCGATGGAGGAGGAAGAGCTCCAGAAGGCGGTGGTCGCGTACCTGAGGAAGAAGGGCTTCACCAAAACCGAGATCGCCCTGCAGGAAGAGCAGCAGAACCGCCTCTCCTCTTCCTCCCACACGGATCTCCCCTTATCCAGGTACGAAGATCCCTCCGCCCGATCCCTTTTTTGTTACCCGACTCTTTTTTTGCCCTTCATATTTTCTATCGAGACCACACGGCAAATCAAGTGAAGGAGCATGGGAGACGCCAAAGAAAAAAAAAAGAAAAAGAAAAAAGGGCATCGGTGGAAGTTGCTAGAACACTTGTAGCTGGTCGCCAAGGATTTTATTTACTGTTCTGTACATATTCCGTCAATTTAACAAACACCAAAACTTCATTGGGTGATCTTATTTTATTGTGCTTTGTAAAGTTTGCATCACCCTGTCTGGTCATACCTTGAATTTTTACAACTCAAGCATTGACAATCTACAAATCAGGGCCACTTATCTTCAATTTAATCTTCACGTAGATGGGCCTATGTTTTTGGAGGGGAAGTCTTTATAATTGCAATTGGTGATCACAAAATTAGTCACCTAAATTTGTAGAGATCTGTGATGTTCGAATATTCTTGGCAGTTTCATTAATGAAGGTCATAACACCACTTGAAAATTCCGAGGAATGAAGTTTTTTAGGTGGATCTGATCGTGGACCGGAGGTTTCTAATGCTGCTTGTTGATATGTGATCAAGCCTTATCTGTATGGAGCTTTATGTAGTAGTAGTAATTTTAGGAAAAATCTCATACAGTATTAATTTCATGTTTTGTTAGTCTATTGTTGCACAAGTAATAGGTCTCAGGTTTGTTCAAGTCCATGTGTGAGCACCATGTACGCCATTTGATGTAATGTAAATGCTTTCTAACTTTTTATAAAAAAATTCATGTGTTGTTAGTATATGCATTTGTTTATTTGTTACTTCAAAAAAATGGAGTCTTTGTCCGCTCAGGGGATATGAATCTTTGTTCAAGAAGCAACCTAAAGAGTTCTTTTGCAGCATTTGATGATTCATCTCACATAGATTCAGTTTGGTTTGTTTGTGTTTGTTTAAGTTGTCCTGATGTTTAGGTTGTCATTCTGCCTAATTCTTGGATAAGACAAAGTTTAGTCAAGATTGGGATTTTTCTTAAGACTTCATTGTCTATTAGCTGGTAGGAAGATTTATCCCACTGCTTGCTGATAAATCTCATGCACTTAGGGAGATCATCTTGGAGGAGCATTCGAGAAGCTTTGCTATTTAATATATTGCTCATCTCAGGGACATAGATAAGTTGATGATCCAATGAAGATAACTGTGTAATGAAGTTATTCATAATAGTGTTTTAAATAAGGGTTCAAATCTTTCATGCATAACTGAAGTTTTACTGTACATCTTAATTCTCAAAGGACACATAATACAATATCTATCTGTCTGTGTTGTATGGTGTTAAGATATTTTTATTTTCTTTACCAGCAAATTGCATGCTAGTTTTACATTCTTGTTTATTTATATGAGTCATTGTTTGACAGATTAGAGAATGATCCGGCACGATATAGCGGTGGTTATAGCAAGCTAAGATCATGGGCTTACAGTTCACTGGATCTGTACAAGGTAATCAATTCCAAATTTGATTACATTTGTATTGGCTTATGGCTTGGTCAATGTAATGGAGGATTTATACGATACATAAATGTTCATGAACTTTGGTTGAATTTACTACAAAGTTTGCATCTTCATTTTTTTTTTTTTTTGGTGAATATAAGTATACTTTTGTTCTCATTGATAAGGTCACATTGCTATTGGTGTAGACATGATGATGTTCCTGTTCTTTGTAATTTTCATTTATTTGCAAAATACTCTTCTCTTTTTCCTGGTTAAGATTACAATGATCATAATGGCTTATGGTAGAGTGATTTTTGTTACTTGTACCTGTAGGACCTTGTTTATTTGTACATTGCAACCTATGCCTGTACTTGTAGGACCTTGTTAGTGTTATATTATCTTTATAATTTTATGGAACATGAATTTATCTGAATTGCAATTCTCCATTATGAACTTTTGTGCAGCATGAACTACTCCGTGTGCTCTATTCAGTGTACATCCACTGCTTCATGGATCTTGTGGCAGAAGGTCATATGCGAGATGGTATAATTACAGCTTTATTCTTTATGTATTTCCCGATTTCTCTTCAATATAATGTTTATTTTTTTATAGACTTTGCTTACAGCTTTACAATTACGATTCTTAATTGTTATAGTATGTTGTTGTGTGGAACCTGCAGCTCGGACTTTTTTCCAAACTTTCCGTGAAGATCATGAACTTATGCATTTGAGGGACTTGCAGAAATTGGAAGGCATTCTTTCTCCCTCACATTTGGAGGTTGTCTAATTTCTTATCTGTGTCTTCCACGTTTCTGTTTTGCCGGAAAACCAAAAAATTTAAAATACTGATTATCTTTTCATTGCTGTCTGATTTCTTTTCAGGAAATGGAACTAGCTTGTTCTTTGCGGCAGAACAAAGTTAAAATAAAAATATGTCAGGTGCCATTCTTCTTCATTTTCAAAATTTGTGTCATCAAGTTTTGCTGTTCTGTATTTTGGTGAGGATTAGATAATTTTGATCAACTAAGTTCTATTAAATTAGTTGCATATGCACATATGATGACATATAGAGACATGTATATGGCATAGAAAAAAATACACCCAGTTTTGTTTCATGTTAGTTCTGCCTATTGGAACACTTAAAGGAGTTCCCATCCATATTGTTCACCTCCTTTCCTCTTGTCATTTTAAATCTCTCGCATACCTATGTTTGTGATGCATATTATATATGTCCTAGAATAGATAGTAACCTTTGTTTCATGTATATGCCTACTACACTGTCATTTGTGTTGGTTGTAGTTGATGCTGTATGGAATTTTACAATAACTCATTTTTGTATTGTTTCTCAACCTTTGTTGCTACCAATGTTTAAAATGCTGTCTATACCAGTTGGTACAGGCAATATTTACCAATTTGACATCCAATTGGGACGCATACCATGCGATTTTGCTTGTTTCGATAATTATATCGCCCGGGAAGCTCACCCTACCGGATTTACCGGAAGGTAAGAAAACGGGTATTAGGTGGTAAGCCTATGGCTCGGTACCTTTTAAAAAACAATTTTTTGTTCTTTCTCTTTCTTATTTCTTTCCCTTTGTCTTTCTTCTCTGCCTCCTCACAATTCTCTGTCTATTTCTTTATCTTTGTCTCTTTCTTGTTGCCTCCTTCACACCATGTCGCTGTTGCATCAGCACCTCCTCCTCCTCCGCCTTCTTTCTTCCTCTTACTCCTCTACTCTTCTTTGGCTGGAGGTGTTATTGTTTGGCACAAGAGTGTATACCAACACATGGTATATGGTATGCCCAATTGTACTTGTAGCATACTGGTCCGGCCAAGGACCAGTATTTAGTACCAGACCAAGATTTGAAACCCTAGTTGCTGCTACATAAGATTGTTATGTATGTTGGCTGGCATGATTGGCTGTAGACAATAACAGAAGTGTAATGTTAAAATATGTTATTTCTGCAGTTTTACTGATGTTTTTTATAGTTCTTAACCCAAGTATCTGGGAAAGAAGTGGCCATCCATATTATTTTCTTTTAGATTCTTGATTGTTTCTGTCCTTTTAAGTGTAGTGAATGAACTTGTTATCATTAACTTACAGTGATTTTATGCCAGTGTTGTAGGATATCTGACCACTAAACATTTTCTTTTGTACTTTTATTGCTTGATCAAAGGTACTTTCTGTTATGCCTATGTCATTCATGTTTTTGCATACTCTACTAATTTTAACTCGCAACAGTGGGATATTAATAACTCATTGTCTTGCCAATTCATAGTGGTTTAATAGTATGTTGGTTTAGCTAAAATTTCAGTTTAGACCAATTAATTGCATTATATGGATGGATTGCATGCCATAAACAAATAAATTTAGGCCATAGTTTTTTTGGCTACTCCAGTTTAAAATAAAAGAAAAATAACCTTTGTTAGATGATCCCTTGATCTATTAGAGATTCATGATTTATAGTGATATATGCTTGATTATTTTGATTCATAGTGTAAGGTTCAATACCAGAAAAGGGTCAATGAATCAGGGAAGTAAAGCTTTAAAATTTAGAGGGGACACAAATGTGAATGACAGGTTCCAAGAAAATCTGCCTGTGCCACATTATGCCTACTTGTAAAATAGATAAACATATTAGGGAGTCTATTCATTATATACAAAACTGCAGTTTCACTATTCATTGTTCATACTTCAATCATCATGTTATGTGATTAAATGACAAGATGTTATGTACATTATAAATATAGCACCAACATTGTTAATGTTCTGGAATGGCTTTTTCTTTTTATGGTTTTTGATTACAGGCCGCTTAGTTCAATTGTCATTTGACCAGTCAGCTTGGGTAAACCTGTGTTTACTTGTAACTATGTTTTTGAAATACCCTTGTTTTCCGGGTCATTCTAATTTGCAGCTATGAAATAATATATCTTATTTTGAGTATGCAACAGCATAGGTGTTAATTGGCATGACGGGAGCTGTTCTCTTTGCTTTTTTTTAATGTAGTATGCGTACGACCTCCTCCTTCAGTACCTTCAGAAGACACAGTCTCTTACCATTCTTGGGATAATCAATGAGCGTATCAATTTTGAAGGTACTGATTCTGTTGATTATCAACACATACATCTTTAAATGTGTATATGCACAAAGAAAGAATCTGCAACATGTTTCATGGATGTTACTTTTCAATCTGTTTCTTTATGTTGTGATTTTCTAATTGGGTCTCTTCAATTGCAATTTGTCAGTCTCCCCTGGACAGCCCATCTCAATTTCTGATGACATGGAGGTTGTAGCTCTAGTCGGAAGTAATCATGATCTAGCTAAACAGATAAATCAGAAGGAAGTTCGTTGGGGGGTGAGTTTTATATTTGTTTTTTATGTTTTCTCCTATTTGCATATGATACTTAAATTGGATGTTTTTTCCCTTCTCCAACAGTATCTTGTTAACTGGAACCTGCAATTATGTATTCCGTGCTCAGTTTGTGACTTCTTGGAGCCTGGATTCTAGGTGGCATAAATGATATTTTAGTATTCTTTAGATATTATTTGGCATAATTGAGATTGTGAATAGATTTGAGAAACTTGGACATGATAAGAAAGATGGAGTAGCTTTACAATTGTCTTATTTGATTGTGATGCTATTAGTAACAAATTGCCTCTGATTTCTGTTACCCTGCAAATAATGAAAAGGAAGATGCTTTAGGGCTGAATAATTTGAGGTAGTCTATCATTAATTTGATTTGCCATTTTTTTGAATATTTCTTCAATATAGCATAGGAGACTTGGTTCAAGTTTCAGAAACAACCTCTCCTTAAATATAGAGGTAAAGCTGCAAGTAGATCTTGGATTGGTGGGACCAGTGATTTAAATAGGTGCACGGGCGAGGCGAGGCGAGGCCCGAGCGCCTCCTGTGTGGACCAAGTGGCGCGCTTCAATGAGGCGTCGCCTGGGTACTTGCCTGAACCCAGGTGCCGAGCGCTTCGGGTGAGTGCTCGGTTCAAATAAGTCAACCAAATCAGACTTTTAAGTCTAGTTCGGTTCAATAACGTAGTTTCTTACCGTCAAAAGCCACCCTTCATGTCTGCGCGACCCCGAGCCAACCCTACCGTTGCTTTTGCTTCCGCCGCCAACGCTTTCTACCATTGCCTTCGCCGCAGACGCAGTGGACCGAGCCTTCCTCTATTGCCAACGGACGGGTCCAACGGTCTAGCATGAGCCCGTAGCTTCCTTCCGCCGCCACTCCGTGTGCAGTTCCTTCCACAGCCTTGGGAAAGGACTGCAAGTTCCTTCGCCATCGATGGACGCCCTCTGGAGATTTTGTTGCTGCCACTGCTACTGTTCGTAGCTTCTGTCGTTGCCACGATTGTCTTAAACTAATCCTCTATCGCCGTTGCTACCAGCTTCTCACTACTGCCTTCTCACCATTGTTGCTGCCACTTTCCATCGGTTTTTATTGTTAGTGACCCTTTTATCCTCCTATGTTACTGTTACCAGTTCTTTTCTCCCCCTCTAGCTACTATTAACAGTAAGTAATATACTGTTAACAATATATTTTTAATTTAATGTCATATTTTTATTTAAATAATCATATATATTTTTAATTATATTATATATTTTTAATATTTTAATATTTCAGAACGTCTTGCTTCGCTCGGGCGAGTGCCTAGCGCTTCAGGTGTTTTGGGACCTTGGCGCCTAACGCTTTTTAAATCACTGGGTGAGACCTCATGCAATGAGTTGTCCTTTTTAAGATATGATGAATGATTAATTTAGCTAGCATAATTAGATATGGTGATGATAAGTTCAGATGCAAATGGACTAAGAAGCACTGTAAGGGAACTGTGGATGCCTGGGAAATGGATGTTGGATAGTTTCAATTTTCGAAGACTTCCAAATGGCTGCAGTCATATAAATACTAGCTTTCAGCTACCACTGTCTATGTTAAAAGTACCAGCGATTTTCTATGCATACAAAAAAAGTAACTATCATTTGTTTCTTTTCCAAATCTAATCCCATGACATCTTGACTTAGTTTTTCTATTTCCTTTTCCCCTTGGTTGATGTATTATGTTGATCACCATGCTGACGCTATGCCTGTGAATTGCAGACCTAGAAATTTACTTGTCTGTTTTGCTGATTCTAGGCTCTTGACTCTTTGTAGATCGTGCTTCCAGAATGCTATATGAGAAGTTATTAAACTACTGGTGCCTGGGCGCCTTAAATTAGCAACAAACTGGGAACTGATACTAATTTTCTTTTAATACCATAGTCACTAGTTAAGTCACTGAGTATTTTTTTCCTGGTGCTGGATTTGGTGAAGTTTTTGTGGTTTCTTTAGAAATTTTTAGCTACATTCACTATTATGTGTCCAAGACAATGCATTCTGTTCTTTGTTTTTTTGTTCTCAGTTGTATTTTGCAAACATTTCTATCTAATAGGTGCTTGCTACAGTTGCTTGAAGATTCAGTTGAAGATCGCCTGGAGAAGGCAAATTCAGATTCTGAAAAGGCTGAGGCTGAAAATAAGGAGCTTGACCCAGAAGATAACAAGGCAAGTAGTTAGCTATAACAATCCATTACCATGATATTATTCAGATATGGAACTAAAATTGATGATGTGTATTGTATATGCATTTCTTTGCAAATAAAGGTCCATTGGCTGTACCCTATAAATTTAATTGTCATGGTTGAATCTTATAATAGTTGTCCTAAGTGTTCTTTATGAGTGGTGGTTTCATAAGTCAAATCTCCTAAGTTGGAGATTTTCCTGATCCTTATACTTTTTTCCCTTTTAATTGTCTTTCAAAAGTTTCACCAAGCATCATTGATTTTCTGAGTTGTGTTTGAGGAGCATCTGTAACAAATAATTTTTAGAACAGCTCTGAAGTACCCATGTGTAATGTATATGATTCCTTGATAATTTGCAAGTAATAGCTAACAAGTAAAGAGAGTTGTTGACACGTGTAGAATGATTTACAATGAAAAATTGAAGTGAGCATGATACGTGTGTAGAAATTTCCTGCCTTGAATTTTTGAAATAAGGCTCAAAGAAATGTTTAGCAATCTTCACTAATTATGCTGATGGAATTAATTAGGTCATAATCATCTCAATGTTGTTGTTTACACCTCATGATACATTTTACAATTATTAGTCGTTGCAGTTCTTTTTCAGTTAATTAGGTCATAATAATCTTGACGTTTTTGTATACACCTCATGATGCATTTCACAATTATTTACTCGTTGCACTTCTTTTCAGTTGTCATTGAAACCTAATGTTGATTTTAAGATTTAAGTTATTTAACATTAAAATCAACATGATAATATTTTTTCGCGTGTCTTTTAACCTCAGTTATCTTTTTCTTAAGAAACCATGATGTCATATCTATTTGGGGTTGGCTACATTGTTTTTTCTCAGGGATCCTATCCTAAATACCGGGGTATTGAGTTTGCCATTGGTTTGTGAAACTCTTATATAAGCTCCTCCATCTATCAGCAAACAACATGATCATACTAATCTTGTTAATCAATTTAAAATCAGTGAGTGTGAATTTGATCATGCATATACTGTGTTGTTGTTCCTGTAGAAATCATTATCATTCTAAAATTTTTTCCATCAGAAGAGGTCTGTGGATGGAGGAAAGCAAGCTGCTCCAGTGAAGAAACCGAAAAAGGACAAGCTTGTAGGTGCGACGGGGAAAAATGTTCGCTCGGAGACAAGCACTGCCCCTGTGGCCCCTCGAGTAAAACCAGATCTAACTTTGCCCATAATGTAATAACATATTGCTTTCTAATCTAATTTCTGCTCTCTTTTTATGTGCTTCCTATTAATTGCATATTGTGATGTGTTGCTGATAGACTAATATTTTTTTGTTTATTCATTTCTGAGATTGTTTTATGAAAAGTTCAAAAATTTCCATTATCTAGTACAGAACAGAACATGTTATAATATTAGAGAATGTGCTATAGTAAAATAATCATGCATGATGGTTTGTTCTAGTTGAAATCATTTGGTAATAAATGTTAACTTTACTGTTGTTCATGCTCTTTATCATAATGCAAAACTTTATGGAGATCCTGATTTGAAATTAGGACTTTCAAATTCCTTCTACAATTATGACATGCTTAACCATGTACATGATGATTCGGCCACAGTGGAACAGTTCTATCTTCTATATTTTTATTTTTATTTTTCTCATATTCTAAATGTAAATATGTTGAGCAAGACTGAGAGTTGTTTAGTGTCTTTAGAGATTCAATTTCTTGACTAATGTGTATGACATTGTCTTATGATTTTTTGGTTGACTGTACATGCATGGTAGGGCATTCTAGTTGGTGATCTCTAAAATTAATGCAGTGCAATCTGGTCAGGTTTGCTCCATTTGTCAGTTTTATGCACTGATATATTCTGAACATATATCAGTGCATATATGTTCTGAACATTAGTCAAGTATATAGGAAAGAGATCCCAAATATTCTGAACATGATATATTATTGGATGTGTTTTCTTGTTTGCATATAAAAGATGTAACACATCTATCAGAGGACAATCAACTAGAAAAAACATATCTAATGAGCTCCTTCCTCTGGTATGCAACTTATGATGCATTCAGATTGAACAATGTTCCACCTATATGAGGTCAGCCACATGGATCTTTGCCGCCATTGAGCTCAAGATGACAATGCTTAAAAGAACAAATAAATTGAAGGTTAAATCCTATGATTGAGTGGTCAGGCACAATGAATGGTCTTAAAGCAGATTAAAGTAGTGTTTGTAATCTGTGATTTAAAAGCTTTGGCCTTTAAGTTGTTCTCCATAATGTATCATGAAGAGATATTGAAATGTAAATTTTGGCCATATTTTTCATGACATACCATGTGCCTTAACCTAGCTCACTTATGCTTTGAAGTGACCACTTCATGCCTGTGACTCTAATTATAATCATCAGATGACTCTTTTCATATTGAAAGTTTACTATTCCATTTTTGTCATCATGGTTAAATCTTTTCCTGGTTAAAATGTGGTCTTCTTTAGAGCATAACTGAATATCAAGACATTTCCAATGGATGTTTATATAATTTTACAACCAGACATAAAATTGGCTTTGGCCATCTAAGCTGATGCCAATTATCCATCTACATATGTTTTGGTAAGAGCATCTTTTTAAACCTTAAACACTACTTGGTAGGTAGAAGAATCTGTTGTGTTGGTTGCAACCTCATACAGGAGATTCTTGAGTCTATAATGGGGAAGCACAATGCTACGGGAAGTACTATTCCTCTCAGGGCACAAATAAGCCAAATAGCTGGCTGAACATAATTAGCAAATTGCAACCCTAGATAAAATTCTCCTTATAGGTTGTATATTTTAGATTTTTATATTATTCAGACTGTGATTAACTGTCTACTCATTGGATGGCCCAATATTTCATCATATTTCTCAGTTCTGGTTATGTATCCTCTTATAGGATTCAATCTCAAAAGACTTGGCCATTTCAACATTTATATGAGATCTTTGATCAGATAATAATATGGCATTTTAAATTACAACTCCACCAAATCATTTCTTCTAAAATTTTGACATGGTGCCTATTAAACCAAGATGTTTACGCTAAAGCTACACATGATTGGTCATGGACAACAGTTAATTAGAGTGTCACGACTTGATATGAATTGTGGGTATAAGCATTTATACCCTGTTCAGTTATAGGAGCAGTTTTGTTTAAGTTGCCCAAGTCATAGATGATGTACTGAATGTACAATTATGGTCAATTATTATATTTTTATATTGGTCAGTACTGTGAAGGGTTTAAAGCTTTCATGTTCTTTAGTGTCTTCTTTGCCCAAATTATCTTTACAAGGACCTATTGACATTACTTATATTGTTAAATAAGTAAATATATTTGAAAAATGATGCTGAAATGCTTGTTATCTTTGTTTCTACTATTTTGTTTGTTCAATTACTTAGTAGTTTTATAATTTTCTCTGCTCTTTCTAGTCTTAGCTGGCTGATGGTCCCTGTGAGGCCATGATCATTTAGGTGTCTCCTCCAAAACCATGACTATCTGGCAATTTCCCTCCCCTTTCTGATCTCCCATGTAGTTAAAGTTGTGACCACTAAACATGTTTCTAAAAGCAAAAAAAACAATAAACCCAATAAAGACTGTACACTGTCTTATTGTCCAAATCACCAAAAACATCAATAATCCTAAGCTATTTTTGCACTTCATAGGTTCTAATAAGTTGTTTTCAAGTTCTATCTCCAGTTCAGTTCTCTTTTTATCCACTGTATGGATAGTAACTTGCCACAACTGGTTATTAACTTTTATAGGTAGTTGCTAATAAAGGTTTATCTTATTCACTATGCCAGGCCCATGGAAGTAGAAAAAGCAATTCTGGAGGATCTACGTAATCGTGTGCAATTGAGTAGCTCAACGCTGCCATCCATATGCTTCTATACTTTCATCAACGCACATAATGGGTAAGAGTGTAAAAAGTTTCCATATGCCGTGTAACGTTAGGCTTTCTAGAGCAATTCTTGCTTGCAATTGCGACTTGATTTTTTTCTGTTGAATGTTTGCCAGATTAAATTGTTCAGCTATATCCCAAGATGGGTCATTGGTTGCTGGTGGATTTTCTGATTCATCTCTGAAGGTTGTATTTGTCTATTAAATGTCACATTTTTTCAATATTATTATTTCTTATTAAAAAATCAATATACATTTTGCATAGAATATAAACTTTGAAATAGTTTTCTCATACTTATTGTCTTTAATTTCTGTAGGTGTGGGACATGTCAAAGATTGGCCAATCAGCTAAACCTGTTAGTATCACTCTGTGTTGTTATTCCCATAGAAATTTATATGAATGATAATGATATTAATTAAAATTTGTTTCAGGTAATAAGAAATGCTTTCTTTTTCTTTGTTGAAAAAATTCTGGAAATATATGAGCTAGAGTTCTTTTTAATTCCATGCAATTACTATGCAGAATGACGTTTATCGCATAAGCAATGAAGACAGGACTTGTTCTATTGTTGTCTATCATATAGTCGATGCTTTTGGTGATATGGGCTAAGCCTAAACTAATTGTAACAACTACTTAATTCTTAAAAGGTTATTTAAACATCGATCCCAACCATTGGGTGTCTTTTAGCACCCAATATAAGATGATTCGTCTGTTGTCATCATTGTATAGATTATTGCATAGAACTTCCTGAGGTCAGTGAAGGCTTTCTGAAATATGTTGAGCCCAGGGATGCCATCTCAAACTATGCATGCCTTGCAAACCAGATCTTGATTGTTTTCAGTCAGACAAACTGGGCCAGCTGGCTTGTTGTGCCATGCTTATGGCAAGTATATATTTTCTCTTGTAAAGCTCAACATTTGCAAGCCTAACAAATCAGATATCTTTTTCTTCCCAATAAATTTGGTTTTGACCTACCAACTTGACGTGACCTGTTTCATTTGTTGTACAGAATGGTTCCATTTTGGGGAACCTTAATCCACTACTGGAACTGATTAGGATTTTTACAGTCTTTTGATAGTTGTACTACCACACCTAGCCCAACCTGACTTGATCTGCTGCCAACCAAAACGAAGCAACATGGAAGAAATCTTTCTACATGCTGGTACACAGGATTTTTACGGAACATATCTGACATGCTATGCATGTGGAAATTTTCTTTGTTGTTTATCTTTCCACTGTGTTGAATGGTGAATTTTGAATAATTGAACATAATTTATTTTCCATTTCATATGTGCATAACTCTAACAGATGCATCATGTTCAAATTAGTTTCAATCGATCTTTTCTTGCCTTGATTAAACAAGAAGGCCATGTTGATTATACTTTAGCTGCTTTCTTAAAATGGAAAATTTTCATTTATTGTAAAGCAATTCTATTTAATTTGCAGGGAGAAAATGATTCCATTCCAAGTGAGCATTTTTTGGGAACAGAGGGTGAAGGGTCCTATACGTTATTTCATGGTCACTCTGGTCCTATATATTCAGCTACCTTTAGTCCTCTTGGAGATTTTCTGTTGTCTTCCTCATCAGATTCCACCAGTAAGTTATCTTTGAAATGTTAATTATCTTTTAATCATTCTGGAGTTTCTTGTTTGTGACGTCTGGTGCTCTTATTGTCTTGCTGCAGTTCGATTATGGAGCACCAATCTTAATGCAAATCTTGTCTGCTACAAAGGGCATAATTACCCTGTATGGGACGTGCAAGTAAGAACAATAAATCTGTTGTTGTTGTTCTGATTACTATTCTTATACTCACTATTATTGTTAGTGTGTGTGCACATACTTGTTATGAAAAAGGTAGATTTTGTTATTCTCAAGATATTTGTTCAATTTTACATTTATTATTTAAATTATTATTATTATGCCATTTTCAATTGCATTTATTTTGGCAAACAACATAATGGAGCATACTAAGTAGACCTTTTCTGGTTGTATGAATTATAAGAAACAGATGCAAATTGATAGGGTGACAAATATTTTGCAATGTCTAACACATGAATAGAATCCCCAATAAATAATTGTTTTTGGAAATTTGTCTTCACGTCACACTAACATTTATTTTCTCTTGTCAATTTGTTGGTAAAATGTAATACAACAGATTGCTGATATATGGTAATGTTATCACAATAACACATCCTGCATATTGTGTTAGAATGTTGCTTGTGAACAACATGGTCTGCATGAAAAAAGAGATTATTAGATGGATGAGGGATATCAAATTCTCCATATTCATAGCCATTATTTGTGCCCCTGGTAGTATGTCAACATTGATTTCTTGTGTGCTTGGGTTATTTTAGGCCGATCAATATGGCTTTGAATCTTCTTTGGTTTGTCTTGAAGTTGAAAATCAAATGTGAAACAGTGTGCATCAGCATCATATCTTTTTCAGTGAAATCCATGCTTTCAAGATGAAGCAGATCATTGGCCGATGCCAATTTTTTTGTCCAATACTGAGATATTTGGAGGCTATCACTTGTCTGTGGAATCTGTATAGCCATGTCTTATCTTTGCCATCCCCTTCTACCTATTATCGACTGTAACTTGTAACATTACACATTAATTAGCAAAAGTTTCACCTAGATCAGTCAAGTTTTCATCATAATTTCAGGAAATTGATGATGAAAAACTTTTAATGTGGTTTTGAGCTTTCCAATAATTACTAAAGGTAAATCTGAGGGAAGCAATAAGACATAACATGATTGTTCTCATAAGTATCTAGATTTAGGTAGAGCTTAATGGTGGAATAAAATTTTAACTAGTTGAACCCAGCAGGTAGTTAAGCCTTTTTTTGTGACATAATAATGCCTAGTATGACGAGTGCTGTGCAATTAGATAGAGATTCCTATCAGTTAGCATGATTGAACAGACACTTCTAGCTGCAAACTGCCACAGGTTGGTTGTATAGTAGAAGTGAGAAATAGGGAAGGTAAGAAAATGAGGAGTACAAGGAGGAAACAGAAAGAAACAAATGGGAATAGAGACATTAAAAAGTGGGTTTTGGAGCCCAAGGAATTTTCTCTTTTGGGTATTGCAATAAATATGATCGCAGATACAATTGTCTCGTAGGAGCTATTCCTAAATAGACAAAACCAGCCCCCTAAACTTGATTAGAACTCTTTAAGATATGAGATGAAAACCTGGTAGGCAGTCTGCCTTCTTTTAGTAAACTACTTTATTACAAGAAATGTCTCTAATTGGAAAATTGACTCAAATAATAAGTATCTGAATTAGGCTCAAGCTTTCAAAATTGTAATATACTTGGCTCTCTTTACAACAAACAAAAATTTCTTAAATTATCTTATCGGATTTTAGGAAATTAGAGATATGATGTAGACTTAATGTAACTTGTATCTAGACACCATGGACTCATTTAAATCAAGTCAACAAATCCCTTGCTGTATTAACTTTTACTCTATGTGCTTATGATGTCTTTATTTTAGGTGCTTAGACACCATTCCCATTTTAAAAATGTTTGTACCTCCTCTTTAGTGACTTGACTAACCAACTTATCATTGCATCAAGATTGACTTTGCAAGTGGTGGGTTGCCAATAGGACTGAGTCAAACCTGTTTAGTAGCTTAATACACAACAGGCCTTTGTAATTAGTTGCAACTTGCACAGGTCTAATTGTAAAACATGAATTTAGGGTTAGTGTCTTTTGATTTTTTTGCAAATTGGATCATGAGTCACATACATTTCTTCGATCAGATCATTGAGTTGGCCTTTCCATCACATAAGCTTTGGGTTCAACATAAAATTGGGGTTAGTGTCTTTGATCTGTTTGCAAATTGAATACTAATCACATCCTTTTCTTCAATCAGATCATTGAGGTGGCCTTTTCATCACATAGGCTTTGAGTTTATTCATTCATAATATTTTCTCTTTTTGGTTCCATCTGGGTTCGTCATCTCCAGTCAGATGTTTTTGTTTCATGAGATGAGTGGATCTATTACTACTTGCAAGCATCAGCTTCTGCTGTAGCATCTGAATCAAATAGAAATAGTATGGAAGATACAGGTGTATTGTAAAAGGAAGTGTGAAAATGTGGGAAAATGGTAGAGAATAGTGTAATGGGGGTTTGTTGCTATTAGTTTAATTTGTTTCAAGCTTATTCCTTATCTCTCTTCCAAGGGAGTTGTTAAGGGGATCTACCAATGTTCTTTTTGGAACAATATTAGAACAATTGTTCTCAGAGATATAACAATGAGACTGCTGTGTAAGAGGATTACTAGCATTTTGTGATCCTTTTTATGGTAGAAAATATCTAATAGATTATATCTGATCTCTTGTTTGACTAGAATAGCCTTTATAAGATATAATGAAGCTGTATATTCCAACTAGCTCTTTAGGCTATAAATTAATATGTAACAGGTTGCTGCCCTATCATTTTGGAAAGACTAGCTTAACAGGTTGCTATAGATTGATATTTATAAAGAGTCTAGTGCTAGCCTATCTTCTTTGTTTATGTAAGGGCTGATTTTTGCTTGGAGTTTCTTATTGATTTTACCTAATCTTTATCTATGTTTAAGTAGTTCATGTTTGTTGGGAGAAATTTTTTCTGTTAATATAAACTCATTTATACCTCCTTTGTTCTTTATAGTGCTCTAACTAATTGTTGCTTGATGGTTCTCTCTGTGTCCTGGCTGCTCTCTTGAAGTCCTTAAGGGAGAGCATCCAGCTCCACTTAGATAAATTGTCTTTTTATCCCTTTGTGTCTTATATACTATATAGTTGCCTTGTACGAGACCGTATCATGTTACAATATTTTTATGGTGCAGTTTAGCCCTGTCGGCCACTATTTTGCTAGTTCTTCACATGATCGGACTGCTAGGATTTGGTCCATGGACAGAATCCAACCTCTAAGAATAATGGCTGGACATCTTTCTGATGTTGATGTAAGTATATAAGCAAATGTAATAATGTTTACTTATATGTAGAAATCATCAATGTGATTGTAGTTTGTGAGTGTGTTCATAAATGTATGACTAGTTCAGTAGTTAATTGAGTAGTTGAACTGATGCAACTAAATGATTGGCTAAATTGCAAAGGTTTAAAAAACATCACTGTTTTTGTTTGATTGACTAAATTGAGTAGTCTTTGAACATCACTTTCATGTTGATATGTTCCCTTTTTGTTTAATTGCTTGTAGGATCCTACGTTTTTTTGAAAGTTGCCTGGTATTGACTGGTCAAATTTCATCAACTGAAATAATTGCAGGGCTATCTGTTTAGGCCATGTCTGATGTCAATGAGATATGTTACAGTAAATCAAATTGCAAATAATTTGTTTCAGTGCCTTTGATGTGACTTTCATGAATAATGATCTTGTAATTACATTTATGCCGATACTTTTCTTATATGGTAATCAATGCAAATTGTTAGCTCTCCAGTTTTGCCTAGAACATGCGAGATATATGCTCATGATTTTTTTTGTTTACCTGGTTATGTGCGGTTTAAATCATGGCTTCCTATCTGTAATGATAACCGAGTTCTCATTAAGCTGCTTAATACAAAGCTTTGGCATTTGCTAGATTATTGCTTGCTTTTCCATCATAGATCTTTTTTTCATGGGACACTTGCTGTCCTTGTCTTATGTTTCATGTCTTCCTTATTTTTGTCTGTGTTGTGTGCATTTTTCTTAATAGGTTGTTTAATAGTTATTCATGTGTGCTTCAGTGTGTGCAATGGCATGCCAATTGCAATTATGTTGCAACTGGTTCTAGTGACAAAACTGTCAGATTATGGGATGTACAAAGTGGGGAATGTGTACGCATTTTTATTGGTCATAGGAGCACAGTTTTGTCATTGGCAATGTCTCCTGATGGGCGATTTATGGCTTCTGGTGATGAAGACGGTACCATCATGATGTGGGACCTCTCAAGTGGTCGTTGTATTTCACCATTGATGGGGCACAGCTCATGTGTCTGGACACTTGCTTTCAGGTGATCTATGCATTCTTTTGTTTTTTTCAGAGTGGAAAAACAAATTAACCTGATTAGAATTCTTGAGAGTCAGGAATGTACACTGATAGGCCTGGTGTTTTTGAAATGCTACAAACATATTCTTTCATCTGATGATTGCCTTGGAGGCATTTATAGTAATTAGTTTTCTATGATGCAGTCGTGAAGGATCACTGCTTGCTTCTGGTGCAGCTGATTGTACAGTGAAATTATGGGATGTCACTACCAGCATGAAGGGACAAAAGATAGAGGAGAGGTATGTTCAGTTCCATCTTGTTCTATCTGGGTAATTTGCTTTCAAAACATTGACCGAAACCTTATAAAAAATTCTGTCCAGCAAACCTAGCAGCATTAATCGGCTGAGACTATTGAAAGCTCTCCCTACCAAATCCACACCTGTATATACATTGCAGGTAATATCTTTTGTGTATGTTGTCTTGCTTTATTCTGTATACTGATGGTCCTGTTCCTCTTCGGTAGTTTTCAAGGAGGAATCTTTTGTTTGCTGCTGGAGCACTTTCAAAGTGCTAATGGAAATGCTGTTTGAGTTGCATATGACATGGATATAGGTAAGATCTTAAGCTTAATGCAGTTAATTAAATTTTACATATGCATTGTCTTTTCTTCGTGAGTTAGGTGAGCTTTCCTTTCTGCAGTCTTTGTTTATTTTTTTTCCTTTTCCTGCCGTGTGTTTTAGTCATCAAAACAATGATAGGGTACTATCGTTATATGGCTTTTTAAGTCTTCAATATTAGTTAACTCTCACTTTCTACAAAAATTTCGTTCTTGGTGGTATGGGTCAGAATCTGCATCGCTAGAAGTGGTGACTATTTCTGATGGGAGAAAGAAACTGGAGCAGCCCGCTATCCAGCAGTGGATGTCGAGCTTCAAGTTGTTGGCTGTTCTTGAAAAATGTGGTACTGATCGATGCAAACAGCATATGTAGGTGAGGTGATGGGAGCGCTGCCATTGTTTGTTTGCAACATTCAGACAGCTGAATCTAATATGGACAGGAATTTCTGTTGAAGCCTTGAAATTGTTAACAGATCAGGGTTCTTAAAATTTGATTTGTGTCCCCTTCAATTGTTCATGAAGCTGAGCCTTCACATATATGAATGCTAATTTAGACCTTTTCAATCTCCTAGACTCGTGATATGAATGTATGTGAATTAGTTCTAGGGGTCTGAAGGTATTTACTTGAGATTTTTAAATTTAAAATTATTCATTTTATGCATTTCCTTGGTATGTGTCGAATTGTTTTTAACAAATTTAATTGTAGGCATTCTTACAAGTTTTTCCATTTCAATTTGTGAAAGTGTAATTTCATAAGTCTCCTATCACAAAGTAAAAAAATAAATTGTATGATAAAAATCATCAAGTTCAATAGTATAAATATTATCATTTTTTAAAACTATCATAGATTTATTTTTATTTAGTATTTATATGATGCAAGTAAGAGATTCAAATTTAACATTATATTTTTTATTATAAAATTTGGTTAATGTTTAATAAATTATATTTTAAATCATCTATAAAAATAATTTTTTTTTATCAACTGATTCGAATGGTTATTAATATTTTTAATTTATTTATTATTATCTTTGTAGGTAACAACACATCCTCAAATTCGATCTTTCGCTAAATCCTCAAATTATTATCTCTGATCATATGCGTGGTTAGAATTGTCTTTCTTGCCTGACTTTAAATTATTTATGATTCATTTAAGAATCTAAATTAATATTGGATAATTATATTTTTTTAATAGAGCATGTATAATTACACTTAGTGACCAAATTTTCTTTAAAAGTTACATTTAGCTTTTATATAATCGTGGCGTTCCCCACCAGCCACCGAAACGCCTTCCCTGTCACGATCCTAGAGAGATCATCACACATGCATCCAAACCCTAGATCTAGAAACCAACCAAAGAAGGGCGCAGATCTCTTTAATCGTCTAGGGTTTTCACCGGTGGAGAGGACTCCGACGGGGACGCGGGGAAGAGAGGCATGTCGGTGGGGATGGATTGGACGACTCACGCCTTGCATTGAGGAGCGAGAGCAAAGCAGATTCGAAGGTAGAAGAGAGCAAGCACAAAAGAGGGACGCGGGCTTCATTCTCTCTATCTCTCCCACTCAGCTTGCGGGGGAGGAGGGAGAGTGACAACTTTGATGCAGAGGACATGGTTGAGGCGTCCGTACTTACACAGGAGGAGGAGGAGTTTGCCACAAACGCACCGTAGTTTCCCGTGCTTTCCACGTTTTGTACGTGCCTACGAGATCCGGACCGCCGAATCAGTCACCTATGACAATAGTCAGGCTGATGTCAGAAGGAGGAAGCCACGTCACCCCGCCCAGCGGAGCTCTTTGGGTCTGCAATGACTCAACCGGGGAAGTTGTCAGGGTTGATCGGAATCTCGGGGGCCTCGAGTCCCTGCCACGCGAGCCCACTCATCACCTCATCGAGGTGGCATCACTAACGATACTCAGTAGCAGTAGAGCCGGCCGACGGTACGCAGTAGTACACCTCGTCACACCCGACTCGTCTCCCTGCCTCAAGCCTCCGGACCCAAAGTGGGCCCACGGGTGCATACGCCTTATTCTCCGTCTTGCCCCTGCATATCCCAACGGCTATTACCGCACAAACCAGATAGATATCCAAGTCAGTAGCACAGGTAAAGATTTGTACTACGATCCATTTGAAATGCTGAAAATTGCATTTTGAAGATTTAAATAATAAAATACAGCAAAAAAAGGGCAAACAACAACAGCTATGGTATGTGACATTTAGAGCAATTAACCAGAATGAATTCTTCATTATCAGAAAAGAAGCTATATGTGCAAGAGCCAACATTGGAAGTGGTGTCAACTTGCTTCATCCATCTGAATTCTCCCCAGTGCATTTTCCAAAGTTATTCCTAACAAAATATAATAAAAGATGGATGGAACATCTCTCCATGCCAAAGATCAGAGAGATCTTAGAAACAATTAATTGTTTCCAACCCCAACAATTCTCTGTTCCTCAAACGGCAGATCAATAGCTTCTATCTTCTTCATTTTTAGTTTGGCCATGCATAGATTCATCTCGTAGCAAAGTAGAAGATTGAAAAGTAAGCATCAACAAGTGTGTGGATCATGTATTAACTAATGAAACAATGACACGCAATTTAGCCCAGCTTTACTGCATTCATGGCACGGGAATATGGAGATTTGTAACATCTTCATCTGATTGCCAGTAGAATCTTTGCATAGTTTTCTTGGACACCAATGCCTGGTATTATGAGATAAAGGAATGTTAACATGGGACCCTTTGAGTCTTTCAAATCGTCTGATAAAGCCACAAGACATTATTACACCAGACAAAATGAAACGAAATGATCTGTTGAGTGATAATTTTTCAATACAAAGGCCATATTACTCCTACAAATCAACCAGGAAATTATTCAGTGATTCTTTTGTTCTTGCAAAGACCACAGAAAGTAAAAGTTCAAGACAAATCTAGAAACCAGAACTTGATCTCTAGATTATTAAGAATGGCAACCATTTGCATATGCTTGAATGATAATTTGTGGACCACATATGGTTCTATTATACCAGTATAATGCTGGAAAAAAGAAAAGGCACTAGCAAGAGTCTTCGTCAAAGCCACCACAATTGAAGATTGACTTTCTTAGAACATCTTTCACCTTTCGAATTCGCAGGAAGCTAATCAATGCTACAATTCTAAAAACAACACTCCTATTACAATCTACACAGCCCTATCATCATATACAGTGTCAATGTTTCAAAATGGATATGTTTCATAAGGAACATGAAACTGCAATCATACATTCTAAATATTGAACAAAACAAATGAAAAAAAAATTCCAATTCAGAGGTATTTTGTATTTATTTCTTTCATGCTGCAGATATACAACCTTAATTTAGATCAAAATATCTTAGTCATGCAAAAGAATTCCCTCATATGTATATGATGCTAATGACCCTTGGGAGCTGATAAAGCAGTAATCATGCTTATCATCGCATATAATATACATGGATACTGTAACATTAGTTTATTAATTAGCTTTTATTTGTTGATGACCGGAGGCTAAGAGGAACACAAAAGCAACTGAGTCTAGAATTCTTACTCTTATTTCAGTATCTATGCAGAGCATAAAGCTTGAGAAACAGAGCTAGAAACCCATTGCATATATCATGCTGCAAGCCTGCAACTAACATGTAAATGTGTTTAAGAAACAAGGACAAATGATTACCTCAGGGCTATCTCAGGACATCTGGGTTGGGTATTGGAGTACATTGCATGGTTGATGCTGAAGATTATTAGATCTGTAAGTAATAAATCAACAAAGAATTCCAATCATAGGTGTCCATGCTAGACACGTCTGCTAGAGTACACTATATCTAAGCCAGAAGACATTCCTGGTGCCATTATGAGCTGATAGATCAAACACTTTTCTCTAAGACATTTGACAATACTGTACCGAATTCGATCACTGCAACAATAAGGTTTGGAGGAACTGATCTTGGTTATCCAAATTTCATTCTTATGCAAGTGCCATGTCTGCCATTTTGTGGAAAGATGAATTCCTTGCCACTCGTTCCCCAGTGGTTTTTGCTGTTTGATATGAAGGACATGAAAAACTTCTCGAGCTTAGGATCAGCAGAAAATCCCTTGGATTTCATTTCTTTATAGAATTCCAGAGCTTTTGGGATCCATCCATGCTTTACCAAACCTTCTACAACAGCCATATAATGTGAAGCATCAGGAATGACATCATACCTCTTCATCTCACTCCACATTTTTAGTGAGCTTTCAGAATCACCAAATCTGAAGAACTTATTTATTATCAGGAAAAAAGTGTAGCTGTTAGGACCACAACTAGCATCCTTCATTCTTTTAAGAAGCTTCACGGTTCCTTCAATGTCTTCCACCTTAACAAAAGCATGGTATGTCTCAATAGTTGGATGAATTCCCTTCACCATCATGTCATCCATTGCCATTCGTGCTTCCTCCAGCTTCTGTGCTTCGCATAATGGGTATATCATAGAATTGTATGTTTGTACATTTGGTTGCAAGCCTGCTTCTATTATTTTATCAAAAATATTGTTTGCATCCCTCAAGCAACTTTCTCTGGTTAGTACATAAATAAGAGAATTGTAGACCACAAGGTTAGGAATCCAACCCCTCTTCTTCATTTCATCATAAAGTCTTAGAGAATCAAATAGGTTGCCAGCTTTTGAGAAACAACAGATCATATGAGAATAAGAAATGCCATCTGGGGTGATGCAGAAATTTGACATTTCTCTCCACAGTCTCTTTGCTTCAACCACATCACAGATGACATTACACCATCCATCTAGCACTATGTTGAAGCTTTCAGCTGTAAGGGGGAAAAACTTCCGATTTAGAAGGAGGAACTCCTCAGCCTCTTCAACATACTTGTTCTTGCAAAGCGCACAAAGAAGGGCATAAAATGCTGTTAAATCTGCATTTACTTTGAACCTTTCCATGACCTGAAAAGTTTTCATTGCTTTCCTAGCTTCATCTGCAGCTACATACCTGAAGAATTTTAAAGATCTCATGTAACTCAAGATCATCAATTCACAAAAATATCAAAGAAGCAAGAATGAAAAAAACACAAAAGAAAGTGTCCATATGTCAAAGAACTCAATTCCGTCCTACAACAGAATATTAAGGAAAAAAAACATCAGTCAGCATGTCTAATGAACAAATTAAATATAAATATAAACAAATTTTTTTTAAATTGTCCTACAAACATATCAAGAGGCTAACTGATAGGAAAAAAATGAATTTGGTCTTAAAGTAATATGCACATCCAGAAATTGGAGAGACGACGACAACAACAACCAAACCTTAAGTTCCAACTATTTAGAATCGACTACATGGATCCTTTGCAGCCATTGAAATTTGTAAAAAGTCATATGCTTAGTTAAGTTCAAAATATCTAAATCTTTATTTATAGGTTATATTAAAATCTTTTTAGATCTTCTTATATCTCTCCTCATACCACTAATATTAATTATTTTACCTTTTCTGATTATCACATCTGGAAGTCTCCTTAGTACATGCTCATACTATGTTAAACAATTGTCTCTCATCTTATCATATATCAAAGTGATACCTAGTTATTCACGAATAAAAATATTTCTTTTCCTATCTTTTCTAATATTCCACACATCTGTCTCAACATTCTCATCTCAGCAACACAATTTTTTTTATGCATTTTTTCTTAATTGCCCAATACTCTGATCCATAAAACATTGTTGATCTCACAATTGTCTTATAAAATTTTTCATTTTAACCATCTTGTTTTTATTCTATGAATAATATATTCATCAATCTCTCCATCTTATTGAATAATTGATCCAAGATACCTAAAACTTTTACTTAAATGAACTTCTTGTTTATACAATTTAACTATATTTTCTTAATCATTTCTAGAATCACTAAAATCACGTTTTATATATTCAGTTTTAGTCCTACTAAATCTAAAACCTTTAGTTTCTAAGGCTTGCCTCTACAACTCAAGTTTATAAGTAACTTCAACTAGGCTCTCATCAACGAAGACAATATCATTAGCAAATAACATACATCAGGGATGTCTTTTATGTAAGTGACTAGTAAGTTCGTCCATTATCAATATGAAAAGGTAGGGACTTAATGTAAATCCTTGGTATAATCATATACTAATAGGAAACTCACTAGACATACACCATGTAGTTCTAACACTAGTAACTACATTATGATACATATCTTTAATAACATCAATATAATTAGTGGATTCACATTTCTTTTCTAAAACCCACCATACAAAATCTCTAGGAATCCTATCATAAGCTATCTGTAAATCAATAAAAATCATATGCAAATCTTTCTTTTTCTCCCTATACTTTTTCATTAATTGTCTTAATAAATAGGTAGCTTCTATGGTTGATATTATAATCATAAAACCAAATTTATTTTCAGATATATTAATTTCAAGTCTTATCCTACTTTCGATAACTTTTTCCCAAAGTTTTATAGTATGACTCATGATTTTAATTTCTCTATAATTTGAATAATTTTATATGTTAACCTTATTTTTATAAATTGATACTAAAAAAAACCCTTTCTCTATTCATCAAGCATTTTTCTAAATCTCATGATTTTGTTAAAGAAAGCTAGTTAACAAAGTTACTTTCTTATCCCCTAAACTTTCTCAAACCTCAATAGGGATACCATTAGGCTCCACACTCTTAGTTATTTTTATCTTCTTTAATGCATTTTTTACTTCATTAGCTCTAATTTTATGAATAAACCTATGATTATTAGATCTACCACTATTATTTACCATTAAATCTAAGTCATGTGTGAAACATTCATTAAATAATTTATAAAAATAATTTCTTCATCTTTCCTTAATCTTGTCATCATTAACAAGTATTCTTTGATCTTCGTCTTTAATGCATATAACATTACCTAAATCATTAACAAGAAATTGGAGAGACCAATCTTGAAAAAAAGGAAGACAAGAAAGGGACAGTTTGTGGGGCTGCATGATAGAGCAATAAAGTGTTACTGCTTTTATCCCAAATCATGGGGCACTTTAAAACATATTCTCCTATTTCTTATATGTTAAGAAAACGTTCACTCTCTAGACCTCTAGGAAGAAGAAGTGACGACTAACCTGCAAGATAACAACCACTATTTAGCCAGCCATAACTTTACTTGCATGTTTCATCTATCATAATCTTTCTCATTAAGTAATTAACCAGATATACATCATGTTTCATCATGATCATACTTTGCAAAAGGTCCGGAGGTTATTTCCCTATTTTGAAGATAATAGGTAGGAAAAAATGGTCATATACTTGATAGTGGGGATGATCCACTGATTCGAAACGAAGCAGCAGCCTAAGCTAAAAAGTAGGCATGACTAAAAGGGAAAAGATAAAGCACATATAATTAGGACAGGAAATCAAAATTATCATGGATACAAATCCAACATTCAGGCTGAAAATAAACATTAAAAGTGTCATTCAATTGTTGATCTCGAATAGTAGGATGCCAAAAGAATATCAAAGTTAGCACCTTTCCATCATGATCACCATCGCCCGCTGCGTGAGAACCGACGTCTTGTACATCTTACGCACCAGGTACCAGGACAAATCAAATCGCCGTTGCTTGCCCATCGCCCAAATCATGAGATGCCACGCCCACCGACAATCCGCGACGCACTCCTCCGCCCATCGGAAAGCGAGGAAGGCCAACTCGCAGTCCCCCCTCAGCTCCCAGAGGGCCTTGCAGACCAAACCCAGGTTGAGCGCGACACCCGAGGAGGCCCGCAGGAAGGCCAGGGCCTCTTTACGAGATGAGGACAAGGATTTGGCCTGGGTGAGGAGCTGGAGAAAGCCATGGAGGTCGGACTCATCGAAGGGAGCAGAGGGCTCGACAGAATCAGTGTCGAAGTCGCTGGTGCCAGGGTCGGTGGCTGCGGAAGGGGAGGAGAGCGATGAGATTTGTGGGTGAAGAATAGGATAAGTGGAGATTGAGAAGATAGTGGGAGAAGAAAATAGGATCGGAAGAGAAGGAGAGGGAAGAGGGAGAGGACGTCGGGGATTGAGGAGGAAGGTAGAGAGGAGAGGGCGGAGAAGGAAGGCAGAGAGGAGGGGTGTTGGGCGGCTTATGCTCACCGCTAGCGCCATAGAAGACTCGGTAATTGACCGAGGGATCACGAGTTGTTATGTGAAGACCTGTTTTGGGCCTAATTTGGGTAGAAAGATTTAGGCCCAATTGTCGCCCGGATTGCGTTATTTTTCACATTAAACTGCAGACAAGCCAAAATGATTAAAAAATTATTATCAGATATTTTATCTTTAAAAACTTTTAATATTGAGTTTTTATCAAAGAGCACCCATGCAATTGATTTTTTTTTATATGGGAGTACCTTTTTCTTTTATCAATGTAATGAAAATACCCCTCGTCTTACCCGTTGTCGCCTCCACCGCCGCGCGCTTGACTGTCATCACCTCTACCATCACTGTCGCCCCCTCCTCCTCCCTCCCTTCCACGTCACCGCCCTTTTCTCGTCACGACGATAACAGAGGGTAGAGTGGGGGTGAGCGACGAGGGTGTCAACATCAACGAGGATCTCGACGCTGCTCCCACTAGGACGAGAGAGGAAGAAGACGATGCGAAGATCCAAGAGGAAGCGAAGCCCTCCGTGGCGTGGGTAGGCACGAGCGCGCTTCTCCTCCTTGAGCCGGGACTGCAACAGCACGGTACGCGACGATCGCCTCCTTAGCGATGGCGAAGGTACGAGTAAACAAACGCCATGAATTGGGTCCCAAATCTTTGTCGCCCCTCGCCCACTTTGTTGTGGGCTAACGCCCTCGTCGCCCACCTTCACTCTACCCGCAATTACAACCGTGACGAGGAAGAGCGAGCAGAACGACGACTAAGGAAATTTTCATCCAGCTAGCCGACGAAAGCTCCCCACGTAAAAACCAGTTAAGGGGTGTTATTTGATAAAAACTTAAATATCTTTTCTAGATAAAAGTGTCCAATAATTATTAATTACAAATAGAACAAGTTTGTCAGACTTAACTTTACATCGACTATTGCGGATAGAATAACCCTTTATGATCACAAATATACAGCACGACTTAAACAACAAGTAACATTAAAGGTATTTCATGGGAGGATAGTCTATTTGTTAAAACCTTTTTCTTTTCTCAACTTTTGCTTCCATAATAAATAATCTCCTAATTTTGGGAAATGCTCCAGATAAAGAAAAAGCTAAGGAATCATATGGATCAACATTTGAGCCTGCATCAAGCATGAACATCCCTTGTACTACCTTGTTCAACAGCTAAAACACTGTTATTTCTTGCCAATTAATGGTGTTTGCATGACAAATACCCCAAGTCTATAGTTTAGTTGCGGCAGTTCAGCACGTGCACAAACAAGTTCACCCATGAGTTCATTAGATCCACCACCAGCTCTAATGTCATCCTTGACCGAATCATTCTACATTCACTGACGAGGGAAATATGTTTCTTCTACATGGATATGACTGACGCAAGTTTTTACAAGCAAATCATCTGTCTAAGGCTGTTATTCTGATCAGGAGAATGACATGAAGTCTTCAGGGCGTGCAATGTAAATCTCCTCAAACTCATTATCATCTGAAAAGAAGAATCCATTTCTTGAGAACTTATTTATTGTCCCAAGTAAAAACAAAAATGAGACTACGATTTCCTCACCAGGAAATTGTGTTCAATCACACCTAATCCTACAGCCAAGATAAGAATAACATAGTACAGAAAAAGAACCATTTGTTTCACCAGTATAAATCACAGGCTAAAACCCTAGATCTCAAACTAACAATCCATATCAAAACCATAAATTACCAGGAAAACAATTCTTAAAATAAAAAAAGTAACCTTATTATTAAAATCAATTTCCCAAATGCAGTCTTCGAGGCAGTATATACGGATGTGTCCGATGCTCATATGGCATAAGGTTATATGATTATGGGTGGCTACGTTTTATATGTAAAAATATATGCCACCACACTTAGTCCACATAAGCACAAAAAATTCATGTTTCCTCCAATTAATTTCACTTGCCTTGTTACTACTAGTTTGGTACTGATAAATACAGGATCCATCACAATGTAAAATGGACACAAATATTCTAACTTATCACTAAAATTAGTTATTTGACGTGTACAAAAATGTGATCTCATAAACCATTGATTGGAATCTAACATATATTAGCCATTACCAATTAAAGCTAATTCAATTTCTCAATTTTTACTCAGTTATGTACTTTGTTAGAATATCTCCATATGGATTGTACATGCACTCACATATAAACCTACATTTCGCATCTGTTGTAAGCAATACCTTGAAAACCCATTAGAGTGTAGCTGCTTCTTCAAACAGCCACTGAAATGGCAAACTATTTGTGCACCAATTGAACTACATTGCACATTTCTATCATATTTTTGTGGCCCTTACTCAGAGTAAAAAAAATTAAGACATCACTGTTAAATCTTTATAAAAATCATACTACATCTGGCTATTTTGTGTCCTTCGCATCAATCAGAGCAGAAAAAGGCACAACACACACTAGCATGATACAGTGACTACTCATGGACCAACTAGAAATAGTGGATGCCTCAACAAGATCTAACTTGTGCATATGAACAGGTAGTCCACCATAAAGTTGATTTAACGGTATGGAGAAAATGCACAAAATCAATAATTCAGTACTTGAGAAAATAACTTTTTTGTTATACTAGGCAAATGTATTCTTGGTTAGAACCTTCCATGACTCATGAACATGTTATAAGTAGCCATCAAAATTGCATTGGTGTATATGAGCACATACATGAGTTCAAGATTTATTAAAGAAGCCAGAGAAGTGCAATACCTTTTCTAAGAGTCAAAGCCACCACAGCATCATTTTCAACCTGCGCATGAACAATTAAGAATTAAAACAGGTTTAGGTGGTCCGTATAATCATCATCCTAAAATTATGAAATAGCACTTAGAATTGTCAGTTCTGGATGGTAATTGAATGGCATTGTTACCCTCTGTTCTGCTAATGTCATTGAATCTACTAATACAACATCAGTTGCCACCAAGGTTAAACGTTGATTATTGCTAGGTAGATCGATCAAGGCTTGTAATTTCTGCTTTATATCCAAAGTTGTGTCTGTTGGATCACACTGCACAAAGTAGGTTGTCTTGTTGCGCTTCACTCGAATGTACATTTCCTGTTTCCAATAAAAGACAAATTGAAATCCATAAAAATCACAAGGAACATATAGCCACAAAATTATTGAACAAGTATCAGGAGTGCTCTTTTGACAATCATACAAGTCCTCCTCTTTATAGTTGGAAACTTTAGAAAGGCATGATTTTGCTTCTCATTTTACAAATTGTTTATTCATGAGCAGTTTTCTTGTCAAAACAAAACAACCCAATCCAAAAGCTACTGCAACAGGATCCAGGAATTCTTAACCACATCGCCATGATCAATAAAATCTCTGGAGTATATCATAAGTGTGCAAGAAGGGCCTATAAGTTATTAAGGTTGGTTGTTAGGTGGACATGTTACCCTATCACATTGGATGGCTACTCATATAAGGACAAATTTTGACTTGCACATGAGTCCAATCACTGTGGACCGATAGAACAAATAATTAATTGTTGCTTTATTCTGATTCCTTGATTTAAAAGCCTTAAATTAAAGCCTTGTTTAAGTCTCGATTATCAGGTTATGTAGATGCAATCCAGCTTCGAGAACATATTGTATTTGCACAAGACCTAACTACAAGGTTACCTATGTCACATTAGAAAAAGAATTATTGCTGTATAAGGTGGACAATATTACATAACATTAGCTAAACATGCAATTTCTCCTTTTCTATTACTACAATGTTCTTGAAAGATGCCTGCAAAGTTTAAAAGATCATATTACTACAACGTTCTTGTAGAAGTTGAGGCAAGCTCGTCTTTGAATATTGTTTAAACATTACTAATTTACTTTCATGATGCTCTCATAAAACTTTTTAAAAGTTATAATTTTCAAGTATTAGCTCTTCCTCTTCTTTTTTTTTTTTTTTTTGCAAAGTGTAAGTCATATGTCCCAACTGTTTGAGATCCATTGTATAGATCTTATTCTGACATTGAGCTCTGCACAAAGCAACATCCTTAGTAAAATCAGGAGCATTTAATTCTTGATTTAAGGTTTCTAATAAAGTCTTCTAAGATCTCCCTCTACCTATTCTAACACTATTAATACTAATTATTTCATCTAGTCTAGCGACAGCATCTATAAGTTCTCTGTAAAGATTTTCATACACTGTTCAATGATTCTATCATATTTTATCCTCTATTGGAGCTACATCTAATTGCTAATGAATAAAACCATATTTTGTCTTAGTAACTCCACATATCTACTTCAACAATCTCATCTTGGCATCACAAATATTTTGGTACATGTTCTGCTAAGTGTATGAGACACATATAGTTTGCAGGAGCATACAAATCATCAACACTTAGTAAACATCACCTAATCGTCTTTGATTACCCTTATACGGCCTGCAAACAGTAAGCACTCAGACAAATCAATGGTGGATCCACATTCCATCTAATGCTTAGAAAATCAATATAGACGTCCTTTGGATCAGCTAAGTTAAGATGCGATCCTATTCAAATTATTTTCAAGAGCTGCAATTAGGAAATCCGACCGGGGTATCAATTGGGTTGTCGACTGGCTGCGGACAAACTATCAAGATTCATCAGAACTCTTAGGGAACATCGGGAGTCGAAACGGAATGCGCATCAGAAGGACATCAGTTGCGCCCAAGTAGATCTCTACGGAAGAAACGATAAGGCTCACGGATGAAAACCGATTCGATTACAGTAAAGATAATTGAACGGAATTGAACGGATCTAAAAAGTTCTGACACAGACCACCTAGTAAAATAAGAATGAACTTACCTACAGATTAAAACCCTAAATAATCACAGTACGTGAAAGCAAAACGAAGAAGAAGAAGCAAGGCGAAGCAGAACCTTGATGGGTGGTAAAGAAACCCCGTCTGTTTGTAGGAAATTGGATGAGGCGGTGGTGGTGTGAGGAAGAGGACGTCGCTGGCCGAGCCCTAGGTTTGTGGCCGGAGAGTGGAGTGAGAAGGTCGCGAGAGGCAGCCGATGCGAATGGGAATAGGGAACTATGTCTCGGTTGGGGCCTCCGTGAGCCGTCGTTGAATTAAGGCGAAAGATTTATATAGTGAGAGATGTAGTTGTGATTTATAATTTTCCTAAACGTTACACAACATCCGTTGTAGTCTAGTTGGTTAGGATACTCGGCTCTCACCCGAGAGACCCGGGTTCAAGTCCCGGCAACGGAATTTTTATTTTATTTTTCATTTATATTTATTGTATATTCTATAATTTTATATTTTTTTTATTTTAGTTTTATATTTTTATATATTTCTTTTCTTTGTATTTGTATTTGTATTTGTATTTGTATTTGTATTTGTATTTTTTTTATTCGTTGTAGTCTAGTTGGTTAGGATACTCTTCTCGAACCCACTTCTATCTAATTTTAACTATTTTTTATTTTTGATTTTCCTTTATTTTTTTCATCTTTGTTATTTTTATTTTAATATTTGTGTCTTTTTTTAACATCTACTTGAAAATACTGTAAATAAGTTAAATAAAATTAAAATGGAAAACATTTAATATATGATATTATGGTTGAAATAGATATTTATTATAGTTTAAGAGTATCTTCTGAATTGTTTGCATTCAAATGGGTAAATATTTATATGCATGCGTCTTCGTATGCATATATTTCGAGTCCTCGATGAGTCTTTCACACAAAACAAGAGCCAGTAATATTAATGGGGAAGCAAAAGCTTCACTGCTTTATCCCTCTCTCCAATATACATATGATCTCCTCCACGTTTCGACATTCTCCAATCTTTAGCAGTTTCAGAAGAGCGATCAATACAAAGCACCGACGCACGCATTACATTCTTCTCACGTTACTTTCCGCAGAGTACACGTTCCTCCCATGCTACAGTGTGAGCTTTGGCCTCTTGCTGAGCCTTTTCCGGAGGCCTTTCCTCGTGGAATACCAGCTTCCCACCATTGCCAACAGATGAAACTTTTCTTTGGGGCGCTGTGCGTCACTGTCAGCTCTGCGGATAAGAACAACGAAGAAATGGTGCAAAAGTATGGAACGAAACATGAAACTGAAGAGAAGTGACAGTGATCAATGGAATGAAGTTACCTATGTTTTGATGCTTCGAGAGTTGTCATAAGCTTCTGCATTACATCCACCTGAGCTTGAAGACAGGCGGCATAGTCTAGGGTTTCGTCCAACAAGGAGAACGCATCCATGGACTGACCCCCGGGGACAAGCCTCTTGAGCACTTGTGTTCTCTTCTCCACTAGTGTCCCGGCAAGAACGCTGCTATTCGGTGCACGTATGTTGCTCTTCCTCTTGGACAGAAACCTAAGGCTCCTCCTCACGATATTCTTGCTTCTTGGGATCTTCCATGAGCTGTGGCAAATCTTGGCTGGTCTCTCAGACTCCTTTCCAAGGACGAACTGAAGGAAGGACCTGTTGTGCTCTTCCTTGGAGAGGCTAGCGATGAGGCCACGAGTCCATTTTTTGCTACCTCTGGCGACGGCCATGGCGACATCGGCCGAGAGCTTGATGGCGCTCTTCCTCTCCTGAAGACTCCCGCTTCCGTGTGAAACAGCAGAAAGTTGGATGCCAAGAAGCATTTGCTTCAGGAAAGCTTGCTCGAATGATTTGGTGGCTTGCATGGTTGCGGTTGGAGGGAAGAACAGCAAGGTGTGTGTGTGTCAAAGGCTTGCTTTACTCATATGGATCGAGATGACAAAGATAGAGGATGGGAAGCAGAGGAGAAACCACACAAGAAGATATCTGAAAGCATTGGGTGTAGCACTAGGTGATTGTGGTATTCTCTCTCTCTCTCTCTCTCTCTCTCTCTCTCATATATACACACACACACACACACATTGAGATTAAACAAGGTCACTGGCAAGGAGAAAAAACCAAAGAGAAACGGCTACCATTTGAGACAAGAGGGGTGGGTCGTATGCTGAGGTCTGCACTGATGAGAAAAACAAGTGGCGTCTTTTACGTGGTTTGCGCATGGGGAAAAGTCATGTGAAAGATGGACATGTCTTTTGAGTATACCGTGATGCCATTAAGACTCGGCAGTCTTAAGGTTTTAGAATTAGGAAACAGCTGTAACAAAGTGTTCAGATGACAGAGAAATAAAGCAGGAAGAAGAACATGAGCGCTACTTCCATGGCGAAGGCAGTAATGGGATGAACGAGTCATGGGGAGGCACGAGCAGAACCCAACCAGTAGGGTGGTGGAAAAGTGAGATTGGGATAGGGGTCTACTTGGAAGCGACACACCACATGCATGCACATGGTGTGCCCAAGGCCCGCTGCCTCAAACATCTCCTCTATTGTACTCCAACATGCAAAACCCCATGGCACATATTTCCATCTGAATTGAAACAACCATGCACAAGAATATAATATAGGATCTCCCTAGCAACACAACACAAACACATTCAAAGGACAAGCAGCCCCTGCTACAGGTAAGAATGATTTAACTTGTGAGAATTCAACAAGGATGAACATTGGCACTGTACAGTATACAAGTATACGATGGTATGCCGCAGCATGAGGACATAAAAAGTCTCCATCACAAAATGCAGGTTACTGTTGAACAGGAATATCCATGCAAATTATATGTTCTTCAACAAAAAACCAATCGGCAGCCAACTAATAAATGGCTTTGTGACAGTATATTGACGTTTCAATATCATGTTTGAAGATTGCATGATGCATAACAGAAGATCCATTTTTGAAAGAAGATTTCCAATGAGAAAAAAAAAAAAAATTGTTATTTAGGTTGATTGAATCACCTTAACACCATTTTCTGAGGTGATTTCGTCTTTCACTGACCTCAGACAGACAGACGGATACATCAGCTCTGCAAGAGATCATGTCATCCAGAAAAAGTAGGTCAGCAAGACGAGGGAAAGATGATGGTGGATGTGGGTGCTCAACCTTTTCTTTCTAACCCCAGTGGACTTTGGGGAAAGGAAATCAAGTCCCACGTGGTATCCACATGGGAGTGTATCATCTCTGTAGCTCCACATGACTCCCTGCTCTTCCCAACTTCATCTCCTGAAAGAAAGAAAGAAAGAAAGAAAGAAGCAATGATCATGGTCTCAAGTGTACATGCCTTTGAGCATTCGCATCATATTACATATCCTTATGTTTCTTTACTTGTAGGAATGGCTCTCTTGATTATTGACATCAGGGACCATTGCTTTGTTAGAACAGAAGCATACTTGTTCAAAGTATTACTTTGTCTTGAGACAATGAAGAACTGAATCTGTCCTTTGTTGTGGACAAAGAGCATGGAAACAAGCCAACAACCATAGATTTTGGATTTCTTATTACCAAGGCTTGGTAATTCCTTGAAGGAATTTACAGCTGCTCCTATGTACAGGCAACAATTAAGCAGAGCTTATGACACAACTCATGAATTAATAGATCATCGATATGACTAGAATGAAGCCTTGATTCCACTTTTTTTTCTCTTGAAATAATTCTACAGATTTTTATTTCTGATTTGATGGTTTTTTTTCATGACCCAGGCAGGAAAGCTGATCGACTGTTAACTTCCCAGGAATCTAATGCATCTGCAGAGCTTCCACACTTCCCAAAGTTGGAAGGACAAATGAGAATCACCTTCAATGGCCCTTTACAGCATGTGGGTCCTTGCACCTTGCCCTATACCATTACAAGGATTATTTTATCTATGCTCCCTTAACTAAGGACCACATGATAAGGTACATATTACTAGTACTGAAATGTGTGCTTAGGGGGTGCCTTAAACCACATTGTTCTCTCACATGGATGGGCTCCCCCTGTCCCATCAAAGGCCCCAGGTTTGAATCATTGGAGGCCTTGTGTCCTATAGTAGGGCACTTTTTGGCAGATTTGCCAAGCTAATTAGGATCAAGGACTGTTTGGGAGATAGTTAATTTGGAATCCTGTTAATGCTTCGATCTTGCTTTGTGTGATGACATTAAAGCCATAGTTTTTGCCAATCTATTTGATCACTCCCTTAAATGCTTGTCAGCTGATTCCATGCTCAAACACCCCATGCACTACAAAGAACAGAACCCTGACTTGTAGTGTTGTTTGCAGGGAATTAGTACATGCCAATGGTAAGAAAGTTGATCTCCAGAACTCTTACCATGAGTGAAGAGTAGAGCAAACTAATCTTTCTTAACAGCTTGTTATCACTCAGCCCAAAAGTCTTTGTATTTCTTTCCAAAAGAATCCTGCATTTACCAAATTTCATCAGAAACTAGTTCAGATGCATCAGATCTAACAGAACGGAGTTGATGTTTTATGATAATTTCACAAACAAGACATGCTTCTTAATGAAATGTCAATAATTTAATCATTTCTCTTTCCCTATATCTCTAATTTTCATCAATAGAATGTCCATGTTTCCAAGGTCTTGTCTAAGCATATGATCATGCTAAAGTGATGATACTTATGTAATCTAGTAATTATAGCTATTTATTATGACATAGGTTCATGACTAAGATACAAAAGCAGAAAATGAGACATGCTTTTGTCTCTTCAAATGATTTAGTTCATTGCAAGATTAGAACCCTGGAAAGCTACTCTAGCATGTAATTAGGGAGGAGATGTGTGGATATCAAATACACTGCTAAATAATAGCATATGCCAAATAAAACATGAGCATTATGAGTGCAAGTGATAAAGGAATCCTAGCAAACACTGAGCTCCTTACTCTTTTCATCTTCACGCTACCATTTTCCACTGTATGGTGAAGTGGCCTTTGAAACATCAGGATGTGCCCCTGTCCATATAGACCTGCGGATGAGATCAGGTCGAGTTCTTTTCTCAAGACAAGATGTAGAATTCTCAGGCGCATGTGAATTGACAACAGGACATCACTCACTTGACAGTGCTGCAAGAGAGGCAGTGTCATGAAGGCATTACTTTGTCATGTCCCAAAATACCTCTACTCTGTTCACAGAGCTACAAACCTACCTGGTCATCCAGCATAATCCTCGAAATGCAGAGAACCAGAATGTGGACAAAGTGATCTTAGTTACACCTCACCCTCCTACTGCTTAGTTTGACACAATCAAGTTCATCTCTCGAGTCAAGACTTGATAAATTTGTCACTAACATGATCTTGCGGCATGCTTGTCCTCTAATGTGGTAAGATAGGAAGCCAATCCAGCTAAAGCATTGCTTGGTGTCGCCCAACCCCAAGTACTCATGACGAATGAAGAGATCAAGCAGTGGCTAATGGGTATTGAAAGCACCGACCATGTTCAATCCAAATCTTTTCAGAGAAAACAGAAGCAATGTGATTTGATCAAGTCAGCTCTTTGCTGCACAAATATGCTGTTTTTTTTTTTCCGCTAAAGAATGCGGGTTTTGCTACAAAATCTCCTCGCTTTAGAACCCAGAGGAGTCATTACTGCGCCAGAAACCAAGAACTGAGAATTAAAAGCCACAAATTAGAGATCTGAAAAACAGGAATCGAATAACTCGATTACCACGAAAACAGATGACCAAAAGTCGCAACCATCCAACACAATCCACAAACAAAGATCCGAGAAGTTAGTTCTGAGCCAAAAGTATATAGAGAGAACCCCCAGGGGTTCGAAAAAGATCCCCTTTTTATCCTCTGTTTTCCACCAGGAGACGTGAACCCAGATCGGGATTCGCATTATTCGAACTATTCATCACAATCAGTAATACCGCCTTCCCAAAGTTGCCGATTGATCTCTAGCCACAACAGGATTAGCTGCAAAGAGGAACATCTTGGACAAGAAGCCAAAGAGAAGTGAGGAATAGCAGGAGAAGAATAGAGAAAACAGTGCTTTCGTTGGGTTTTGCGGGATGAAATCAGACGAAGGGGCAGAATGGCTTCACTGTTTGCCTATTTTTTCCCAGTGTCTTCCTGCGGAGAAGTCTAACCGACAACGCAAGCATGACTCCGTGATTCGAACACCGATCAGCTTTCTCCGTCACCGTCCAAAACATAATCAGGATATTAAAATTATTTATTTTTATTTATTATTTTTTCTTCGGTTAGTAAAATCAATAATATTTATGATAAATAAAAACTAAATATTGTATTATTATTTTTTATAAATATAAAAAAAAATTAATATTAATTTTTTTTAATCTAAAAACTGGGCTGCTAATTGTGTCTAACTAACTATATGAGATAATCTGTAATTTGTTCAACGTCAATCATATGCTAAGGTATTAGTCTCTCCTATCTAATCCAATATTAGTTGAGTCAAGAGGTTGAGTATAGTGCTAAGGTATTAGTACCCAAAACCCATTTCATGGCTCCATGAGCATAGTGAAGTTGAGTCAATAAGTGGCCTACGTCGATTTATGACCTTTCAATTACCTTTAGTGTCAACAAATCGATGTGGACCACCACGTGGGTGACACTTGTATGCATGGCTGAATGAGCTGGACATTATCACAACCACAATTAAATCCAGAAAAGATTAACCACCTTGTGTAGTAGTAATGATATTCAAATTTTTTCACTCAAAAATATATAAGCCAAACCCTCCAAACTGACTCGATGATTATATTGATAATGATAGTGATCTTAATATTGGTAATGATAAATAATTCTTTTATTATCATTATTGTTGCATTAAAAACTTCATTTTTCTTATTTACTCAAAAAAATAACAAGTCTTACTCAAAAGAATAACCAGCAGTTAAATCTTCTTACTCAAAAGAAGTCTTTGATTTAGGTCTAATATTTTCTTCAATTTTCTCGGAGAATCAATCCATTGGTGGTCCTCGTGTTGTTTGAAGTGCACCAAGGAGCAGAACTCAGCAACAACGCATCCGCAAACGCACAAATTGAATACGAACACACACTAAGATAGGCAAACGTCTGACCTGCGTGCTCAAACAGGTAGGCCTACACGTGACTGCATACGGAAGATAGACCGTGCATACAAGCCATGACCAGGAGGGCCCAATACCCGCATCAAACGAAGATGATCATAAGTTGGTAGGTGAGAGAAATCCATCCGACACAATCCTTCAAGCTTAGGCAGAAGTTCTTCCCATCAGTTTGATCTGAAGGCTCGACCCCATGTCTTTTCTCAATTCAATCAAATTCAAAATCTTCGAAACAATTTCCTCATTCAATAAACATAGATGACAGGTCTCACAAGCCATAACCCATCAGATATTTATATATGATCAGTGTCAAGGGATTCCATCATTTACCCTAGTAAATATAAAGGCTCCGAGCTTTCCGACGATGAATTCTGGAATCTGAGGACATGAAATACACATCTGGGAGTGGATTCTACTGTCGAGGCAATGGCTTTCCTGTCATGAGAGTATCTACGGTTTAAGCACCACGATGATCCATTTCCACTATAACGTCCATGAGAACAAGCAATACATGTGTAACATTAATTGTTGCACGTCTCACACTTCCCTTTATAAGCTTCCGATGGATGGTCAAGTTCCATGACCGTAACATTTCTGATGACTCCTGGTATGCAATGAGGAATGGCATCTACCCCGCTTCCCAACTCATAATTTATGAGGATATTTCATGGCCTCATTTTCCATTTAGTGCAGACCACGACTGCAAAAGTATTACTGACTCAAATCTCTGCAACAAAGCATGTTCCTTCTCCCACTGACGACTGGAATTGGCATTACTCCTAACCTCCAAAATAAAGATATCAGATGTTGAAATAAACAAATAGCGGTGGGAGAACGAAGAGCTTTGCTGCGAATTTGCCCGCTTAAGTTGTCGATATCACGTACTCATCATCTAATACTAAAAGGACTGAACAAGTAACTACCTGCCACCTGTCTTCTATTCCACAAGAGGTCTCAAGCTTGAAGCACCTGACAGTGAACTATATGACCCTTTAACCCACTGCGACCAGCTATAGATGACCACAAGTTTGCTACGAAGCTCTTAAGTTGGTTTTTCCCAGAAATGGCCTCCCACACATGAGAACTGTTGGTCTCTATGCTATTTACTGGATTTGTTACATCAACAAGGCTGATGCTCATGTTGTTTCGGATGATACCAAGCTTCCCATTCAGAGGAACAAATGATGCAGCCTCAAAGGCCTTAGAATTTCCTAGATGATGTTTACTGTCCATAAACTTGTTCCATGAATCTGTAGCTCTTTCATAAACTCTAAGCTTACAGCCATCCCGGCAATCTGATGCATATAGCCTTCCATTCATTGAAATACTGGGATTACGCCAGCCTGTAACTATTCCACCACCAACCGTGGACCATGTGTTGGTAGTAGGTGCATAGACTTCACTCACAACCTGATGGCGTGAATCAATCCCCTTTAGAAACCATTTACCCTCATAAACAACCCCGATGAAGGGCACCATCCCAATGCTCATTTCAGCAATAGATATCCATCTATTCCTGTTAGGATCATAAAGTTCAGCTGACCGAAGCGTTCTTTGGTTCCCTTCACATTCCCCACCGGCAACATAGAGGCAGTTATTTATAACACAGGAACCAAATAAATGGCGTTTCCGAAGCATATCTGGAGCTCTGTGCCACTTGTTTGTCCTGGCATTGTAGAAGACAACACGCCTCATTGGACCCTTTGATGGATCTTTACCTCCAAATAAGTAGAGGTAGCAACCGCTGAGAACAGCACAACCAAAGCCAAAAGCTTCAGAATAATCTGCAGGAACAGGTGGAAGTGGCCTCCAGAGCCGATGGTTAGGATCAAAAGCATGCCAGGAAATCTTTCCACGGTCTCTCTTGATTACATACACCCATTCCTCTGCCATCCCAAGCTTTTTCCTTAGGGAGTAATAGTAATTTCCAGACAAAAGTCTGTTCCATCTTTTGCAAACTAATCGAAGGTTTTGGTGCTCAATTCGAGGAACTCGAATCAAACAAGCTATAGCAAGATCATCAGGAAGGCCAGGCAGTAGAGGTGCCTGGTTTCTGCTTCTCTCCCTGCGTGAATTCCTCAATCGTGGTCCATTGGGTATAATTTCAGGTTGGAGACATAGCTTAGCTCCAGGAACAAACTTTCTAGCTCCTACTACTGTTTTCAAGCCAGCATCTACTCTACAATAGCATGACACAGAATCAACCTGCAGATTTGCATGCCATTCTTATTATTAATCGACTATATCTTGGTTGTGCATAAACACTAAAAAAACTAAGATCCCAAGCAAAAGTTGCACTGAAAAAAATAAATAAACATGTAAGATCTAATAAAGAATACAGCAATAACTTCATTCTTAAAGGCGGCCAAAGGTGCTAAATTTAAATGAGTAAGCCAGTGATTGCGTGGTAAATGACTCCATACACTTTACATGGATAACAATAATATCAATCAACTTCTTAGTGCGTAAATGGGACATGCTAGCACTTGCTAGATTTTAGAGCACATGTTGTAAGGATGATATAACGTTTGAGATATTAATCAATAAATGAAACTCAAACTTTGTGACTTATTGCATTTGAAGACAACTATTATTTTACTTTGAGGATCAGAATGGTATTAAACAAATTTTGCTATGGAGCATGATGCATGTTTTAAAGCTGATTAGGTCACATCTTTGATGAGAAAGCATTAGGTCTAGAGGAAGGTACAGAAAAAGGAGAGGCAAAAGGAAAACTGGGAGAAAGGGTTAAAGAACTACAAGGAGAGAGAGGCACCAGGTAGATATGAAAGCCTTCATAATATGTGCCCACTTATTATTGCTGCTGCTTCCACTAGTGTTCCAATGCACTAAATACACACCAACAGTTTAGGAAGAAGGTTAAAAACAGCTTCAGCTAGGTTCAGCACTACACCATTCCAACTGATATGACCAACCTAATAAACAAGTTCTGTTGCCAATTTATTTCATCATTCATTTATGAGAACCAAAGTTTAATTAGATAACTAATGGAAAAGGGCTATTTGACCTCATAAATTGACAATAAATGGAGTCTTGGAGGATACAAAATGAAATGAAATAAATTAGTGACATTCTTCTCATGACCATCTTATATATATGCCCTCAGCAGATGATCATTCCAACAGACATGTTTCTGATCCAAATAGAATAAGTTTTAACATAGTTTCATATGTGTCTCTGCATCTTGTCCTTTCCAAATCAAACTCTTCTAGTAAGTACAAACCTGAGTCCCACATCCATAACAATGAAACACCAAAAAAATCAATGTACAAGCTAAACTACTACAGATAAATCCAAGATAAAGCATACAACAGCAGTTTTCAGCTTTTATTTTTTTGCAAATTTAACTACAAAACAGTGTTCTGGATTACAAGAGAATAATAAAATGAAATTTCGAGGAAGCAATAGAATTTAAAATATAGAGTAATTATAGTTCATTAACTGTCTCATGAGAATGAGTTCTTATTACTTGTCAGTTGCTTGTAACAACTCCTAAAAGAACTAAAAAAAAATGCTACTTCTGTGGCTTTTCTATTTTTGCTTATTTTATTTAATTTTCAAGAAAATATGTGCTTTAGAGAAAACAATTTACTTTCATCACATTACCTGCTATCCATTATGGCTTGTTGTTAATGTATATAACCTAGTATTCTTAAAAGTTTTCACATTTCAGCAACCAACAGGGATGTTCTACAGACGAAAAAAAGCTGATTTAGGAGAAAAAGTCTAGCTGAAACGTCAGAATTATATTTGAAGACAGGACATTTAAAAAACAAAATGTTTGTAAGAAACCAAAAGTCAGAACCAAGGATTTAGGTTTCTCTCTTTTTTTTTTTAATACTTGCCATCACATATGATGCCTTAGCAAAAGCAGGTGTAATGCTTTGCCACACTACAAAATCAGGGTATGCGTCAATGTGGACAACATGAATCATGCAATAAAGTAAAGAGGTAACAACCATGTCATACTATATGAACACAGCATATACACCTTAATCCTCACTCATAATCATTAACCAAAGGTCCAACTTTCTTCATTTCAGCAATTTACAAATGAACTTCAACTAAAGACAAGCTAATTCCCCTTTAGCATCAAAAACAAATATCTCAAATCTTATTTATTGAGAACTAACTTGGGTACCTCCCCAATTCTTCGTACTATCAGGCCACAAAATGAAGCTGGCACCTCTCTTCCTCAGGCATCTCTAGTTTTCTACCACTATATTGGGATCAAATAACCCATAAGAATCATCTGCATTGTGCCAACTTTTCAAGTCCATTCATCCATATAGATGCATAGATTGTCAGAAAAAGCTACGGATTAAGCTTGTGCTCCACTCTGTTGTTACACGTATCAGTTTAAACCAAAAGTATCCATAATGTGCCATGCAAGTAAATTGCAATGTGTTATGCATGCAAATACAAACCACTGTAATTCCAGCACCAATGCTCAACAATTATGGGAGCAATATGCCATTGTAATACTTGTCAAATAGTATAGAAAGCCTATTCATTTGCTATTCGAGGTAAAAAAAAGACTATGGTCCCAATTAAGGTTTAAAATCTTGGTCTGGTACAATTTTCAACACCTTGTTGGACCATTACAGTACCAATACAGAAATATTTAATGGCCCAATTTTCAACACCGCCAAATGTAACTGAAAACAATAAAATATAATATCAATCAAATTAAGCTATATGATCTAGTATCAATCCTTGGTTGAATTGGTAAATTCATATACAATCCGATTCTTTAAAAACATTATAAAGATATCCCCTATTGTTGTCATCCTTCAACTGACACATACACAGAATGTATACCATACTAAAACATTCCATTAAAAGAGAGAAATATGCAGAGAAAGACAAGGCAAATAATACGATGAATTTGTAGTCAGCCTCCAATTGTCAATCTCCGTGTCCATGCATTACTAACAGGTAAGAAATCAATGAGACAAGAATATTTTAATCTTACATGGTGTTTGTAGGCTTAGATCGTCCCTACAGGTTATCTCCAGTCAAATATCTCCTTTAAAGAACAAGAATTCACAACTATTATTTGTTTATGATCTATTAGCAGTATTGACAAATTGAAGCAACGATCTCCATTGAAATTCATATTCCATAAGTTTACATGTCTACAAGATCCTACTGGAGCATTAATAGAAAATAACCTACCAACCACCATCAGAATTCCTACAGACTAATACTATTAATTAACTTAAATAATGAAATGTAGCACCTGTAGTATCTACTGGTTTGACAATATATGTCATAATCCCTAGGTTCGACTCAACCATTCATGTCATTGTTGCCGGTTTAACAGAAGCAAACCCCACCTAAACTGAAAGAGAAAAAGTTACACACACAACTTAAATTTTGTTTATCGTTAATATGATTTTTAAGTCTAACCTAACTTCACAATCTGGATCCATGTTCCTGGCCTAAAATCTGGTTTGCAATTAGTAGCCATTGATTATAGAACCATTTTATTTCTTCAAAGTTATGCAATCACAAGTTCCAACACATACCTATGCACTTTCACACAAGCAATGATCTCTCAACATCCAGCTTTATCAAAAGAAAATTACAAACTATGGTCCTTCCACTTAAGAAACATCTACATAATCAGGATACTGAAAACACTTCATCCTGAGGTTGCTCCCTGCTTGCAGCCTCACACAAGATGAGAACAAGAATGCTTTCGATACACATTCATCCAAGAAAGAGTATAAAGAGAAGCGTCTGATGATTCATTCAAAGGGATAATGCATGTGAACATCAAGATAACAACTTTTTTCTTGCTTACTTTCAGTAACAAATTGCTATTTAGTTCAAATAGCAATGTTCTACTCACCAAGAACTTCTTCAAGCCACATTTTCCAAATAACATTTGTTTAGGGCAAGAAGCTACATGGTCTACTACCATATAAACAATAGGGACAGCCAATTATTTGGAGTCTTAAATTCCTAGATAGGCAAAGCAGAGGAGAAAGAATGATAACAACTATTCAAACAGCAACCAAGAATTACCTGGATAAAACAGGAGGAAAGAACATAAATATAGTTATTCAACGTCTTACATACTCAATTTTTCAAACTGCATATTGCACACTAAAATCAGTAATGGCTAAGAATCAGGCAAATTAAGTTCACCGCAATACTACTCTCTATGCCTTTTTAGGTCGATTCAGAAAAAAAAAAAATCACAAGTTCCTCCAAGAGCATATGTTAGCTAACAACAGAAGCTTATATCAAAACCTAGCAAGTTAGTGAGACAAAACATTTTATCTGTGGAAAATCCGCAACAACATGAGTGATTCAGCTCAGCACAACAGAGCAAACACGAAAGAAAAGGAAAAGGAAGTTAAGCATTAAAGAAACAAAAAGGCAACTATCATCAATATGTTATCGAAGATCGGCCGTTCGATCTTCCGAGAGGACAGAGTCGACGGCCACGACTATCCAAAAACGATGGCATTCTAACCCTCGCTTACGAATCTCACCCATATTTTCCCAAATGAACGTTTCCAGAGCACCCCATCCATTATACACCAACAGCAACCACAGATCGAGGGAGAATGAGAGGAGGAGAACAAGAATAAGATGAGCAGTGTTACCAGTGGGGCTTGCACGCGGACGACTCGGTGCGAACCAGCCAATCTTTCCGGCGCGGCCCTATCCATGCTCCCACGAGGACCGCCACCAACGACGCCGATCGATCGATCCAGATGCCAGAGAGACGAACAGATAGGGAGATATGGCGGGGATGGGTCAAGAGATCGCACCGCTTTCACGCCGTAAGGGGAGACGGGGACACCCCTCTTTCGCTCTCGTTCTCTAAACAAGAAGCACGGACACGTTCTCCGGCCCACTTCTTTTATTCTTTTTCTTTTTCTTTTTCTTCGTCTGGATGAAATGGGGAAGGAAGCAGGGGGAAGAAGTCTCGGTCTTCTCGCTCCTCACACCGTACTCATTTATCTCATTAATTTAGCAACGATGGGTCTTCGCAATATTATTTATTTATTTATTTTTAATTTCAGTTTTATTCGTAATTACAATCCTCAACTTAGGTCTTAAATCTTAAACGTTAAATTGATTAGATCCAAACAAAAAAATAAAAATCAGAAATTTAATTTGTTTATTTATTTATTGAATCAATTTTGTTTTAAAAAATATAATAAATCGGCTAATCTGAATAATTCATATGAATTAATTGGGTCAAATATAATTTTGTAACATAATAAATATTATTGTATATTTTTCATGGGTCTCATTATGAACTTGAGAAAAAAATTATTTTTATTTTTTTTACTAAAGTTAAATAAGATTTGATTTTTTAAATATTGGTGTGATCTTTTTAAAATCTTTACCAACTAAGGTGGTGGTTGGTACTTTCAATTAGTTGGTACTTTCAATAATGTGTTGGATGAAGCTTCCAACCTTTAATCTTCAACATAAAAAAAAAATTCTATCATAATATTATTTTTTTAATAAAATCTATCCCATGCACTTTCTTATTTCCTTCTCTCCTATACCCATTACACTCTTTTAACTCTCATGCTTCTTATTTTCTATCCATTTTATAGTATTTTGTGTATGATTTAAATTTTTTCTTTTTATTAATATTTTTTAGATGATTTATTTTTTTTAAAAAAAAGTCCCATATTTTTATTTCTTAAAAAATACTCTTATTTTTTATTTTTTTTCTATATAATACTTCCTTTAGCCTCCTTTACCGTAACGGAGGGGGAGAAAAGAGACAACATGAAAAGAAGAAGGGAAGAAAAGAATAAATAAGGAGATGATAGATGATGCTAGCAACGAGAGAGAAGAGGGAAAAAAAAAAAAGAGGGAGGGAGATGACTAAAAGGAAGGAATGACATATGATGTTGATCGTAACAAATACGAAAGGAAAGATAAGATAATTTACAAGACTATAAAAAAATAGATATATATATCTGAAAAAAATAAAATAAAGAAGAAGCTTTTCTAAGGAAATCATATATTTTTTTTTAAAAAAAATGACTTATATTATTATATAAATATAAAAATACTATATATGATTTTGAGGTATTTTATATATTTTAAAATTTTCTTTTAACTAAAACATATCTGTTTGATCACACCATCGATCCAATGACTTAAAGGTTCTTTAATTCGATTGAATTTTCTTCTACACAGTCCATTTTATGTATTTTAATGAACATGCACGCAAATATTTTGAAGTCTCATGGATTTTAGTTTCGAGTGTTTTCTTGACGTGGTGTTATCACGATCTTCTGACTCAATATATATAGTCTTTAAAGAAGTCATACTTAATTCAAAGTCACATTTTGTACATATATAGAGTTTGAAAACAAAAGCAATTCCTTGTTTGCATCACATCATCAGAGAATGAATGATGATGCTTTTCAAAGACAACCATGATAGCTCCATTTCGATCATATCATTCTATGCTCGGTGGTGCTATTAAATCCTAATCCTTGCAGCATGTTATTTATTAGCTCATCATCGAAGAAGCTTCACATCTGTTTTATTAATGGCTTCGCCTTTCGCGGCGGATGCCTAACTGCTCCTTCCGAGAGAGATATAAATGCTGTGAACGCATCAGAAGCCACTCGACCCGGTCAATTTGGTTACCCCAAAACCCGCTGCTTCATCGCCACCTCCGTCAGCCACCCTATAAGAAGACCACCCCTTGCCTCCTCCTTCCTCGCACCAAAAGCATACGTCCATCAGCAGTCTTCGCCCGTCGGCCCTACTCGACAACATCCAACCTCGAGTTCCACTTTGCCGTAGGGACAATGGCGGAGACCAAGATGGCCGTGGTTGCCCTTCTCCTCGTCGCCATGCTCGTGGCGTCGACGGCGCCCGCAGCGGACGCCTTATGCTTCCCCGACTGCTACAATCGCTGCGCCAACGGCCAGGAGAGAAACGCGGCCTGCGCCAACATGTGCGTCCAGGCCTGCGTCGTGCCCACCACCCTCCCCGACGGCACCGACCTCTCCAAGTTGGTGCCCGGGGGGAAATGATGGCCGTCGCTCGACGAGGAGCATTCTCGCCAATAAAGTTGCCATTGTCGTCGTTTGTTTACGTGTCATGTGTTCCGACGGTGTCAATCCTTATTGATGATTAATATCAATATCATAGTTTTATCATACTGCCTGTGTTCGTGATGATTGTGTTCTCTCTTTCCACATGATATTATTTTGAGTATGAGATCACATTTTAAGAAATAGGAACATTTTATAAAAACATATATATATATATATATATATATATATATATATATATATATATATTAGATTTCTATTGTAGTTTATCGATAATTTTTTTAAATTGATTTCTATTGTTACGTGGACAACATCCCTATCATAATTAAAATAGGAAATCCGACGGCTCCATGGGGTCCGACGCAATCTCCACGGCATCCCTGCTCCAATCATCTCGTGCAAAGAGCTATCTTCTCCACGATGGGACCCGCGCGGGCCCCGCACCTTGGACCGGCACCGCTTCGAAGTTCGACCAATGTCCGGTCGGCTCTTTTCGGACCCGGCTAAAAACAACCGTCTTATTACATTGGCAAGTGAAGAAGCGGAACTCGAACCGGTCACGATTCGAGAATGCGTCTCCAATTCCGGTCCGGTTCTCAAGCGTCGTCCCTTAGACGTGTCATGTTCCTCGCGTAAGCCTCCCGGTCTCTTCCTCCAATTCCAGCCGCAGGCCTGGGGATTTTTCCTCCTCTTCCTCCTCCAACGACATACTGTCTTTGAGCTTCAAATCTTATCTCCGTCACCGAAAACTCCAGAAGCGCAATAGGGAATCGGTGGCCTAATGGTTTCCGCTTCGCTCTTAGAAACCATCTCCGTCTTTAGAGAGCCGCCCAAGTGCAGGCCTCAGCGCCTCCTCCGATGGAATCCTATCCTTCAACCTCCTCTACCGCAATTCCCTCTCATTAGATCTCGGAAGCCCATCAGGTTCGCCCTCGGATGCTCTCCCAGGCCGCCATCCGCCGCCGCCGGCGACGAGCAGAAGAGACGCCCCCTGGACGCGGCGCTGCGAGCCGTTCTCGAGACCTTGGATAGACTCAAGAAGCCCGCGGCCGCTATCATCTTGATCGGGTTCCTCCTCACCGCCGATTCCCACGGCGCCCTCGCGGCGTCCGGGGGGCGCATGGGCGGGAAGGCCTTCTCCTCATCGCCCTCCCGGTCGCACTCTTCCTCTTCCTGGAGTTACTCGGCTCCTCCCAGCTCGAGATTCTCGTACTCTGCGCCCTACTACGCGCCCTCGCCGTTCGGAGGGGGGTTCTACGCGGGACCGGCATTTGGGGTGGGTTTCGGGGCGGGGTCGGGGTTCTTCCTTCTCATGATGGGGTTTGCAGCGGTCATTTTGCTCTCGGGGTTCCTCTCGGACCGGGCGGACGATGGGAGCGTCCTCACGGCCACGCAGAAGACCAGTGTCATCAAGCTGCAGGTACGGGCAAATCGTTTTCTTTGGTATTCCTACGTAAATAAGCTCCTCTTCATCTCTATTACAAATTTCCCCTTAGATATATAGCTCTCTCATAGGCTTAGAATAATTAGTGTTATGGTAGTTTAAGGCAATCATGAGTTGGATTTCTTTACTTTTGCTTCTGACAGCTTTAAGCAAGAACGCATCAGCAATTGTGCTTCTGGTGGTCTACACATTTGTTTTCCTTCCTTCCTCTTATGTTCTTATTGGAATTTTATTGTTGGGCTCCATCTTTCTTGAGCTGATTAATTGGCCTATTCACAGAACATATACATACTCAAATGTTGAAAATGATCGTTGTGTTCGTACTTCTTGCTCAATCTGGGTGTGGAATATCAATCAGACAGGTATTGATATCCTACTTTTGTTCAATCGATTTTCAAATTTAGTGGGGGAGAGTGAGTAAAGACTAAAGAGGGTGTTTTGATGTATGGGCCATTTCTTCTCCTAAATAATAGCAACAATTTTGCTTCTATAAATCACATTGTAATTATTGATAGTAATAAGTAGAGAACGATCATGATGATGTAAGAAGTATGGAGAGTTGCAAGAGGAAGGAGGTTTAAGGGGTAAATCAAGACTAGGCTAAGAAAATTTGAAATGATTGAGGATGTTATGAGTGTATAATGATTGCATACCTGCACTAATGTGCATTGCCCATTCTTGATACTAGTTCTCTCATCTGTATCGTCTCAGTTGAGATATTTCACGTCAGTATATTTCTCATTCATATTGCATGATAATCCTTTGGTTGCAAAAATTGAATACCATCTGTATGTCAAGTGCTAGGCACATTGGTTTTGTTCTACAATTTTTTCTTTGATTAGGCAATCCTTTTGTCTTTGGTTTTTATTTTTGTGACTAGTGTGTACTAGGAAGGTGAAGGTTTTTGCTTGAAAACATGAGTTATTTCTTTTTTTTATTTGTCATTCCGTTGAAAGTTTTCAGCCTCATTGATCATTGTTCTGTAATCGTTTTATGGTTTGAAGTTAGTGGTTCTCTAGACATGTAAGTTTTAATAATCTCATATTTCCAATTACTCGTTTCTGTTTCTTTCTGGCATTATTTGTATACTAGTGATAATATTGAGCCCCAAAAAATGTATTGGATTCGAGCATATGGATGCTACAGACCGATTATCAGTTATTTTTGCTAGGAAGATTTAGCTACTAGTACATGCTGGTTTTTAACTTTTTAATTTGTTTACCTCAAAGGGAGAGTTATGGAATTTCTCCACAAATTGGTGACGTAATATGTTGCTTAAATACACAATAAAAGTAATTATCTGACACTTTTCCTTTTCTTTAACTGTTGAATTGCAAATTTTGATGGCGCCGAGTATTTTTGCTATTTGCCACTGGATGGAAATGTAAATCTTATTATGATTTTTGACATGATACATGAAAAAGACTATACTGTCGTTGTGGTTTTCTTCATCGGATGTTCCATTCTTTCACAAAAAACCTAATTGCACTTTGCATGAGTTACATGTTCGTTTACTTTTCAGGTTGGCCTATTGGGCATTGCTCGATCATTTCAGAAAGATCTTGATCAAATTGCTGAAGCTGCAGACACATCTACTCCAGAGGGATTGAATTACATTTTGACAGGTAACATTACAAAAATTTTCCTTTCGCCTAGTTACTATAACCTATGATTTGATGGATCTTGTTGTTTTCACATGCTTGCATCGTTACTTCTTTTAGTTTGTAATTTTCTGTTTGAGACTGCATAATTTATGCTTCCTTTCAAAAAAGGCTTGTTTCTCTAGGAACTTTAGACAGTTCTACACTTCTACTGAACCCACCATTTTATGGTTTCCTTTTGAATTAGTTATAAAAATCCGAGTTACTTTGATGGAATGGTGATCAATATTATACTAAATGCATATTTACAATGTTATGTCATTTATTAGACTGAACATATAATCCATTAACAAGTTGGAAGAATGAACAATATTCATATTTTAGTCTTCTTAGTACAAATAATTTCATCTTTTCCTATAACACGTGATTGATTTTGTTAAGCATTATACCCACGTATACTATGGTCATGCTAGACAAACCAAGGTTTAAGGAAGTCTCTGGACATCACATTGCAAATGGTATCCTGATTCTAGTTGATCTGAACTCAAGTTTCAAACTTATTCTTAAAATCTCATTGTAAATGGTACCATGACCGCTAGTGGACCATGACTTTTGTCGAACTCAAAATCCTAAGTCAAGCTTGTGAAATTGTTGCACAGTATTGTATGGTAATCTGCAGGTAATTCTGCAAAATCTAGAATCCTACATCTTTCTTTGGAGAACGATCTCAACCACCTGTGCCTGAATCTCAATATTTAACTAAAATTTCAATATCTGTTATACAAATGTGCTTAAGTGAGAGCTATTAGGATCTAGGTCAACCTAGATCAATTTATTACTTGTGGTTGGTTGGCCTTAGAGGAGAAATATAGCTTCATGAATGAATTTTTATACTTAGATTTTATCACTGAATTTTACTACTTCTTTGACACTATTCCTTTCATGTGTTATAGAGACAACACTGGCTTTGCTCCGTCGTCCGGATTGCTGCATATCTGCTTACTCTTCTGTAAGTCGTAGTCTAACTAACTGGATCATTAATTGAACAAATCAGTGGTTGCTAACTGCAAAAAATCATCATGTTGTTCTGCTTATCTATCTTTAATTGACTTCAGAATTTTTTATCATGCCTTTGCATATACGTTTATCAGATTGTAGCTGTTTTGTTGTGTTTTTGACATAAAGATGAATATTTCTGTTTACTAAGGACTAAAAAGTAAAAAGTCCTTATCAAAACTTTATATAAGTAATTATGGACAGATATTACACCATGGTTAGATGTTGTTCTCTTGAAAATAAATTGACCGCAATGATTCTGATTCTCGAAGCTCGAGAAATATAGGTTTCTGTCAAGATTCTTTGAAATTTCTTGTTTGCTTACATTAGTTTATTTGGTATAACCCCTAAGCATATGATTACATTTTGAAACCTGGAAGGTGGATGTGAAACGTAGTATAGAAGATGGTGAGAAACGTTTCAATCAACTTTCAATTGAAGAGCGAGGTAAATTTGATGAAGAGACACTTGTGAACGTGAACAACATTAGAAGACAAAAGACAGGCAACCAAACATTCAGAAGTTTCAGCAATGAGTACATTGTGGTATGTGCAGTTCCTTGATTTCAGTTTTTGGCCTTTGAGATAAGTGCTGAATTCCTTTCTGGCCTCATGAAGTTAATTTATTGTCTACATTATCCATCTCCACACACTGATCTCATCCAGTCATATATCTATGAACCTTTTTGTCTTTTTACCATCATAGTATGAAATGAACAGAGAGTATCCCCTGATGATATAGCAAAGAATAACACTATTTATGAAAGACTAATATGGAACTGTAGCTGTCTTTATATTTAAAAAGTGAGGTATTAGTGCAAGTATTATCAATGTCGTCCAGACATGCCGAAGAATGTGCCTTCATATCACTAGAATCAAATTTTCTTCTGAATGCTTGGTTTGTGCTGCTTATTTAGTCTAACAATTTTGTTAGTCTTCATCTGATTACATTTCATATATCTCATCCACTTGGTGATTAGTGTTACTCCTCCACATTGCCGATACAGGTCACAATTCTGGTGGCTGCCGAGGGTGTATACAAACTTCCTGTCATAAATGGAAGTGGGGATTTGAAAGAGGCACTGCAGAAGCTCGGTTCTATACCTTCTAGCAAAACACTGGTATCATCCAGATCTACATTCATAATATTTCCTAATAATAATAATAATAATAATAATAATAATAATGTCGAGAAAAGATTCTTCATGTTTTACTATTGTTGAATGTTTTATGTAGGCTGTGGAGGTGCTATGGACACCCCAAAATGAGAATGACACGCTTTCAGAAAGGGAGCTTCTCGAGGACTACCCACTTTTGAGACCCCTGTGAGTGGAAGTCTTTTGTTATTGTACTGGAATATGAAGTTGATGGACGACTTGTAGATAAAGGATGTGTTTGCTAGTTGCTTTCTTAGGCTAAAATAAACACTAAATATCCCACTAATATATATATATATATATATATATATATATATATATTCTGATGAATATGTAATAAACTAGGAGTTATACTTTTTTTTTTAATTAAAAAGAATATATATATATATATATATATATATATATATATATAATTAAATGTCAGATAAAAGGACTGTTTGAAATTGAGTTCTCTACATGTGTTTGAAATCTATCATATTAATTCTCTTTGCAAAAAATCTAATGTGTGAGATGGTAGGTAGCAAAAAAACCAAAGAATGTTCCTTTCACAAAATTGATGATGATTTGGGCATTCAAAGAATAAAAAATGTTCCTCCAGAAGTTTGCTTCGATTATTTGGAAGTCAGCTAGCTAACAGGGTGATGCAGGAGATGGCATGCCAAGTTCCATGGCCCTTCTCAAGATCCTTTCATTCCAATGATCTGATAAGGAATCAAAATATGCAAGATCGAACCATCATACATGTTCTAATCATATGATAAAATGAGATCTGATTTCATCGATATACTCGGTGGTTGTGATGATAGGCTGAAAGCTTAAGCCCACTACGTATCAGCAGTAAGGCTTGAAACGGGATGCGCAAGGTTCTCCTTGCGTGCGTGTTACCTGGCATCGATGGATCTCGACTCACGTGACGCCGCAGGGAGGGAAGAGACAGCACGTGACGCGCAAGGTGGGTGAGGTTGACAAGGACGGGTTGGGAGTTGGCTCCGATTTAGTTCATCGGTCACGGGAATCCGGTCCTCCCGGTCACGAGCCACATTTCCTTGTCTTGTCCCAACCAAACCACCACGCTCCGACCCTCCCCACCGCGGCTCATGCGTGCCCATCTGTTCTTAGTTGTTCTCTGTACTCTATCGCCTCTTCTACATTTACCCCCATCCTTATTAATGGCCGCCAAACCTACCATCATATACGTGACACGGCCATATTAATGATTCCCGAGGGACAAAACCACGCTACATATATCACACACTATGATGAGAAAAAAAGGACACCCTTCATCTTCGTACGTTACACTTTGTTATCACCATTATTGAATAAAGGACACTATTTCTTTATCAACTACGTACCCCTGCATGCGTGCATGCAGAGTGAAGAATCTGCTAATTTTGTCTTCAATCTTTCTCTCAGTTGTGTGTGTGTGTGTCTCTCTCTCTCTCTCTCTCTCTCTCTCTCTCCTTTTCCTCTGCTAATTTTGTCTTCGATCTTTCTCACAGTTGTGTGTCTCTCTCTCTCTCTCTCTCTCCTTTTGCTCCCTTAGTATATGCTTGCAGTTTTCTGTGTCTCATATACATGGAATCCAAGCCATATGTCCATTGCACTCTGCTACAACAACTTGATGACAATCACAAGCTTGGATCAAAGGACGTCGCTTTTACCTGTCCATCCCATGCATGAAACCTATGAGTAGGGCTCCCTCCCTTGCCTCCGCCGCAGGAAAGCTGACACAACTCATCCAACACCTTCTTCCCACTTCCATTCCCCCGCTGTATTCAACGCTTCCCACCCGTTATTTAAGACCAAGTCACCTCCCCTTCCCACTGGGAAAGAAAGGGAGGCGGGCGACAATGGGCGACGAGTCTCACGCATCCGGAGGCTGCAAGAGCACCGCCACCGCTTCGGAGTTGCGCCACCCCGAGCAAAGTTTGAAGTGCCCGCGCTGCGACTCCTCCAACACCAAGTTCTGCTACTACAACAACTACAGCCTGGCGCAGCCCCGGCACTACTGCAAGACGTGCCGCCGCTACTGGACCAAAGGCGGCGCCCTCCGCAACGTGCCCGTGGGGGGCGGCTGCCGCAAGAACAAGCGATCCAAATCGTCCACCTCGCGCCTGTCGCTCGATCCCATGCCCCGAATCCCCGAGTCCGGCGATGGGCTCAAGTTCCTCAACTCGCTGCCTTCTCTTGCCGCCGACTTCCAAATCGGTGTTCGACCATTCTCCGGCCTCCATTCTCTGAGCACTTCTGGGGTGCTCAGCAGCAACCAGTGCATGTCCTTGGGAGACGTCATCTCCTCACCCAATGCATTAACGATGTCTTCTTCATCTGGCACAGCTGCTACCCCCATGCTGGGCTACAACTATCCAGTTTCTGCTGTGGGGGTTTACAGCGACGCAGGCGGCTGCTCTTCGTCTGCAGGGAGCGGCCACACGAACAGTAGCATTGCCTCTTCCATCGAGTCCTTGAGCTCCATAAACCAAGATCTCCATTGGAAACTTCAGCAACAGAGGTTGGCTATGTTCTACGGAGGGCAAGCCCACAAAGACAGCAGCAGCACGTCCGCTTTCCCACCTCCCTTTCTGGAGAACCAACAGGATCCCATCTCTTTCGAGGCGGTGGAGAGATCCAAAGACGAAGGTTTGGAGGGCCACGCCTCCACAAAGTGTTGTGCCGGTAGCGGCCACCACACTTCACCACCATGGTTCGTCGAGTCTTCCCCTACCATGCCCATCACCACCATCACGACCGACACCACAATGAGTACGATGACAACTAACAATGGCAACAGCAACACCGGCATATGGAATGGAACTCCATGGCCGGTATGGAATGACATGCCACAGTTCGGCACACTACCTTGACACAGAAAAGGCCAAGTATACACGGACAGGAACCGCTTCAGTGGAATCATGAGGAAGATGATGACTGAAGTGGATGTCAATCTTCTAAATTCTAACAAATACAACCTGTATCTATTTGTTCATTCTTCGAATTCTCCTCCATAGGTCTGACTTCACTTGTAATGAGTGTAATGGAAATGACATCGAAACTGTTGGATCTTTTCACTGTTACCAAACTGTCTTTTTGATCCCATCTTGATTTTGCACACTGCAGCAAATTTCTTTTCTTCTGCTCCTTTATGGATTCATATACATGAGATTCATAATAAAGTCTCAACTGACAAGAGGATTAATATACATGAGATTAGACACCAATGTGGGTTAAACCATATATATATGTGTGTGCTTCAATGGTCTCTCATTTATTAGTAAGTGTCTGATAACAAGGCCCAAAAATATGAGTGAAAAGCATTAGAATCAAATCATCAACTCTATATATACAGGCATATCTTTTGAAATATTTTGATGTGATATTATTAGAGTGTCACAATCTCCCACATCTAAATTCATATCTTATAATAGTGTTCACAAGTAATTGACCTTGCTAAGAGGCCCAAATTGCTTAAAGCTAAAGGTGCAATCCTTTATAAGTTCATAATGATCTTGAGAGGGCCTTCTATTTGGTAGTTCGACCTAGATCTAGCAAACCTCTATTGTCTACTCCATAATAGTAAATAGATCAAAGATGGTTTATATATACAGAGAGAGAGAGAAGCTTAAACTTATTAAGTTGTGAGCAAAACATAATATATGTCATTCTACACTTTCAACACTTAATAATATTCTTTAAGTCTTCTTTTCAATCATCACATACCACATGAATATTTTCTTAATATGATTTGTAAAATTGACTGCTTATGCCACTAGTACTCTATTAAGAGTCAGATGCCATCCCATACCCTCAGGGAAGCCAACAACAGGCACAAGTCTTGATGGATAAAGGGGACAAGCAAAGAAGAGGCAGTGAGATTTGTCGGTAGACCATGCACATCATTGAAAACTTTTTGCATCAGAATGGTCTGAAACAAGCACTAAGAATAGTCTATCATCACATTCCAAGCCTAGCACTGATGTTACATCTCACCAGTCACCTCATCTACCTTCCACTAGGGGTTATTTTGTTCTCAACTCTGTCACTTGAAATTTTGTTTGGGTTCATCCAAAACACTCTGCTTGATGATAGCTTTTCATCTTTTTTTCTTCAGCTAGTAGTTTGTCTGACTCCTGTTTTAGTTTCTGTGTCACTGATGTGCCAACTACCATGTTGGCGAAAGCTTGGGAACTTGCTGAAAGCTATTAGATAGAGGTGGACAAGTGAAACATGGCTCTTTCTTTGTTTGAGATACACTCCCATATAAAAAGCTTTAGCTCAGTGCTCTGAGACAAGACACAGCAGTCAAGAGCAATAATTCCCACTGATGCCAAGTTTTGCCACAGGCAATCATAGCAAAACTAGTGCCTTCTTGCTAGATTTGATGATGCCACAACATGCTTTATTGTCCTGTTTATGTGATGTATCTGTCATTCTTTTAGCTTATGGTTAGACATGCTCTTGTTCCTGAAAGATCACTTTGGCAGCTTCTCAAGCACCATTTTTCTAGGCTGAGCTGTGGTGGGGCAAACTAAAATACGATTTTGGCATGGCATGATGTCTTGTTCGCCCTAAAATATTTCATTTGATAGACATCATTATATTGCTGGTGGAGATACTCATCTACTACTGCATTATAAACTAATCGAGTGCATAATATAAGATAGAGGAACACTGTTGTGATATGCATCAGATGCACTGACTAATAATTATACGGCAATTTGCATCGATGACTGAATGATAGCTTACAGTAACTGCAGCAATTATTTGGCAAGCTGCAGCAGCAACTGTGAGATGATTGGACTGGTGCCTTTTAGTGGTGTTCATCAGTCAAAATGCATTTCCAATTCTGACATATTTTAATGCATTCATTTTAATAGAGTTTAATTAACCCAACAAATGAAAAGAAACACCAGAGAGTTCTTCCATGCTGCAGGAGGGGACACTGGGACTCATCCACTGTGCACTGAAGGGTGGGAAAAGGAGGACAAAACGATGAGTCCTAAGTGGTAAAAGACAAGAGATGAGACAACAGGGAGATACAATCCGCAGCCCGAGTGAGAGCTGAAACCACCACAATGAGTTGGATCATGCCGGTATGTAATCCCCACGGCCTGTGAACTCTTCTGTCTGTGAAGCACCGTACTCGAATGGAACACCCAAACTCCAGCTGGGACATGCAGTTTTTATATGAACTTGTTGCAGTCTTTTTCTTGTCATGGTGAGGACCGCATGCTGCTGTCTTTTCTCTTTGTATCAGATTTGTTCACTTGGTTTCAATGCTCAGAAGCTTTGTTTACTGCAGATCACAAAAAACAACTGTGTGCAGTATGTTTCAGTAATCAAATCTTAATCAGATGCTCAGATTCAAACCAAGTAGACTAATCGCAGATTCGTAGTTGACACATATATATATATATATATATATATATATATATATATATATATATATATATATATATATAAGATAAAGACTTCCTCGGGAAGCACAAACTAGTGTTTGTTTGAAAGCCACTGCATTTGGTGTCGAAGACAATTCTTTCCCCAAAGGTTTCATACGGTCAAAGACAATGGAGCAACACAGAGAAAGCTGCGCTCAGGGGGAGGGTGAGCGACTCTGGGAGCAGCTTTCGTCAATCCTTAGGTCAACCAAGACTCGTGCACGCGAAGCTCCGCTCTGTCTGCTTAGTGCTGACCAGCATGCAACAGCAGTGGAATCGTGAGAGACACAGCAGCTGGGCTGCATGCTCTGACCATTAGCAGCAACAGAGTCATGATGTGATGGGGGCGGACTCTCTCTTTCTCTCTCTGAAAAGGCTCGTAAATCCCGGTAAAGGCTGGTGGGATGATGGAGCTAATCGCGCAGGCTCGTTGTAATGGTGATGATGATGCTGGGATTACTCATAACCATTTATTTTCTCCCTCGTCTTGTCATTCGAAATGGGGGAAAAGGAAGCACCTCCATGGAATCTAATGATTCCCCTAATAACGTGGGCCGTGCACACCTCTCTCTCTCTCTCTCTCTCTCTCTCTCCTGTGTTCTTCCCCACTGCAAGATTTCAAATTTTGAACACCATGGATTAGGTGACCATATCGATATAGAAAAAGAAGGAAAAGGTCACACTCACTCTTTTGACACAGAGGAGTCCGCGAGCCCTCCTCTGCATTCAAAACGGTGTATGCATCCGTAACATACACTTGTTTAGTACACTGCACACCTCTACACGGACACAGAGGAGAGAATCCCTCGCCATCCCAATCCCTACAAAAGAACCAAACGCCCGCTACGATCCAGCTGACACCGCGTTCCTTTCTTCTCTTTTTTTGCGAGCTCAATCCCAATCCTCGGGAACGTCGAACCAAGTATACTTTGTATACGTCCTCCCTCACACTGGAACTGTACAAGAACCATTCTTCCTTCTGGTTGGGGACGACCCCTCACTTTTCCCCCATGACAGAGTGCCAACGTACCTGAGGATTCTGAACCGGGTTGGCCTGCAGTTTTGACTTCGGCCTTTTGGGGGCTGGTGAAATGTGAATAAGAATGGGGTTTGGATGACGCAGTTTTCTCGCTTGCGGACAACCGCTCCTTGACATGGGTTTCCACGGCGCTTGTTTCTTCGCCCTGAGGCGACGGTGCGAGAACGGAGAAGAGGAGGATAAAGAAATGGCCTCAGGCTCGAACATCTTGGGAATGTCTCGTGGACTTGTTATCTTGTCTTCCTCACCGCGACGCGCGGGAGCCGGTTCCCCTGTTGCCATCACGTCCGTCCAATCATGATCGTACGGTCACGCTGCACCAATATATATATTTATTCGTCGAGGAACAGAAGTCGATCCGTGATCTACCGTGTCACGTTTCTATTGGATCATGCGTGGGGCGTGATGTATGTGGAACCGAAAAGGACGGCGAAGAAGATTACAACCCGCTGTGGGCCCATCATCACGAGCGAGAGATGTCTCCGCTAACGTTAATCATAAGCCCTTAGATGCCATGGCCCACCCAATCCACCGCGATGGTTGCGTGCGTCGGCAGCCGCGGAACGATCCCAGCCGTCCGATGAAGTGATTGGATCGTTAAGATCATCATCATCAAGACTAACGAGAAATAAAGCGGGCCAAGTCAAGTAATAGTGGGCCGGGGCGTTAGCCATAACGTGTTTCTCGGTGCCGTCAGCGAGCTGCTTTGATCGGATCGGGCGGAAACGACTGTCGTAACGGCTTCCGTTAGTTCCTCGTCTACTATAAAGACCGTCGTCCTCTTCTCTCTCTCTCACTCACCCACGCCACTTCAGCTCTAGGAGTTGCCTGATGGAAGATTAGTGGGAAGCTGTCGGCTTGCTGTTGTTTGGCTGGGTTTCTCTGCCTGCTTTTGCCGGTGCCACGATGGGGACGGAGATGAAAGGGCCCAAGGACAGAGAACGGATCGAGTCAGTCCTCAAGATGTTGAAGAAGCAAGCTCCTGTCACGGTGAAGCAGGTTTCATGTCCTAATGATCTTCTTCTTTCCTCTTTCTTCTACTCCTTACTGAAAGCACAGTTATATCTCGCTGCTGTTTTTGTTGTGGCAGGAGAAGTTCTGCAACGATGCCTGTGTCGAACGGTTTCTGATAGCCAAAGGAAATAACGTGAAGAAGGCGGCCAAGCAGCTCAGAACCGCTCTTTCTTGGAGAGAGAGCATCGGAACTGGTAGCTTCTCTCTCTCTCTCTCTCTCGTTCATTTCCCAGAACCGATGCTAAATTTCTGTGTGTTCATCTTCTAGTCTTCCTTTTCCTTTTTCTTCTGTTTCTTGTGGGGCTGAAAGCTTCTCTTTACTTGATTCAAACACATTAATTTCGAACCCTTTTTGTCTGTTTCGTGTGTTCATCCTATAACCGGCTCGTTCGTCTCTTGAAATGACATTTTTCCGGGCATCTACTTCTTTAGTGCTCCTCATTTGAAGCAACACAACTTTCTATGTAGCAGTTGTCTCTTTTTGCTTTTGGACTAACCGATACTTCGTTTTCTTTGGACTCAAAAAGCAGATCATTTAATTGCCGATGAGTTCTCCGAAGAGCTGGGCAGCGGTTTAGCATATGTGGCTGGTCACGACGACGAAGCCAGGCCGGTTATGGTACTGTGTTACTTTTGACACCATCTTCTTCTTCTTCTTCTTCTTCTTCTTTAATCTGCAACTGCAGCACTTCACAGACTCACTGGATCCATTGTTACAGGTCTTCCGCATCAGGCAAGATTACCCCAAAACACACACTCAGAAATCGTGAGATCTCATCTCTGCTGTAGTTCTCCTTGATCGTCTTTGATTCGTTTCTTAAGCCTGGTTTTCCCATGGCTGCAGGTTTGTGCGCTTGCTGGTCTTCACGCTGGAAGTGGCGATCTCATCCATGTCCAGATTCGTAGACCAGTTCGTCGTTCTCTTCGATGCCAGTATGTTCTTTATCTACATGAGTATATACTTATTTTCAGAAACAAGCGCAGGTGTTGACGGAGAATACCGTATGCTTCGCTTTAATGTGTCGGCACTTAGTGCACATAGAATAGGTTTGTTCCTCTGCTGAGTTTGTCGTCCGTCCGCGAGTGGATGCCAGTGGCTCTGTCAGTGGCCTCCAAGGTCAAAAGAGCCCCACCGTTGCAGGACTGCTGCAGCAGCACCGAGCTGTGTCTACCGATCAACATATTTTAGCTAGCAGCCAGCTGCAGGCACTGACCTAGTCCATTAGAACCCCACTTCCCGCCATGTCTAGTGGACCTGTACAGAGATGAGTGGAGGGTTCTTGTTCTCTGGCACGGTTGGGCCTCTCTACACGGCTTCCTTAGTCGAACAGTATTCTAAACGACGCCAGCAACTCCGTAATTTCGACCTGTCGTGTACGAATCTTTGAGACTACGACACTGTCAATCTAAGCTAGAGTTTGTACAGGGTTTTTCAAGTCAGCGTCGGCATTCCTCAACTTGTTCGTGGGCACTCTCAAGATCATTTCCGAGTACTACCCTGGTCGCCTCCACAAGGCATTCGTCATCGATCCCCCTTCCCTTTTCTCTTATCTTTGGAAGGTATGTGATGGATACGCTTGCTGATTGATGAAGCCATAGAGCATGGTGTTAAGTCTCTGTTGCGGTTTTCTGGTGATGGGTGGGCAGGGCGTTCGTCCCTTCGTGGATTTATCTGCGGTCGCGGCGGCGGTGGCGTCCCTGGACTTCGACGACTCGCTCGACGACGCTGCCTTTGCGGCTTACCCGACGAGGACGGCGTCGCTCCGGTTCGACCCGGCCGTGGCTGCCACCACAACCACCAAGGTTGGCGGCTCCACGTCTTCCCGCTTCTCATTCACCGTCTCCCACTTCGACTCCCTCAAACCGTGGTACCTGTCCACCACCACCACCACCGCCCCGCGCGCGGTGGCGCCCACCGCCAGCCCCTCCCTCATCGGCGCCTCCCCGCTCAACGCCCGGTCCTTCTCCTTCGCCTCCCCGGCCGCCCGGTCCATGCCGCGGGCCGGCATCGCCTACGCGGCCGCCTGCCGCAGCATACCCTCGACTCCTTGTTCCTTCCCTCTGCCTAAACAGCCTCGCCAGCATCAGCAGCCGCCGAGGACGCCGAGGCCGTCGTTCTTGCAGTCACCCGCGACGCTGTTCTCGTTCAGGAAGGAGGGCCAGGTGGTGCCGAGCCGAGGGGAGCGGGAGCGTGAGTCCTTCCTCCCATACCTCAGGTTCTACCGGCGTCCCTACGACGAGATGGTGTACCGCGCCAAGATGCGCCCCCCACTCGGCGGCCTCATCTCCATCATCTCCCCTCACCTCAACAACCAGCAGCGGCAGCAGCAGCGATGCAATGCCATCAACATCCGTCATCAGAGGATGCAACATCTCAACTACTGAACTAATTTTCTCTTACACGCTACAATATCAGTAACACTATTGTCAATCACAACGTCGGTCTACTAATAGTTTAAATGTTCGTAGATTTCATGTAAAGATAATGTTGCTATCTTGTGGTGAATAATTGTTATCAGATTACACAATTTATGGTGAGTCTAATAGAGTGTGAAGAAGCTATTATGCTAACTGGAGGTCATGTTCTTCCTTTCTATAAGCACTTCCTTGTGCAATGACGAACAACACAGTGGATCTCCTTCCCTAGCTCATGAGCTTCAACGGGAAGCATGGAGTGATGGTAATCCTTGTGGAACTGAGATAAAGAGAAAGGTTCTCTCGATAAAGATGAAACAGATCCATGTGATGTGCGGACATTGGCCTCATTATCAAATGGCACAACCAGAACACCTCACATGCTTGATGTCAACCTTATTTAGGCTGCCAAGAACTCTGCAGCGAGGTGCAGATGTCAAAATGGAAATCCATGATGAAAGGCTTCCTGTATCTCTTTGGTGAACACGCCTGCAAGTAGATGTATCAGCCACCTAAACCTAACATATTAGTTTCTTTGTCATTCTCAAGGAGCAAGGTTTTTATGACCAGTGTAGACATATGGATATTTATAGGTTCAATCAAGTATCAGTACTGAAACATATAACTCGATGTTAATATATGTGGTTTATTTGTGTCAGGTCTACTGATCCAAAAAGTTGAGGAAAGAGTATAAGATAAACAAAAGTTAGCTCTAAATTACCCCCATTAAGTGCTAAGATAATTAGCAACCTTACCTATGATTTATTTATTTATTTATTATTATTTATTTTTGTTGCACATCTGTTCTTTCTCTAAAGGAGATATCTCATTATGGCAGAGTCGGTGTTAGTACTCAATTAAGGGACATACAAAGGATCCAACTTACCAAGATGTGCCCAATAAACACATCTTAATGGACTTATCACTCCACCATGTTTGAGGCTTCTACGGTCTTTTAGCCATATCGCTATTATTAGCTGATGATGTTGCATCCCTCAAATCTTATTACTTTTTATCTTCTTTCATCTCACACATGTTAATATTTTCAATATAGTGATCAAAATAATTTGTGCATGAAATTACAGTACCGGTAACAATCTTATATGCCGCTTCTTGTGCGAGCACGGTTGATGGTCATAGAAACAAACATGTATACACTTCTCTGCTGCTTTCGTTATTGGTGGAAGAGATGATTACATATCATGCTTCATCATCATCTTATGCTCATTCCCGTCACATCTTTGCGTGACATATGCTATCACAATCCTTCGTGTGAAGTGGCATATTAAAAAAAGTAGTGGTATTTCTGTCCTATGCGGTCATTGATAATGGATGGCGACCGAGAGACATCACGCTAATTTGTAATTAGTAGTAGGTGGATGTGCTGTTTAAGTTAATCGTGAGTGATGAAATTTATGACTTAATACGCATTCATAATAATGAGATAGACTCGTCATAATTTTGATAATAGGTTTACTCAAGAGAGACATCATAATAATCGGATAAATTGATATATTATATATCCGTCCATATGATGGATGCAGTTGATATCATAGCTGCTCGTACGAGGACAATAGGGATATAATGCATGTGCTTATTGGAGAATGACTTTACTGATTGATCCGCTCACAGAATGCTGGATGGTTGATGATTCCTTATTGTCAGACAACGATTTCGTTGTCCCGGTGGTGTGTATCTAGTTCTTAAACTTGAAACACCAAGGATGTCCTACATGAGCACTTCACTTATTGATACCGGACTTATAGGTTTAGAGGTTCCAGATCTAGCACATCTAGTTATCGGGAGTGGTAACCAACCTTACGAGGGTTATTGAGTGTCGATAGAGGATCATTTGCGCTCGGTGTCATGAGAGGAATATTTCATGTGTTCTTACTCAAACAAATCCTTGGGTAGGGTCGTTCGGATTAAGAGAGAAAGAGTTTTCCGAGAGAATCCGATTAGATTAAGACTCGAGAAGAAACAATATGAGCCTAAAAGTACAATATCCGGTATACGATTTTTGGCGTATTAGATGGATGAGGGACTATAGATACATGATAACTAAGGACAAATAAATCCAATGGATTGGATTCTCCTGTATCGTTTGAGGATTACGATGTAGTGGCATAGTATGTCCACAATCGATAAGTCGAGTTCTGACATGTATGACTAATAGAAGGAATTCTGACATGTACGACTAACAACCAGCTCATATATTGGGCCCAGAGGATCACACACATATGGTAGACGTTACGACGAGTAGAGGTTCGGATATGAGATATCCACTAGAGCCCCTATCTCATTGGATATTTAATAAGTCCATGAATTATTGGATCTTATAAGAGCCAATGAGAGATTATTAAATAGAGATCCACTAATCTAAGATGCTTAGGTAGTTGGATGGAGATCCAATACCCAATAGGGTAAGATCCATTAGGTTTAAGTTAACATGAGACCTTTATAAATAGGAAGAAACCAAATACCCATAGGCTAGAGGTTTTTGGTTATCGTCTCTTATTCTTTTCTGTTCTCCTCCTCCTCAAATAGTAGGATTGAAGATTTTAGGAACATTGTCATAGTCTTACTATGTGGATTACCGCTAGATAGGAGGATGCTTGATCTCCTTCACCCTCTCCTACAAATATATAAGGATTCGAGGATATACGATCTTCTTAGATAACATAATTTTTCATATATATAATTTTTAGTTTTATAAATTTTGTATATCAATTTTGCATGATAACGAAAATATATTTAAGAAATTTAAGGATTTTATTTTCTGTTCATTAGCGACTTTTGATACATTAATACTTCGAGTCTTTGTGATTACGACTTTTATTTAAATTTTCTGAAGCTACATAAATCATAATTATTTTTCTTCCATCTAACTTGAATATTATTTCGGATCCTCTTTTGCTACGTAGATGATTAGTAGTCTAATGTAAAACTCTTCTGATTCTTAAGTTAATTCTTACTCGGAAGATTCTATCTTTTAAGTCAAATTTATACAAGTACAATTGTATCGAAGGAAGTACACATGAGAAACATTATTATAGTGAGGGATGAGATTATCAGATTCAAGATTATTACAATTAGATATTTTATCTGATCATAAGTACCATAAATCAGTGACGAATTCAAAAAACATAGAATAATGGTCGACTAAGGTAACTTTCAGTTCGTATAATGTAGCCAATTCCGTAAGATCATCCGGGGTAACATTGGTGATATATCATATTAATCAAATGGGTTTGAGATGTCGAGTAAGTGAAGAAGGTATTTTGATTTGATACCAGTAATATAATGATCGATGATGTGATTGATACCAGTATCGACAAAGCATCCACCGTGTCACAACCTATATCACAAACAGATGATACTTTATGAAGTCTCTTATGAATCTCCTACGTCAGGTGCACATAACTTGCTGTCGTCAAACAATAATAAATAATAAATAATATTATTATTTTTTTCATTTGGACAAAAGATGATTGATGGAGAAAAAAAATACAAACGCGGTGGTAAGGCGATTGTCACACGTGTTTCAGGCGTGCTATGAGTCAGCTACGATAAGATCACGATGTCGGTTGATTATATTATGACCGCATCCGCCGTCAACAAATCTGTCCAAATCAAAGCAAGAAAATATCCTAATCCGAGCTTATCGCGTCCGAAGCCACCAACTTCGACGCCATGGCGCCTTTAAACCCTCGCCTCGCCTCTGTGCACCTCTGCTTCCTCTCTTCTTCCTTCTCGCCAGTCCAACATCCGCAGCTTGCCTTCCTGTCGACTTTCTTTCGTGGTGATGGCGCTTCGTGGCCTCAACTCCCCTTTCGATTGCCTGTTATTGGGTAAATCTCGCCATTTGAACTCTTGCTCCGTGTGCATCTGCCTGCCACGCTTCTAATAGAAAGGATCGCCTTCTTTGACACAGATCTTGATGACACCTTGTACTCTTCTACCATTGGCATCGCGCAAGCTTGCAGGAAGAACATCGAAGGTATCGATCTCGGCTACACATTTTGCTTCGCATGATCCGATCGAGATGTCTGACCATGTGTGAATCGACAGAGTTTCTTGCCGTCAAATGCGGGATATCGGCAGAGAGAGCCTTCTCCCTCCGCGTCGAGCTCTTTCGATCCTACGGCAGCTCCCTCGCAGGCCTCATTGTATTGCCCTGACTACCTTCGTACATCAGTAAAGCCTACTTCTTGATCATGGCAGGAGCCTGTTAATTGTTTCTGTTTGTTCGTCTTCTTTCAGGCCCTCGGTTATGACGTGCACCCCGATGAGTACCACAGGTCTGTTCCGATTCAACATCAGCAAAGTTACACCAGTAGATATGATCTTGTTCTTGACTTCTTTCCTTGTTGGCTTCAGCTACGTTCATGGAAGGTTGCCCTACGAGCTGATCAAGCCTGACGCGGAGCTGCGGGAGCTTCTCCTCGGCATTCCCCAGACCAAGATCGTACGTGTTCGATATCGGAGTTTGAATTCCAAATGTGAAGTTGTTGACGATCGATCGATCGATCGATTTGCTTTGGATACTGCTGCAGCTGTTTACGAACTCGGACAGGCAGCACGCGAGGAGGGCGCTGCAGAGGTTGGGCATCGAGGAAGGGTGCTTCCGGCGTATCATTTGCTTCGAGACGATGAATCCCCACCTCTTCGGGGACGAGATAGGAGCCAACAGCTCTCCGCCATTGCCGGCCGTGGCGACTCCAGAGGTGATCCTCAAGCCCTCTGCTCCGGCAATGGAGATGGCCGTACGGCTTGCTGGCTTTGGCCCCCATCGCACGGTAGGACTGCGTGTTACTCTTTTTTAAGGCTCTGTTTCTATCCAATTACGTCTACCGACAAGCAAGTTCGACGTATGTCTTCACGTCACTTTTGCATCAGCTCTTCGTAGACGACAGCGAGAGGAACATCGCCGCAGGAAAAGCAGCGGGTCTTCGCACTGCTTTGGTAAGCCTCTGCATACCTTAAAGACCATTATGTTCAGACCATGTGTAGGAGACGAGGATAACTGTCTTCCTCCATTGTCTGCTTATATTCACTTGCATTGCAAGGTCGGGAAGCGTGTGAAGACGAAGGAAGCAGATTACTTGTTGGATAGCATCTCCAGGTTGAAGCAGGTCGTACCAGAAATCTGGCGAGGGCTGGAAATGGAAAGAGGTGGAGATCATGGGGCGACAGCAACGAGGAGTGACTTGGATTCCATCAGACCGACCTCCCCAGTCGGGGCTTAGTCGCCGTCACCACGCCACCTCGCCCCATCACCATAGCTTTTCTGCTGCAAGCTACGGTCGTCAGTGGGCGTTCTTATTGCACATACTGCTGTATTATATCGTTTCCTTTGTGTCGCTGACGCGACGCACATCCTCTTTGCCTGTCCATGTATGCGTCGGCTGCGTATTGTAAAGGAATAAATGGTCAGTGGGGCTCATGACATTTAAACCACTTCCATCCAATAACTTGATGCTATTATGACATAATATTAAGTTCACATCTGTGGAAGATTTTAGTCTCTTTCACAATCAAAGAAATGTGGATTCTGCATTGAAACATTTCAGACAATAGACTCGGAACTCGATAAAGACGAGAACAAGCAGGAAATGGAGCACATCAACTTCACCCCACTCTGTTCCCTTTTCAACCGAACAAACGAGGCCTCATGGTCTGTTGCTCCCACCTAAGGTCCTCGGTGAACTGCGACATAGCGGCCCTTGGATCACCATTCCAGACAGACAGGTAGAATTCTGCAGTTCCATAATCCACTTGCAGACTGCGTTTCACGGAATTGAGTATCTTCCTTTTGCCTCTCTCTGTAATTGCCCTGTTTGTTGGATTGCAGGTTTTTCCATCAGGACCGCCGTCCAAATACAGCACTGCAACTTCTCTTTGTGCATGTTCATCCATCTCGACATAGCAGGTGCTGTTAAGAAGAAGCTCTGGTTTGCCAATAGGGATCAGTAGTCTCTCTCTTGAGTAAATCCCATGGTCGCTCATCATATTATTTAATCGTTTGATGCCCATAACCTACAAACACAAGCAAATTCATTGAATGTCATCATGAAACCAAGATGGGCCATAAGGGAGGAGGGGATCGATCAATGACTAAAGAAAGGCAAAATGTTGGACCTTGAGAGAGAGGAATGCCTTTTAGACAGAAAATAAACAGATAACTATGAGAAAATTACATTAACTGTACCAAATAACGGATATAAAAAATAGCATCTTGTCTAGATCAACTCTCTGAGTATATCTATTTATCTAAATATTCATGAGAACATATACATATATATCACTGATATGACCGCCACCCTATGCAGAGATTATGAAGAAGCATTATTTGATTAATTGCTGGAACCTTTTGGTTTATGGGGATTCAGTGGGTCATGTGAAGTCGTGATCGTGTCTAAGTCCATGTCAAGTGGGTTTACTTCCAAAATTATTCAATTAAGCAAAAAATTGTAGTAACTAGATTAATTTTTAAATTGGCCTTATTGTGTCGTTTTCTGTTACATGTGTTCGTATCATGTTGATTTTAGATCAAATAATTTTGTCCAGTATCATATTGGGTTCAAGTCATGTTATCGTGCCATGTTTACATTGTTGGAAATGATCGAAACCAAAAACACATAAGATAATGAAACAACATGTTTGAAATGAAACCACAGTCAAACAGACAATTCCGTGAATATAATAAGAGTAGAGTCAGTGCTACAGCCAGAAACCTCTTGTCATGCTTTTACTACATCTACAGTAAGTATCGGATAATTCCTCTTTACTGTCTGTACTCTAAGAAATTGCAAATAAGAGCCACACAATTATACATTATAGTGGCTATGCCAAAAATAAAACAACTCTGTGGCAGTGTAGTAACTCCCTGTCAATGGTCAACATAATGATATTCAGGTCCATGGCAAGGCACAGGTTATCAACCAGATTCATCCTGGGGAATGTTTGGAAAACTATTTCAGAAGGAAACAGAGTGTAGTACTTTTCAGCATGCTGAAATGCTACTGCTTTTGATCACTATAAATAGCCTTCTCATAAATATTCTGTTAAGTAAAAGAATTTGGTCTGAGGTCCTACTACTAGTTTACATTTGCTTGATATTCAACTCAATCCTGTAACTGCTACCATATTTATTCTACTCGCAGAGGCTGAGTTTCAAGATAAAGGACTTCGGCAGGCTTAAAAGGACAAACCTGCAAAACGAGGTTCTGCTACTAGGAGTAATAACCGGGAAGCAATTTTACAAACCCAATCATGTTGTTTGCTACTTTGCTTTATAACTAAGTGAATTGCTTAATGAAAAAAAATAATAAGAAAATTCTGCCTTAGGAGTTTTTTTTTCAAGACTTGAAGCCAACATCACTTGGTAGTTATAAAATGGTGATCCTCACATACACATAATTTTGGCCAAAGCTCATGCAGTTTTGAATGTCATATGCTACATCTGACTTGCAAAATCCTTATACATATTTCCCATCCAATATATGACCTTAAGTAATTACATCATAACCAGCCTTGAACAGTAACAACCCTTCCACCATTTAGCCACCAGTTTCATCTTCACCAGATGGCACGTGATAAAGGCTTATAATCATCTTGTAGCCTTAAATTTATGTGTCCTCGTGACGTAAATTCTGATAAACATGCCAACAAAATATCAAGAAGGTTCCACGAAGACCAAGATTAGTACTTCAGCCTCATATAGAACTCGTGTCGACAAACATTACTGATTGGTACCCACCATGCTGATACATTACGAGCATATACTGATTCCACGAAAATTAAATCTTTGATGCCTCTTATAAGAGGCCCATTTACTATGTAGTCCTTTCCTATAAGATCACTGAGTTACTGAAGAAGCATCCTTCGAAAGTTTAATCATAATAGTTGACTAAAATTGCTCCTGCAATTTTGGTTATTGATCATCCACTTCAAACGCCTTTTCAAATCTCAGAACTTTGTTAAGTAAAAGATATGCATCCAATACAATTATGCCACCTTCCATTTAATCAAATAGTATAACTCATGCCAATCCAACAAGTACAATGGGGGAGCGTTTGAGGTGGATGAAAGCAAAGACAGTGAAACGCGGAAGAGAAAATTTCGGAAAACAGTCGAGGAGTTGGAAGATAGTTTTAGCTTGGGTCGCATATCAATTAACCGAACTAAAGGCACGATTTTTGAACGAAACCCCAGAACCCCAAAAAGGGTTATGCATCACTACGCGATTAGGGCAGAGATTAACCCACCATCAATGGAGGAAAAAGCATCCTCTTTCTGTTGCCCGATTCTATGTGGTGAAGGTTATAACTAATCAATTCATCCACAGAACCAAAAAGAATCTACGGAAGAAGAGCCAAAGAGCGTGTACCTGGACGGAATACCTGAGGGCGAGGCTGGCAACAGTGTCGCCGCGACGCAGCCGGTGGGAGATGGCGAAACGGTCGAGACTAAGGTGGTGCCAGAAGGCGGAGGACGACGGCTCACCGAGGACCCGCCGCACCTTCCAGGGCGCCCTGAAGGCCCTCTCCAGCATCTCCCGCTCCGAGGCGACGGCGCGCCACAGCCGGCAGACGCACGCCGACCGAGCGAGGTCGGCGGGCGGCAGGAGCTCGAGGATAGCCCGGAGGAGGTCCCTGGAGGCGAGGGCCGAGAAGTTGGAGTTCATGGGGGAAAGCACCTCCGAAGAGGAGGCGAGTAGGGGATCAGGACTAGGGTTAGCGCCGGGGTCGGAGTCCGGGGGGAGGAGTTGCTTGACGAGGTCGTCGTCCTCGTCTCCTCCGCAGCATCCCATGGCACTACGCTCTCGGTCCGAGGTCGATGAACGGAGGAGACTGAGGAGGGTGAACAACTTGTCACTTACTCGGGCAAGACGGATGGGTGTCTGTGAAAACAAGAAATCAATTCATTTTTTTTTTATCTTTCGCTTTGAAGTTTGTTTGGCGGGCAATTTACCATAAAAAGCACTTAGTGTTGGCTTTTATTAGATGGTGTGCTAGTAATTGATTTTTACCTAGGAATATTTTTATTTTAAAATTTTAATAATATTCTTAAGTTAGATTGTGTTAAGTTATAGATCCATGAAATCAATAATATTCTTACTATCGACCTTTTATCCAAAGTATTAATAAAATCGAAAAACATATAAATAAATGAGCATTATATCAAATATCTCATTTATAGTTTTGTCCGAGATAGAATGCTTGAACGAGGAAGTCTTTTTCTGACCCACTACACTTTTACTCAAAGGGGGCAGTTTTCGTCCTTCCCTCACATAGACGTGTCCACTTTGACACAAACATCGGCATAGTACTGGCATCTATTCAATGACCCAAGCCTTTCATACTCGAGGATGACCTTAAGCCATCTATTTGTCCTTGCTGAGGCATTTCAAAACCTCATCCAATAGGTGCAGATGCAAACCGACATGATCCAAGCTATCACCTTGCTCCTACCTCAGTTAGTCCAATGGTAATGCCACCATCTCAGTCATGATTAGTACCTCAACCGCCATTGACTTTGGTGCTCATCGAGATTCCCCCGCATGATGCAGTGCTAATATTTCAGGATCACCCAAAGCCTACGGAACTGCTAATCGAGGGAGTGCCTCACATCTTAACCATGGAATTTAGTACACCGCTACACCATTGCTTTGCTCTACCCAAATCCAAGGCCCAATTAGTAGGTTCAATAAATGATTCCTTGAGGATTTAGCTACAACAAATGAACCGTTTAAAAAGATACGACAAGAGTTTAAGCAATATTAAGGGGAAAGGTTGATAACCCACATCGTGTCGGTCTCCATTCACTCAAAACATCCAAGAGGAGCCAATCCCAATGAACTTTCACCTCCCGTCACTGAAGGCCTTTGATGGTAGTACCAACTTGATAGAATACACTGTTGCCTTCCATGCTAAATGTGCCCGACCCATGCTAAGGCAAATCCTTCACAGTGGAGGTGTAGGGCAAAATGTGCCCGAGTCGTGTAAGTCAGGAAACTCCACCTATGCCAAGGTAAATCTGCATGGTAGAGACACAAGACCAAATGCGCCCAGGACATGTGAGTCAAAAAAACTCGACCCGTATGAAGAGAGAAACCCTACGGTGGAGGCACAAGGCCAAATGCGCTTGAGATACATGAGTCAGAAAAACTTGATTCGTGTCAAGATAAATCTACTACGGCAAATACACAAGGCCAAATACGCCCAACTCACGTAAAAAGAAATTCACTATGGCAAAGGCGCAAGGCTAAATATGCCCTAGACACATGAGTCGAGAAAACTCGACCCGTGCCAAGATAAATCCGTTACGATGAAGGCGTAAGACCAAATACGTCCGAGATGCATGAGTCAATAAAACTCGACCCGCGTGAAGAGAAATCCACCACAGCGGATGTGCAAGAGCAAATATGCCCAAGACACTAGTCGAGAAAACCTGACCCATGTGAAGAGAGATATGCTATAATAGAAATACACGCCCAACGTGCCTACAACACCTAAATCGAAAAAAAACTCAACATAGAGAATTAGATCACAAATACTCCTATGTTGAAAAAATTGAATGACGTGCTTCAAACCCATCTTGTAAGCGCCTCAAAGTACACCTTCGGTGGGGGGACAAATGGTTGGGAATCTACCATTAGTTGACACCCCATTGCCATACAAGATCAATATCATCCTTCATATAAATATTTAAATCAAAGAAATGTAAGTTTTTTTCTCATTCATTATGGCAAGAAAAGAAATCACAAACTTCCTTATCTCCCTTTCTGACAAGAAAGATAATCCTAAACCCTCTTATCTTCTTTTATGAAAAAAAAAATCATCATAAACCTTCTTCCTTTCTTGGATGTATAAAAATATATTCTTAACAAGAAAATGACAAGGAACTCTCTCTTTTCTTGAACTACTTGAGCCCACATTTAGGGATCTTATATTATTAACTCGAGTGTCGAAGGGAGTAGGTCGAGAAATCTCCCTCGACCTTGGTCTTCGTCCAGGTGATATCCCGACAGTGCAATACTTTCATCTCAGGAGCACAATATTTTTATCTTAGATATCTCTTGGATGTTTTTATATACACGGGTCTAAATCACATTGAACTAACCAAGGCGTCAACGATATTTTCCCATAACATCTGAACTTTTATGGAATTGTTAGGATGAGATATAATATATTTATATCATTTTTTTTTATTTTTATATAAATTTAGGATGATCAATTTTTAAAATAGTATATTTTTATGTTAAATATGTGGTTAAGTGTAACTGGAGGGTAATTTTTTTAAAAAGTAAATTGTGAGGATGAGGAAGAGAAAGAGGAGGGAGAGGGGGAAGAAGAGGAAGTCGAGAAGAGGGGAGAAGGTGATGGAATGGGAGGAGGAGATGGTGTTAGAGTTCGACGTGGGAGGATGATGAGGCGAAGGTGGAGTGGGTGGAGGATGAGGGAGAGGTTAGAAGAAGCCAAGGGAGGGAGAGGAGGAGGCAGAGGTTGAGAAGGCTAAAGGAAAAAAAAAGAAAGGAGGAGAAAGCCAATAGGGATAGGAAGGAGGCAATAGTGTAGGAGAAAGACCGAGGATGAGGAGGTATAGCGGAGGTGGAGATAAAAGTAACTTGAAAAAATCAATGGATTCTTTAGAATTTAATTAAATCAATTAAATAGTTAGGGTTTAGTTGAATCAATCTTAAAAAATTAAGTCAGACTTAATCAAGTATAATAATTAACTTTTATGATTTCATTGATGATATTTTCATCAAAAAATATCCATCAATAAAAAATCAAATATGAGATGTTATCTCATAAAAGCTATAGGGATTTTTTTTCGATAAATCGCCTAAGTTTTTTTTTCTTAAAACAAGTTTGAGTAGCATTTCAAATCCCAAGACTATACATGGTTTTTCATACCTCACCAAATCCTAAAAACAAAATTCGTAAGTTTTAAGTTTTCCACCATGTGCCTCTTTTTTGGTTTATTTATATTTAGCTTCTTGATTTATTTCTATATAATTTATCTTATTTTTTAAAAAATAAAATTATCCTTGACCTTCATCATATCAAATTTTCTCATCGCCCCCCATTATGATCCTCTCCACCCTCTCGTCACCACTCGCTATCTCCACTCTACTGGCCCCGTCGTTCCATCATGATCGTCTCTACTATCCATCGCTTCCGTATGATCGCCCTTGCCCTCATCCTTATTAATCGTTGTTGAGGTATCGTTAAGGCCCCACCTCAGCCTTATCATCGGCCTTAGCAAAGGAGAAGGAGATAGTCAAACGATGATTTGCATTCCTCCTCCCTCGCATGGCCCACCGTGTTAAGCATTGCCTGTTGCTATACTCTCTTAATTGAGTGATGGTGATGGATGCAAGCTTTAGACTAAAGTGGGCGAGAACATGCTTCTTTAGCGTGGGAGTCTCGAAATCTTTGAGGCTGAGAATACCCTTCTCGAAGATGATGAGATGAGAGACAAACGAGGATAAGAGTAGAGGTGACGGTGATGAAAGTGGATGAGGTGGAGGGTATAGGAGACGAACGAGGATGAGGGTAGAGATGATGGGGTCACGTGATGAGGGATAGGCGGCGATCACAATAGAGTGATGACAATGCTTCCGGTACTAGAAAAACAATAAAACTTGGGTTTTTTATTTCTTTTTTTTAATTGGGTGATTTACATGTTTCCCGGCTTGACATCGATAGCATCTCATCCTTTGATCACGGATTAAGCAAATGGCTCGTGAGAGAAGGAACGTTGTAAATGCTGGACAACACTGCAAAACGTAACACCAATTGCTAATCTTTATATTCATCCCTTACTACAATATGATCGTGTCATTCGTGTGAGGTGAGAACCGACGAAGATGAGGAGACCTTAAGGAACCTAAAGAGACAGAGCTTATATATATCCTATGGTTGTGTGTTTTTTTTGTAGTCAACATCAACGACGCGATCGTCGTCGTCCATGAACCTCTTCCAGAACCAGTGCTGCTTCCACACCTTCTCCGTCATCTCCTCGATGGGAACATTCTTCGTCTCGGGGAGGAAGAAGAGCACGAAGACGGACATCACCACCACCCACCCCGAGAAGAAGGCGAAGATGCCGTACTTGAGGTGGCAGAGCATCGAGAGGAAGGCCTGCGCGATGACGAATGTGAAGAGCAGGTTGACGCACACCGTCACGCTCTGCCCGGCCGACCGCGTCTCCATCGGGAAGGTTTCGCTGGGAATGAGCCACCCCAGTGGCCCCCACGACCAGGCGAACGAGGACACGAAGGTGCACACCATCACCACCACGAAGATGGCGTAGCCGTGGCTCAGGTTCTCGGAGTGGTCGGTCACCTTGATGCCGAGCACGATCGCGATCACCACCTGGGAGATGAACATCTGCACCCCGGCCTCCAGGAGGAGGATCCGCCGCCCTACCCGGTCCACCGAGTAGATCGACACCACCGTCGAGAGCACGTTGACGGCGCCGGTGATCACCGCGGAGTAGAGGGAGGCGTCGCTCTTGAACCCCAGTGTGTTGAAGAGCACCGGGGCGTAGAACATGATGGCATTGATTCCAGTGAACTGCTGAAAGATCTGTCGACGTAGAAAGAAGCAATGAATTAGTCTGACGATTACCTGTAGCTGCCAGGAAAAGTCATCAGTGGTAGTCTTCTACCTGGAAGAGGATAGCGATGACGAGCTGAGGACGGTTGCGACGTTTGAGAAGGTTGCGGAAGGGGTGCTTCACCTGGTGCGCAACGCGACTCGCCTCCAGGATCTCGTTGAACTCCGGCTCCACGTTGTCGGTCCCGCGAATCTTCTTGAGCACCGCCTTGCCTTCCTCGAGCCGCCCACGCTCGATGAGGCTGTTGGGCGTGTCCACCACGAACAGCGCCCCCACGGTGAGAAGCAGCGCCGGGACGCCGGCCAGCGAGAGGGACAGTCTCCATCCCCAAGGGTGAATCCTGCAGGGTGTTGTTCCAGGGTCATATCGTAGATTCAAGCGACAGGGTGACGAGAAAGGTGTGGAGGTGGTACTTGGAAGTTCCGTAGTTGACGAGGTTGGCGAAGAGGATGCCGATGGTGACATTGAGCTGAAACAAGATGTTGAGGCCTCCACGGATTCTGGTGGGTGCAATCTCCGACAGAAACAGGGGAACGGCCTGCATCCGTGTGTCCGATGTTGGATGAGCATGGACTGAGGTACATATGATTCCCGAAGCAAGAACTTGCGCAAGGAATTATCAGTCAAACCGACGGAGGACTAACCTGGTTGGCAAACCCAACACCGCAACCGAGGAGGATTCTGCCGATGATTAGCATGGCGAGATCCTGGGCCGCGCCGTTGAGGATGACTCCCACAAGGAAGAAGACGCCGGCGATCAACATGGTGTGCTTACGGCCGAGGTTGCGGGTGGTGTAGGAAGCGAAGAAGGTGGCAGTGAGGCCGGCGAGGTAGAGCGAGGAGGTAAACAGCTGAAGGCCCTGGTTGTCGTACTTGCAGTAGTTGCTGTCTTTGGACTCGGTCTTCCGACGGTAGACTTTGGGGAAGAACTTGATCAAGAAGTCATCCATGGAGGTCACGCCGCCTGTTAGCACAAGTGCGCAATTGTTGTTGGATGGATGGAAAGAAGGTTGAGGTTGATCGAGGCACAAGAAGAGATGAAGAAAGGCAATGTATGTATGTATGTGATCCAGAATGAATTCGGGGTCATCATCAAATTCCAATGTTCCTTGGAACATATTGTTGATCTATCTATACGATCATTAGATGGAGTTTATGTACGTAATACCCTGATTTAATCAAGCATGATTAAAGTTAAGATTGATTTATAAGAATGCTAGTTTTAGACTGATGATTTAGACAACCGTGATAATTAGTACTGGGGCAAGCACCACTGGTGCTAATTTACTTGCTTTACTTGGTTCTTAGATGGCAAATGGTTTTCATCTTTCTTTATCTATGTCATTTTCTTCAACAAAAAGCAGAAAAACTAACTGTTTCTTAATTAACTTTGAGGTGACGAAAGTTGATGCATGTAATCCTTTTTGTTTATCCTTCAAAGACTAGTGTAACGAAAAGAAAAGAAAGAAAAAGGTCTGTCTGTCTGTGTTTCTATATATCTTCTTCATTCAGCAAAAGAGAGTGACATAAAGTCAACACCACGAAACTAACAAGGAAGAGCGAGACAAGTTCTTGCCTGAGATACCGACGTCGTAGCCAAACATCAAACCCCCGGTGGCGGCCATCAAGCAGGAGATGATGACCACCGGCGTTATCTTCGCCTCGAACTGGCTGCCGGCCGACGCCGACACGGAGAAGCCTCCGGCCATGGTGGACGAGAGAGAGAGAGGAGATTGCGACGAGGAGGGCTCGATGGATTTGTGGTGAAGGTTAACGCTTCTCACTGAGTAAGAAAGCCAAGCTGAGTTCGAAAGACTCCGCTGTGCCTTACGATTTATAGACAGACGCCATGCGGGGGAAGGGTATGAAATTTCCACCACGCAACGGCTGGGATTTCGCCTCGTGGAGGAATCCGACGGCGGCTTTCCTCCTGCAGATGGACGGTCAATCGACGGCTCTTCCTCGGCTCGCCAAAAAATGCGTGGTTTAGAACACGTTGAAGTAATTAGCTAATAATACAAGGGGGTGATGTGCACCTGTGTTTGTGGGAATCTTGATCACGGAGACGTAAGTAAAGGTTGACCGAGAGAGTAGATGATGGTCATGCAGCATCACGTGGCGTGGATTTTTGGTAGGTGTTTCGGTTGATGCATTCACATGGATTTTTCTGCATGCTCTGTGAACGGTATCCTGATAGAACAACTCACACTACTCTTAACCCAAGTCTTGGAGGAAATATTATTATTTTATATTTCTAATGAATGAAAACACGTTATAATTAAATATAAAATGGACGCTGTTACAACTAAAGCAAGAAATACTTTTTTAAAAGATTATTAAATAAGGAACGTTATAATAAAAAGAAATATTTCTTTTACATCTGGTTTGGAGGAGGCTTTGACTCGCAAGGCTTCTTAGTTCCCGATCTCGAACGCTGTAGGAGAAGCCGACAAGGAACTCGGACGTCAAATGTTGACCAACGATTGACTTTGGGGTCAGTGAACAACATTAGTCAACATGAGCCGTCAATATACCAAATAAAAGGCGAGCTTTCCATGATATCACTTCACACTTTGTCCACAGATTCCGTGGTTTGCTCGCCCAACCTTTCACAAAAGCTGTCACACAAAAGTGCGATATATGCGTAATGTCTTACCCTAGTTAGAAAAATGATGTGATGGGTCATGTTCAAAGGAGGAGAACGTAGGGTGACATCGTGCCGTCGAATTACGATAGGGCATACCGAATTCTGCTCTTAGATTACAGTACGTGGCTGAACAACGGAAACCACCTCTTTTTTATAATACCATCACGTGAACCATCAGATTTAAGATTAAAAATAGATGTTATCAATATGATGACTCGCTATAAATGCTCAATACAAATCTTACAAGCGAGAGCACCGAGTCCACAATCACTGAATTGTTATTCGTGGATGAGAAGACTATCAAGAAGAGGGTGCTCTGGATGTGTATGTCCCACCAATTGTTCTTCTATCTAGATGCTGAGCTCTAGAAAGCAACAAGGAAACAAAAAAAATAAAATATAGCATACAAGAGTAAGAAGAAAGTTGTTTTTTTGATGTATAATACTTTGCATACGATTTCCACAATAACACTTCAATATTCCTCATCAATTATGTAACACTAATTTGCATGCCAGAAACACCTACGATTAAAGTTGATAATATGAACTGAGATCAATAAAACATCTAGGCATCAAATGCACCCATGAGACATTGCGCCACTGATTGACTGGACTCTTCTAAATACTGGGATTGACATTTTACGAGTAGGTTCATTGCCTATGGCCCCTGCACTTACAACAGATGTCATAATTCTGAAGAATCACAACCCTCAAGTTTAGTACAACTCTCATGCTTATATATAGGTCATGGCATTGAAGAATTCAGTCATAAACACTTTTGTCAAAAACGTATACCGGGTAGTGAGGCTTTTACCGTGTGTGAATAAGACCACCACTGCACTGATTAATTTGTTGGTGCATTCTAAAATTAATTACACAATGTAGGTGCGAAATCACATTTTTTGGGCATAGAAGTAATCGAATGCATCATATTTTGGGTGGCACTAAGACATTACACCTTCAGATAGAATGCACAGACACTAAAACCTGAGTTAGACCCTTGTAAGATCAGATAATGGCTAATGCTTTAGTCTAATTTGAGAATCAATGAAGCATAAATTATTGTGAAATAATCATTTTAGTCTAATTTCTTCCTAAACAACAAATGGATGAGAGCATTTTACAATTCGGATGGCAGTTTAGCAGATGCTTTATACAGCTTTTACCATGAAACTACACCATGTGCTTGATGTAAATGATGTGAGATTGATGTGCCTAAGATGATGCAGCAACTTAAGTTACTTTATATTAACAAACAAACAAAAAGTAGAATATGCCTAATAATGCATAAATATATCCAGATCAATTTAATCTAGGTAGAAGGAGATGACAAGATTGTGTCATCATCAATTAATCAAAAATTTATCCGTTAGGTTGCACATATAGATTTCTCATTAAGAAAACCAAACCTTTCATACATTATGCAATTGATGCATACATCCACATACATACATATACTGAGCGAACATCCTATCAGGTGGATTGTCATGATAGAATCAGAGCCTCAATTCCCACAAAGAGGAACCTACCACAAAACTCTCTCTCTCTCTCTCTCTCTCTCTCTCTCTCTCTATATATATATATATATATATATATATATGTATGTATGTGCATACATATATATATGTATATGTACATACATATATATATGTATATGTATATACATATACAAGTATCAAACTACATGTGGTCTTATATTCTTATCCCATATCTCTATTTGTGCAACTGTGATTCAAAGGACATCTATAGCTAGGTCATTGATAGTAAAATATATCACAAAAACTTGACATGAAAGAAAAGGAAAAATCAAAATTTTTAAAGCATGGATAACTAAGGTGAAGCAGCTCAAGACCTTCCACTAGTTGATGAAAGTTCCATGGTTGCTGAATGATCACTTTCCTGCAAAATTCAACAAAAAAACATTTAAGTGTCAAAAACATCACAGAATTCCAAATGAAAACACAGTACATAATGTTCAATTTAATTGTTATAAAAAAAGATCAAATCTGTCAGCCAAATACCTCAATTAACAAATCCTTCCTAGTAACCAAACCTATACGATGAGAAGGGCAAGGGACAACAAATATATGCCTCAGGCCCGACTGTCGGAAAAGATTGTACACCTGGCATAAGTAGAGTAGACAGATCTATTGGTGAAGTATGCACAACAAGCTAAATCAATTTCCAAAATGGATAAATCTGTAACTTCATGAACCTTTGCCAAAGACAAATCTTCTGGCACAATATATGGGGCAGGGTTTAAGTACGAGGCAAGATCTAAGTAGAGTTCCAGTTCATCCTCAGTCAGATGAATATCCTCTGTGGACAATCCATTACTTGAGTCAGTTTTGACAAAATCACTGAAGTTCTGCCTATAAAAGAAAGAAATAATCAGTTACTTTGCATAGTAGCTAATACATCTAAAGAACTAAAAATAAAAGATTACATACCTGTTGGATATTCCCCTCATATCACAAGGAAAAGGACTGTTCTGAAAATCCATTTTAGACTATAGAAGTACCAACAAGTGACTGGAAAATCAAGAGATATATAACATTTTGAGCCACAATTTAACTAGTTAATTTTAAAACTTGTCTGAGATGATGCATATATTTTACCTGCGAAGGATGAGACCAATACCAAGCGCCTCTCCATTCTGTTTGTGATCTATCACCTTAATGTAAAACCATGTGAAATAGCTTCAGCAATCAGCAAGCTTAGTATATAGACAATTTGCTGCAGTTCTGACTCACTGGGAAGCCATTGTGCATGTTGCTCCATAACACAGAGATGATATCTCTAACTTTAACAACACAAGGGAAGGATACAACCTTTCAACACCAAGGCAACCATATGTTAGAGCATACCTGAAGACAAATTTCAGGGAGCAAAGCCAAAAATTACACAAAAAATACTAATTTTTTCCTTCACTATGATCAGGCATCAGCAGGATACTAACCAGAAAGTGCATGCCCTCTTTTGTCTCATGTTGCAATATAACTAAACCAATCATACAAGCCCTGATATTTACGTAAGATCAAGTACTACTTACTGAGTTCTACTTCGAGTGTTAACAAGTTGGTTCTCTTTAAGTATACCCAAAGGTATCATATTGGACCAACAAATTCAGAAGCAATCAGATAAATGTGCCTTGTCATTGCTATCATCAAGAAAATGATGACAGTGGAAGTCATTGGTATAGGTCTAATTTCACTCATGGCTTAGCATTGATGTGTTTAACCTTTTAACATTCATTAGATTGTGAAGACCAATCAGTCCGCTTGATATGCCTTGTTATAAGTTTTATTTTTGTATCACTTAATCACATTTTTTAGAGTTTTACAGGCTTGATCTTAGCATATTTTTGGATCAATATTCGAAGAGGGTTTTATGTATAGCTTATCCACATCACCACCAATAAGTAGATAGAATCTAGGAAGTTAATGAAGTTCAAAGTGAAGTAAAATGGCAGGAGTACACCTTTAACCTTGTGTCACACACAGGTTTTGCTGTATTGCCTGGCTATAAATAGCAAAGATGTGAAAAGAGAGAAAAAATGAATAAAGTAAACGAAGACAGAGAGCCAGGAAAGTATATAAATCCATAAGAGTAATAACAAAGGAAAACACTTTATGTTTTCAATTTTAGATGATTAATGAAAAGAATGCCCCTTGTTCTTTTTCCTATCTCGTTCACTTTTTCCATTATTATTCATTTTCCTTGGGTTTCAACGTCTGCCTTAATTGTGTTTATTAATAGACCATTGATCACTAGTTTGCATCAAATCTTCTGTTTGAAAATTTTTTTCTTCATTATTTTCATGTTTTAAATCATTTCAAGAATCATGCCTCACTAGTTCCCATTATATGCATTGACGCTTTCTAGAATCATGCCTATGTCAAGTTAGATATAAATAAGTAGTTTTGATAAATAAACAAAAGATTCACTAAGGCAACTAAATAATAATAACAATATAATTCCACATCTATGCTGCAGATTTACAAATAAAAAAGAAACAGCAAGAAAAAGAGTGATGAAACCACAAATGAGACAACAAAGGGCCTGAATCCAAATAATTACTTGTGTTTCCCAAATTGATTCACATGCACTTCAGGAATACAGCAATCATGACCCCTATGATTACCTAAACCATCCACCCTCCCAAAATATAGAACCCTAATTTATTACAAGCAGGTAGGAAACATTAGGGTAGATTTGCTTTCCATTTCAGGAATCCTAATCCCAGCATTAATGCAGAGAGTAATACGCACTTATTACATTTAGTTGTTGTCTAACGTAGCCCATACAAACAATGTTGAAATAATGAAAAAAAAAACAAGAAAATATATCAAATTCTAAAACCCTATAAGATGCAAAACCTAGCCTACTTGTACATGATCTGGACCTAATGAGCACAATTTGCAACAATGACTTGGCCCAAGCATTGAGCTTGAAGATCATAATTTGTTCAAAAGATCTAATTAAAAAATAATGGATAGTGAAGTATTAGCAGAAATCCATAGATTTCATGCTATATCAAGTAAGCTTCACAAGCATGAACTAGAAAGAACAATCTGACCGGAGCTCTACTTATGCCGTTCGTGAAGTGTAATTGCAATTTAAGGACATCTTGAGCAATAGGTGAAATCCCGTATGCTTGTTACAATGTTCAACTCCAACTATTCTCTTCTAGGGGGGATGTCTGTCCTTTGCAGAAAAAGATCTAGAATACCCATCCGTTTCAATAATCACACAATGATGAATCACATGAACGCTCTTGTCCGCATTATAACCAGCATGAGTCTAACTAACTGTTAAGGATAAAAGAAAATTGCATCGCCAAGATAATCCAGAAACGGAAAATGAGAATCCATTCACTTGATTTCCACAAGAAGTCACTTACCGATGCCAATAACTAAAGAGAACAACCATTTGAGGACCACATAACACAGTTTTCCTCTCTGCGCCTGCAAGAACAAAAGAGCTAAATTAAGATCAGGCATCCACAAATAAGTTCGTCCCGGATCTTGTTCCTTCTGCGTAAAACTAGATACCTAGGGCAAACTCTACCCGCTCTTTGCGGTAGGCGTAATTCTCGATCACCTCGTAGTCGAGGCTCTCGGCGCCGGTGCCGCCGTGGCTCCCGCTGGCGAACTCGACCTCGGCAGCCTCGCCCTCCTCGGAGCTGGGCACGCGGGGCCAGACGATCTTGGCTGTCTGGACCCCGTTGTGGTGGTGATTCGACAGCAAGGAGATCGGCGGAGAGGGATCAGAACCGAACGAATCAATTGATTCGCAATAGATTCTATCCCTCTGCTCGCCCTACGGCGATATGTCCGGTACGGGTGAAGGCTTCGGTAGTCGAAGGTCTTCGAGGGGGAGATGGAAGCAGACTAGTAGCGTGGGGTATACGTCGGTGGACGAACGGGAGAAACGGGCTCCGATGTCTGTGGATTGAGTCGTTCACCGTCCGCCGCGAGGGACGATTCGCCACCTCACGCGCTATGTTTTATAGCAGCTTATTTATACGACACAAGTTACGAGTGTGAACGTCGGTGTGACCCGTTGAAAATTTAGTTAACTCGTTGAAGTGATTAACAATTTAGTTAATGACTATTAACTCGTTGAAAATTAATTGTAACCCTTAATTAATACTTTTTTTTGGGTTACTTGCTCAGTAAACATGTTACAGTATAAGCAAATCATATGAAGGAAGAGTCTCCGAACCAAATCTAGAGAACCATCATATTCGTGAGACTGGCATTTCTCAGGATAGTATAAAGACAACACATTTTGAAGAATCTTGAACTAGAAATCATAAAGGATGTGATAAATGATGGTATTGCCATATGTTCAACAATAAATCAAAGTAGTTCAAGAACAATTTCTTCAACAGTCCAAACAAGGAGAGGTATGATTTCTGCAGCAACCAAAAAACATGCTTCTGGCGTTTCTCAGCTACCTGAAAGAGGCTTCCTAGCCACAAAGAAGTACATAGGTGTGAATATCTCCTTCCTGCAAGTATTGTACAAATTGAAAGGTTAATATACATTGGAATATTCACTGATTTCTCAATGATGGAATGCAGGAAAGATAAAAAGTAATATCTCATCTAATTCAATTTTTCGTACTTTCCACCTTCCACGAGTCCCTCCGCTGCCTTTTCTAGGAACGACGAAACCCTGTTGCTTCCTTCCGGAGCAATACCCATGAATTCCAGTGTCTTAACCTGCAAAATTAAGCAGCAAGCAAGTGAGCAAACATCTCCAACTGCAACCAAATCTTGGAAAGTGGAAGATAAGTACCATAGTTCTAGTGATGAGTCGCCCAAAAGCCGTCAAACGGAAGCTAGTTATGGAGAACCGAGTTGTATCAAGTGGTAGATACCAAGAAACAGGAGAATCCACCGCAAGATCCTTCTCCCATACAACCTTAAAGAAGGGCAATTAATGAGCATATTAACAAATGGCAAACGGGGCTCGCATGGATTGATGAAAGAGCATGCAGTTTCTTTGTACCTCAAACCCCGCAAGCTTCAGGGCATCAAGGCATTCTCTTGTAGTCCTTATATCAGGAAGACCATTGCCAAGTTCAATTTCAGACTTGGTTTTCTGGTGACTCTCATTATTTGGATCGAAATGGTCGGTCATGCACCACTCGTATGCTGCAAAACACTGACCAGGCTTCAACACCCTATAGATCTCCTTATAGCAGCCAACCTGCTCAATTCACAAATCCAACATTGCTCATGATTAAATATAATTAAGACGTATAGTAGCACAGACAAGCATATAAAAGAACATACTGCGTCTGGCGCATGGCAAGTTGCTTCTATTGCATAGATACTGTCAAATGTGTCATCAGAAAATGGCATTTTCATGAAGTCAGCCTGCAGTTGTGTGACAGCACTTCTCAGCACTCATGCTACTGTTAACTTGTGTAAATCTTGTATGATTGTCATAAGCAACATACCTTATCAATTTTATAATGGTAATTTAAAAGAGCACATACATATTCATAGTAGTCCTAGGATAAAATTTGAATGGAAATGAGTCTTGGAAATAAAAACATGGAGAACAGACCTTAACAAAGTTGCATGACTCACTTAATCCAGCTATGTGGTTAAGCTCCTGCAGAAATAAATTTGTAGGGGAAAGAAAAAGGTTAAGAATGGTCATATTGCTATGCTATAATTATCTTATTTTATGACAAAAAATTGATGAGATTGATGAAAACAACTTCCTGCCAAATAAGCAACTTACACAAATCTGGACTTATGGATTTTCAATGATGTCATTTAAATGCACAAAATTCCAAAAGATATGCACTTACTGTTCCCCTTGAGATCTGATACTCATTGTTGTTTAATCCTGTAATGGATGCTGAGCTGCAAAAATTCACATGTATTATGTCATTACAAGTGCATTATTCCATTTCAGTAGACATGAAGCTAATGTGGCAACTCCGAGGTACATTCCTATCTACAGGGTACCCTAAAAGTGATGACATAAGAAAAATAAAATCTCATAAACAAAAAATTTATATGCAAAACAATATATCTAAACTATTAGAGATTAAGAATTCATATATTAATATATTAAATGAAGAAACTGTATGATGAGTCTATGAGATTCACAATTCCAATATTTTATGACTTGTGGTTGTCCAACTAGGTAGGCAACTGAAGAGACCGAAGTATCATACCATCCAAACAGAAACTCAACTGAAGCAACATGACATCCCAAAAAATATCTAAACTCGCTTCAATTTGCATATTTGGGAATTCAGGTTGAGCTGCGAAGCAGGCAAATTTTACTAGTTGCAAGCCACAAAGAGTTGTATCACAACTGAGAAATTGCATTGTGTTGCAAGTGGATATGGTTGTGCTGGACTTTTAGCTATTTATCTGTAGATTCAATAGGATGAGTAAGGGAAAGTAGAAATAATTTAGTATTGGAATATATTGGGAATCTTTCATTTTTCCCCTTCTCCATATCTCCGGCTGTCTCAACTAAATTTGTTTCAGAAGGGCATATATAGGATTTCATTGAAGATCCTTGAACCAGCAATAATGATAAGCAAGCTGTTTGCACAACTGTGTACAACAAAGGGATAAACTAAAAGAGGAAACTGGGATGTTGCCATTGACATTGATGTAACAAACATTATAGAAAAATAAATCTGGAAAGCTTTTAATTTGTTCTTTCATGTGGCCTAAGCCACTTTAATGTTCCTACCACCAACTAGTTGATGTCAATGCCAATAATCTTGATACCAGCTTCTCAAAAGACTTAAGTACAGTGTTCATGTCTTCACCTTTCAAGTTCAACAATATCAAAGTACACAGAGAGAAGTGAGACATTTTCCATATAATGAAGGTCAGCTTATCCTAACTAGTCCCTTGAATTGTCAGACGCACATTTTAAAACATCAACCAAGTCTTTTGATGTAAACAAATTACCTTCCCAAAACCATCCTACGAGTTATGTTAAACACTAGATAATATTATCATCTAATATATTTTAACTATATAGATGTTTGACCAGGTGCGTGTCAAAGTGGCTTTGGGAAGCATTGACCACCCTAATGCATCAATTTTGTATAACACTTTTCATAACAAATTAAAATATGAGGAAATTAAAATAGTTTGGAAGATTAAAATGAAAATACCATGGTAACTGCAGTTTCTGTACCATATCATGAATGAACTATATACCGTGATGTAACATTTTGAGCATGTGAGAAGAGAAGTACTACCACCTAAACAGTATGAACAGCAGCAGCAGTAACAAGAAGCAGCCATATCTTGGCTCATACTAAAGCTAGATCAAGATTTGTAAAACATACCAGACCCAAGAAGTCCAGATCTCAGTAAAGAAGCAAAAGAAAAAGATAAAAATATGATTATCATATAAAGATTCTTAAATACATTTATTTGATTAATTGTAATATTGATAAAATATGTACAAAATTTCAACACGTGAAAAATTCTGAAAGAGATTAATTTACCTGAATCTAGCAATCTCTCGTAAAGGCCCACCAATTCCACATCCCACATCCAACACCTACATCACAAGGAAAACCTTATATATGATTGTAAATTTGTCCATACCACAAACTATTCAATTAGATTCGAATGCAACATAAAATGACTAATACCTTCATCCTAGGTTTCAACCCAAGTTGTAAAGCAAGGAAGTGTTCATGACGCTTAATGCTTTCACGAAGTGACTCTCCCTTCCATCTTTAGAAATATACCACAAAATCAGTGTTTTTAGTACCCTAGAAAACATGGAGTAATATAGACAGTAAAGAAAATTTTCATTCTACTGCTGAATTAATTTCAGCAAGTTACTGCTAATGCGTACCTGGGGGCAAAGTGAAATGATTCTCCCCAACCAAATTCGTAAAAGCTTGTGGCAAGATCATAATACTTATTTACCTGAAGTACAAGAAAAAAAATCTCATGACTCTCATAGATTTCCTGAGATGAGAGGCTATTTATTGACCATGGCTTTCAGTGAAGAACTGCAGAAAAATGGTTTTTACTAGGTTCTGAGTCAAGAATCATCTAAATCGCTCAGCACAATCTAAAAATCCATTTATCTCTAATAGCTAGAAATCATTCTTAAGCAACTTTTTTTAATCAAAACTAAGATTTGAAAGGCCCTCACCAAGAAAGAGTCAGAGAAATTTTTTGTGAACACTAAAGCAACACTTCACATGAGTTGGATCAGTCACAAAGAATTAGCAAAGCAATACAGAGCACAATTATGTCAAGGTCACAGATATAGCTTACGAAGGATTGAAGACAACAAAGTTTACAAGATGGACCAACAAAATTTGCAAGTATGATCATTTAATGCTCTACCCTTCCATATTTCATCATGGATGCAATAGGGAACATGTGGAGGCTGATATTGAACTGTTGTAATGACATAATAGCACATTGTGATCTGGTATTAGATTAAGACAACAAAAAGTAGAGTGCGAATAAATAATGGCCCATTCTCATCGATTGACATTTAATGTCTGCTGACATTTAGTGTCTGCTGACATTTCAGACTTTCAGTAACCTTGTTGCAATAAAGTAGTAAATTAAGCCTGAGCATTGAGGCCCAAAATATGCTTTACAAGCGCCCCTTGTACCATATATATGTATCTTTCTTATTCAAATCATTTTTCCTATAATCCTGTCCTTCAAATTGTAATCTTATCTTTATATATATGCATATGTATTGTAATCATATCTGCATCTTCATGAGAAGCTGTATTTGCTCTATAACTACCTGCTATAAAGCCCATGACAGCTATGATTTTACAGATTACTGAGACTCCAATACCCACACAAAACTCTTACATATCAACAGGTCACCAATCACCGTGAAGTTATCAAAGGCCAGTGCAGTGAAACTATTTCACACTCCAAAAATCTGTACTGCTGTCAATAGCATATTTCCAATGTTTTCACCACAAAATGTCATACATTGCTGCAGCTGTTCATGAATAATCATACTGAAATTGTCATGACCCGAATCTGATGGGCTAACTAGCCTATCAACTTCGTTTGGTCTAAACCACTGACCAAAATGCTTAAGCTGAAGTTGATAGTAGTACACTCATCAGACCCTTATAGGACAATCGTAATCTTTGCCCACTTTCGATGTGGGACTAATCAGGGGTGTTACAATCACCCCCACTCAAAGGTTTGACATCCTCGTCAAGGCCCAACATAACCCATATTAGGCCCTAGCATAGTGCATGTGAGACGTAGCCCAGTGGTGGCTCCACGCCGTGACGAGTCTTCTGACTTCGTCTACGGATAGTCCTTTCCTACTCGAGCCCCCTCACCATACTCAAATGCTAGGTCGGCTTTGATACCAAATGCCATGACCCGAGCCTGATGGGCTAACTAGCCTATCAACTTCATTTGGTCTAAACCACTGACCAAAATTCTTAAGCTGAAGTTGATAGTAGTACACTCATCAGACCCTTATAAGCCAATCTTAATCTTTGCTCACTTTCGATGTGGGACTACTTAGGGGTGTTACAGAAATACAATTCCAATGTCCCAAATGGATTTGTCATCCTAAAAGAATAGGCAAAACAAGGTTTGCAATATGTTTATACAAATTCATCATGATTCCTGCACTGATTCTAGCAATAATTTGAATAGGCTGTTGAACAAAAAAATTTATTAGATTTGAAGTAAACAAAAAGGCAATTTGACCAATATGTATAACATACCATATCACTGTAGTTTGCTTTTCTTGTTTCCTCATCCCCTCCATAACTGACATGATACTTTTCATACCTAATGCAATAATGCATTGTAATATATCAATGATTTTGCAATTTAAGCCATATGGAAATCTGACTATTGGACCATCACAACAAAAATTACTTTCATATAATTGCACAAGTTGATAGCAAATGTGAGGCTAATTTTAAAAATGAAATATTACTCATTTTGCATCAGATATCTGGTTTAAATTGTGGCAAATCTGAGATGTCTTCGAAAATGCAAAGATGCCAATATAGTTAGTATTCCTGCTATGCCGGTAATTTCTGTCGCTATCATAGTTGGGAAAGTGACAACTGTTACCATGGTGCTCCTTGTATTGATGCCAATGGGGGGAGTCAATAAATGCTGACTTTGTTGGTGCTTCTTGCAGCTTCCATTGCTATAGTTACGACTGGCATTGTTTGCAGTGGCTAGAAAACATTGGCTGCCGGATTACCACTTAGATGGACATCTAACACCTAGAAGGTCCATAAACCTTTGGCAATCCTAACTGCTATTATTTCCTAAAAATTTGGGCCAACACTTCTGAAGTAAAATTCAGAAACAAAAAAAATATGTAAGATAAAGAAATATTTGGTCATTTGGTCTTATCTATTCCTATTGTGACCAAGGTTTGTGTCCTGTGTTAGTTGAACCTTTTAGAGTTATTAAACCAAGACAAAGTCAATAGATATATTTGCAACGTGGATGTCCAGAAGAACTCGGAAGGAAGGATTTAATAGCAGTAAATACTTGGTCAATGGTGGAGTAATGTCCCAAATCCTTGCTCCTGCTGGCTGATCTGGGTCAACTAAGTGGCAAAAGGCCGTCAATTAATAGTTCCATATGGTGTTTTACACTAAGTCTGTCATCCAATAGCCAGATTCAGTACATAGAATATTATTTATCATAGACACTGGGCAAACAATTCAACTATACAACACCGAGAAGATAAGCATTATTGTTAGAAGGAACGAATACATCGGTTAACTAACAAAAGAAACATAGCACAAGCAATTTGCAGATGATGAATTGGAGAAGATCATTTACTTACGGATGAGAATATCTCACACTTTCTGAAAGTTTATTCTTCTTCTTGTACCTTTTTTTATGTTTTCATTTCTGATCTTGCATCTATTTGATTTTAGGACGTGATCCAGTAAAACAGTATCCATTAAACGCCATGCTTTCATACAGAAATAAAAACAACCAACGAATCTAGCATCTTCTATCCATTGCTCAGCCTTTACAAACCAAGTTCCAAAGCATAATCTAATGCTAGCTAGTCAGCAAAATTTCTCATCGCCATGTTCAAAGTGAACAAACTAGAAAACTGGAACTCAGATCATGCATTCCAACAGTCACACAGCATTACGATGAGTAAAGGAACAAACTGATCGACAGCAGACTGCACATCTTCCTTCTTGATCTTCCCTCCCACGCCCGCAGCGAGATCCAGCGCTCCAGATTTCGACATCTGACTATCGACCGTGAACACACAATATCTGTAGATACAAAAACTAATTTTGCGAAGAAAAACAAACCAGAAAGGATTTAGAAAGACAAAAGATTTGGGATTCAGAAAAATGCAGAACATACAGAAGAGAAGGAATGCAAGAGTCACAGTTAAATAGATCAAAAGATGGGGATAGAAATCATAATGCTTCGAGGATACCAGAATAAGGCAGATCTGAAGGCCAGTTGTAAAGGACACGTCTAAACCATTCACCTAATAGAAGACAGGTCGGCTATCTCTTTCCACGCCGCAAAAACTAAAGGACGCGACTTTTCGTGGGGCTTCGTTCAAATCCAACATGACAAAAGACAAAGCTCCTTAACTCAGAAGACAACGATGGCCGGAAATGTACAGATAAATCCAGCTATATATTCTGCTCCACAAGGATCCGCAAGAAAAGTTGTGGCGTCAAAACGTCCAAAGAAGAGAGCACGATTCAAGATTAGAAAAGCAACCTACTCCAACCACATTCTACTGGAACAATCCTTTAAGAAAGGATTGGGTTTGCAAAACAGAGCACGGCAATTGGTACACCAAACGATTAAAACAACGAGATTTTTATGGGAAAAATGAGAAACATAGCAAATATCTCATCGATTAAAGCGGATATCATTCAGAATAAGCAACGATTGCTGCCATATCAGAAAACATCAAAGTCGATCGCATTCGTACAGGACGAGGAGGAGTAGGAGGAGAGAAAGGGTTTCGGATTTGGGGTCTCTGGGTGCACCCACTGGTCTAACGAGGCCCATCAAAGCTCTCGCAGACCTCCCATCAAAATGGGCCACGGCATGGCCAGACGATCTTCCTAAGACAATGAGCAAATCATGTGGCGTTAGGTTATCGGTTGAACTGATGGATCAACTGATCCAATCACAAACTTAATGATTCTATATTAAATATACTTTTACATTACACGTGAAACAGAGAGTGAGAAAAACAAAAACAAAAAACACGAACATAATAAATTTTCTTTTTTTAATCCTTATAAATAACAAACAAATGGGATATCTTTTTTTTATATATATCAAAACCATAATATTCATATTTAAAGTCGTCTGTGAAATGAATTAATATACACATCATATCTAAAATCGTCTGTGAAATGTCATCTCTCTCTGAAGATTGTGTGTGCCTATTCTATTCTGCATGGATCTGATGGGTACAAACATAACTCTGTGATACACATCAAACGAACTCAGTTAGCTATCTGTCTTATTGAATCAGTGCAGCAAAAGTTTAAGCAAATATCTGCAGCATCACTGATGGTAGAGATGGACATATGTAACAATATAAATCTTCTGCAATCCAAGTGACATGCTTCGGAAAGAACTCTTATATCTTCTTCCTTCACGGGTAACCAATCCATGTTGAGTGCCTGATATGGTTCTGATGTATTTGGCATCATGCTGCAGACTTCACTGGATTCATGATCTTGTTGTCAAGGGCTCCTTCCATTCTCAGGTAATCAAACTCTAGCTGATAAGACTGTGACCAAAGCAAAGCATTTCCCACTGTGCCTACATTACTCTACTTGTTGGTCTGAGAAGGGGAGACATGTTATCGATGACCTGCAACGGCGAGCGTCTGCTTGAATCGTTCTGTGACTTCAGATGACACACCAGAACGTGCTTCTCCTTCTCCTTGTATGCATCATGTAACTGCGACCGCAGAGGGGTGGAAGGGGGTGCATTGAGGAGTCTGGTCTTCGATGGCTGGAGCTCTCTCTGCAGCTCCTTCACTACCTTCTGCAGCTCGATTACCTTGCGCTCGCAAGATCGTGCCCTTTGCTTCCGCTCCAGCTTCTGTATCAAACAAGAACAGCTTACTAACAGTGGCCTAAGAGAGATGGATCAAACAACATCGGCTTACTCGCGCGTGCTGGGAGTGGAAGTTGATCTCGGAGGCAATGGCTCGTCGCTGCCAGTGGTCTCTGGAGGACCGGAGCTCTTCCATTTCTACCCTAACTTGCTCCAACATCTCCTGCATCTCGCTCCACTGTTCAGACTCTGCCCTCACCTGCTGCACGATTCTGCCGACCACCTCCTTGCAACTGCAGCAGCTCGACAACCGCTCCATCTTCTCCTCCACCTGCAAGTACAGTTATCCAAACTTGCAGTCAATGTCAAACCATGTGAATCCTGTATGGAATCAGAACACCCAGAAAAAAAAAAAAAAAAAAAAAAAGACATATTAATTCTCGTATGTAAAGTCTCTTCAGCAAAAACTTGATATCTGCGACTCAAAACTACACAAGTGATTTGATCTCAACAAGTCTAAATCATGCAGGCTCAGAGAGCAATCAACAGCACCGAAAACAAAAGAGAGTTGGGACCAAATCATTCAAGCAATTAGGTACGGAGGATGGGAAGATGCTACAAAACGAAAGCTTATGGTACAGAAAATGAGGATGCAAGTTAAATCGAGCTTGATGGTATTGCTCACGACCAGTAGTACTTGGAGGCCATCAATGCATGAAAGATCAGGGTAGACAGCTATGAGAAAACCAGTTATCTTGTACCAGTTGGCCAGCATTTAAGGCACTGCCCACCGTACTAACTTTGATGCTGTCCGCCTAACATTCTTAGAAAAGAAGAACAAATACAACCTAATTGTAACCAAAAACAAACACAAAGAGAAAGAAAAAAAAAGGTCATCCTGCCATTAAAACGAAGAAGGTTTCATATAATATTCTGCACAAGGCAAAGCTACTTAACCATAAAATAGCTGTGGGTGAAGTTATTAGGCATTCATGACTATGCCGCAAAGCTTTGTCCTATCATGCATTTTGCTGCGTCTGCCTCGGTTTGCATAAAAGTATCCATTACGGACGAATTGTATATCGTCAACTTGACGGATCCTCTAAGTCTGCTGCTTTCTTTACGTCCTCACCAGCTTATCAAGCTAGCCAACGTTTGACATCAGGAGTAGCTCCATATTATTAATCACCCACTCGAGACTGGCTTTCTAACTTGAATTTGATCCCGGTCAATGGATGGACATGGCGAAGGAGTTCACAGCATCCATCTTGGTGGGCTACTCCTCAAGACTCGCTATACGCAAGTCCACGGCATCTGACATGCCTAAAACTCTATATGGTGTGCGTGCAGGATGTGGACAGGCTGCTGACATGTCCATGGCGTGGCACTCTCGTGGTGCCCACGTGGGTGCCATGTGTGCGTGTGGGGAGATGCAGCAGTGCCATTTTTGAAAGACGATGAGATGAGATATGAGATGGTTTTGAATCTTACTTGCTGCTGCTGGACTTGAAGGAAGGGGTTGTCTGTCTTGTCTGCTGCTTCAGTGTACCCAGTTATGTTTTGGCTGAAGCAATTCCACTCGCTCTTCCTGCTGCTGCTTCTGCTGCTGCTGCTGCTAACGTTGGCAGAGAGCAAGTGGCTGCACTCCTCCATCCTCTCCAACATCCCCCTGGACATCCCCTCCATCTTCCTTCTCAGTATCTCCACCTATTCCCGGAAGGGGTTCCAACACAACAGAAACAAGCGATCGATGCATCAGAAATTATGCAGAAAGAACCGAAAATTAATCTAACTCATATATCGAGTTCTTTTCTGAAGCTAAGCATGTAGAGATGATTACTTCGTCGGGAGACCGCCGACTGTGACTCGAACCGGGAGTAGCATCCTCCTCCTGTTCATGTGGTTCTGCTTGTGCGTCTTTCTTTGCAAAGGCTTGCACGGAAATCTCTCGTATGTCCTTCACGCTGCTTTCCTCCTCCAGCTTCTCTAGTTGCCGCCGAAGCACTGACGCTTGCCGGTCGAAGTTTCTTCTGCAACTCCCTCGCGGCGGCTTTCTCGAGCCTCCCGTTCTCCTCCTCCGGCTGCTACTTCCTGCCAACTTGAGCTCCTGCAGCTTCTCCTCCAACTCTTCGATCCCCTCGTCCAATGCTGCGCCCACTGCCGCGCGCCCATCAATCTTCTTCCTCCCCTGACCGGTCGGTATCAGTCTCAAAGATCGAGATACAAAAAGGAAGGAACCAGAATGAGTGTGACGGCATCGAAATTGCAATTAGAGCATACCGAGACTAAGGTTTCCATGGCGGATTTCAACGCGACCTCCAATCGGGTCCGGTTCCTCTCCAGCTTCCGAAGCGCCACCTCCCGCTCCATTCTCAAGAAGTTACACTCCGCTCGAAGTATCTCCGCCTGGAACCGCCACCTCTCCTCGCCAGTGGAGTCCCCTACGGTCTCGCCGGAGGACATCCCCCACGTCAAAGGCGACGGCGGCGGCGTCGGCGTCGGCGTCGGCGTCGCACTCCGCTCCTGATCCAGGAGTTCCCCGAGCTTCCAGTCCAGTCTCTGCTCCGGCGGTGCGGTTGCCCGAGACCGCCCTGACCGCTGCGGCAGGTTGAGAATCCTCGGCGGGGGCGCTATCTCCCACCTTCCGTTCCTCGCCGCCATTCCGTTCCTGGTTGCCACCTTTCGTAGTTTGCGCTCTTAGTTTCCCTTCCTTACATAAGCGAGGAGTCGAAGGGAGTCACAGAGGGCGTGCGACCGCAGTAGATACCGCCGGGGGGAGAGAAGCAAAGAGCGTGCCTCGTTTTCCGCGAAGGGAGAGGTTCGATTTGAAATGGACCAATCTCTCGCGTCCCCGAAATGACCAAACCACCCTCCTCGGTCCCAATCATGAACACTCGATACCCAATGATGGGAACATCATCTCCACCGAAAGCCACGAAATCGAAAGCCAAGGCGAATCTCCGAGGGCAGAATCGTCAAACACCCATCGATGTCGCGATAATTTCTTGCACGGGGCGGTCCCACATCTCCCCAAGGTTTGGTTGGTGCTCTCGATGGGTCCCTAGACCAGCGGTGCTTCAATATTCGCGCCGAGGAGGAGGGGCGCGTTCGTTCATTAACTAACAATCACAATGGTTCTCCTCCATCCCTCCTTCCTCCGGAGGTGACTCACGAGACGCTTGTGTTGGTCACGTCGAACCCAACGCGAACATTAACGAGTCTAATCTAATTGTGTCACGACACAGGAGAGGTGGGAGTTTGGGAGGTGAGCGAGGAAGACGAGGGTCGCAGGGAAAGGTGAGCGACACAAAATCGCTGCAGCCATTATTGCCCGTGAGGCGACCTCGCCGCGGAGCTGTCATCCCCCTCCCTATCCATGTTATAGTTCCAAGTGTCCCCTGTGGTCAATCCATGAGTTCACGCCATGGAGATGGAGACCGAGTTTAACCATGAAAAGAAAGAAAGAAAGAAATAGTGTGGAGACAAAAAGGATTTGAACCGAAAACAAGAGGGAGAAAAAGAAAAAGGTTTTGTGTACCCAACGAAGCAGAATTGTACAGACAAGTTGACATAGAGAATCTAGCTGATGAGGTAATAATTAAGTAGTGCAACTCGTCGCGAAAAATGGAGCGAGTGCGTCTCTGTCTGGATGTGGCAACAAGCAAAACTATGTGTACTACTGCGGGGTTTATTAACTATGTGTCACGTTAGAAAATTTAAACTTGCAACATTGCAAGGACTCACTGTTTATTTGGGTATCACAGGAAATGGTACGATGCAACAAAACTAGTTTCATGCAATAATATAGTATCAAAGTCCAATTTCGATGCGTTAGTTCTTGGTATCGGTGACCTACGCCAAGGCGGAAGGTCACCCCAACCTTGTTCCCGTGATGGTTCTTGCAAATCTTGAGGTGAAATTGTGCGTCCTCATGCAATGCTCGACCGATGTGTCTCCCGATAAATCCCTCCGACAATTAGGGTTTCATTAGATAAGCCTTTAAATCCCAAGTGGAGTTGCTGAAACAACCAAACATTTGAGTCATAGCTACAGTACGTATTACCTTGTAGGGTTTCATTAGAGCTTCGTTACAGACAAAGACTCTTCGCTCTTTCTAAGGTCGTACTAGGTTTAAAACCTCTCTAGGTGTGTGAAGATGGAATGCAAGACAACTAGAAGACAAGTTGAATCAAGAGGGGGGGGGGGAGGCAATAAGATGCATGGAGCCACATACCTCCCATTTAGTGCCTTCCACCATCCACCAAGCAAGCAAGACAAGAGAAGAGGGGGCAGTAGTTCCAGTGTGGACATGCAAGTCCAAGACGATGGACAAAACAAGAGATGTCCTTCGGATCGACATGGCCGATCTGAAGCTCGGCAGTGAGTTTTAAAGCCCCTGCAGATTGTCTTCATTGATGGCGTCCCCGCCCTGCTTAGTTACTGAACGTATATAAATGTATTTATACTGAATCATGAGTTCCAGTTTGCGCCTCACAGTAACCTCTGCCTGCCCACAGTGGCTGCGGCAGTGCACAGCCGCGTCTGCTGTCCTCAGCTCCCTTGTCATCTTACGGCGTTTGAAACGTCTGAGCCTGTGACTGGGTTTCCCGCTTCTCCAAGGCCCATGGAGATCGGTCTCATTTGGTCTCTTGTGGGACTTTGGGGCGAGCTGCCGGCGAGGGAGGCTACAGCCATCACTGGGTCCTGAGACGACGGAGACAAGACGGGCTCCACTTACTTTGAGCTGAAGTAGAGCTGTTGACTAAGAATCATCCTCATCGAGTGTAGGATGAGAATAAGAAACTAATGTTCAATTCAAAGAGCCCAAGAAAAGCCCAATCAACATTGGGCTTGGCAGCCGTAGAGACATCATGAGCAAACTGTCATGACACAGTGATAAGGACAATTGATATATTAACTTGAGTCCGAATTATTAGTCTAAAATAATTTAATATAAGTTAATCCAAGTGACCATTAATGTTTCTAACTTAAACTTGAATTATCAGGACTCAAATTAATAATATAATTGATATATTGACTCTGTTAAATCTGAATGATTTGTCAAAAATACTTGAGTCCAAAATAACATTAACATAGATCAATTGTAAACTTAAGCCAGGTGTAATGTTTTTTTATGTGTCTCACGTTTTATTTGTTATACTCTCAAATATTAATCTTCGTGTTAATTGATATTTACGTCAACTCGATATGGTTTAACTGTACATATATAAAAATAATAATGTGCTACCAATGTGTTATTGGATATCTTGCGAAAGTTGGCGTGGGTGTACTCAGGTGCTCTCACAATGACCTGCACAAAAACTAAGGTCAGGTGTAGGTTTCCCAAGCTGATCCCACTTATGCCCAAATTAAACTTTAGATAAGGTAAAATGAGATGGAAAAAAATAAGACTTTTATACCAGGTAAAAATGTGATAAAATATTTCTAAAAATATTCTCTAAAAGGATAGCCTCTAATAGCCCCTTTCATATTCTTAGCTATATAGATGACAAAAAGGGAGGAAGATAGCTTGTAACTATCTATTTTAGATTTATGTCCATGCAAGCAAACCAAGGGTCAGGCCTTGTCTCCCCTATGCCAACTTAGTCGCCATGCGAAGGTCACATGTCAGATAATAATTGGTTGATAATGTTTCTATATCATTTGTCCCCTCACTCTTGAAAGTACATTTTGGGATCTTCCAAAGAGGTTTGAAAGTGCATGTTAGCTTATCCAACACTTGCGCTATGCAGTATGCAGAGGTAGGGGGAGAAACTATCAAGATGCCTATTTTGGGTGATAGAGGATATAATCATCTTGCTCAATTTACTATAGGGACATCATTCATCGCCACACAATGTGCTATAGCAACACCAAGGTGCTTATAACGGGAGGTGGAAGTCAGCCATTGTCAACCTACTCCTTTTCCCGTCGAGGTGGGCTCCTTCTTTGCTTGTCGTCAAGGTGACTCGTAGTACCTCTGTTAGTTATAGAGTTCTGCAAACCAATCACGTGAGTGATGGCACGTGTAATACATTGCATAATCTCTTTTAGTTAATATTGATAATGATATTTTCTTCTTTTATATTATATGATGTATATATTATGATATCCTTGAATCTATGCAATGGGAAGTGGATTATGATGAGATCATGATAATAAGACTAATTCATCTTTAAACGTATCTTAAATATTCATAGTCATTGATTACTCGAGAAAGAAATCGAGATAACTGAACAAACCGGTGTACTATATACCTATTCATATGATGAAGGTAGTTGGTCCCGTAACTACTTACATGAGGACACTATAGATATAGTGTAGATGCTTATTGATGACACTAGGAATTACACAATGTAGTACCTTATCAGAGTACGCATTAAGGTGGAAGTATCAAAAATATCGACTACTATAGGTTGGGAGTGAAGCATCATCACTTGAATACTCGTTGAGTAGTCAACGAGCTAACATTTCTATGATATAGCTCTCATTTTAGAATAAAATATATTTAAAAATATATATTATTGATATTTAGGTTAGTCCGACGTGATTCGACTATATATCTACAGGAATAATGATGTGATGTTGGAGGTCTCACAATAGTTGGTGTAGGTGCGCTCAGGTGCTTTGCCAATAACTTGCTTGAAGACCAAGGTCAGGAGTAACTTTTTTGACTTGGTCCCTCCGATACCCTAGTTAGCCCGAAGGTGAGATGACGTAAGGCGAAATAATAAAAAAGTGATTAATAAATGAAATACGAAGATTGAAACAATACAATGCTCCCTATTTACAAAGGGAGAATTTTTCTCAACGTAGGAGGAGATCAACCGTTATCAATTATATGTTAGGGGAACTAAGTGGATTGAATTCATTCAGTAACATGACAATGTCCTTCGCTTGTTACATATTTATAGCAAGTGAACATTGTAAGCTTTCCACTGAACAAAGTAGAAGCATTACCCAAAAACCCATCGCTTGCAGAAAGGTAGGTGGAGACTGGCCTTGTGCAGCTTTTCATCATCAGTCCTCCATTCAACTAAAAAATCTTGTTTCCATGGTTTACTGCCATGACCATGAACTCTCTGATCAAACATTGATGCAGGGGAAACCCCAAACTTATCAGGGATACAGTAGTACTTAGGATGGAAGTGACAAACCAATACTTCATTTCAGCAAACACTTTGGAGTAGTAGAAACACATGTACAGAGTCATTATATGATAGAGAACAACTCAAGCTAAAAGAATAAGAGCTAATAATACCACTACTCACTAACAAACCCAAACAAACGAGCTCCTCTTCCTTCTCCTCTAATCCGCTGACCCGACTCAATTCTTGGCTTCTCCCGACCTCGGAGGAGGTGGCGGTGCCACGCCGCCGTCCAGGCAACTACTGCATTTCTGCTCCACCCACCCCTCGACGTCGCGGTCACCGCCGCCCACCAGATGCCGCCCGCCGCACGCCCGGGCGAACACCCCCGCGATCACCGCGGCCATCGTGATCGCCGCCAGGACCACCACCAGAGTCTCCACGGAGTGCCAAGTGGAGCGCGTCGCGCACGGCGGCGGCGGCGGCGGCCGAGCCTCCACGGTGACCGCGTCCTCCAGCCTATCCAGCACCGCCCGGGCTAACATGACCGGCATGTACATCTCGAACACAGCAGCCGAGATTCCGCTCAGGATCTTCGAGGTGGACAGGAGGAGAAGAGGGAGGGGAAAGCTCAAACCCAAAGCAAAAGCGGTCACAGGTGAGTCGTCGGACGTATCATCCCAGGCGACCGTTGCTGGTTTTAATCTCTCTCTCTCTCTCTCTCTCTCGTTCTGCTCCATCTCTTTGGATCCTCTCGGTTGGGTCGTGTTGTCCTTTTCCTTAGCCTACGGATTTATGGTGGCCCTGCGATCTTTGCGACGTTGAAAGACTGGGAGTACACAGGGTAGGGGGGCTTTGCTGTCGTCTGCGGCGACTGCGTTTAATATCTGACTGGTCGACGCTGACACCCTAATCGATGTCATCTTGTGACACCGAGCGGGGCCGTGGCTCTGATTGGTGTTGGTGTTTTGGCTGTCCTTTGTGCCTTTTCCTGTGCACGCTTTTGCAGGGGAAAGCAAAGCGCCTCTTTTTCCTTTGCAGCCACCAGCAGCAGAGTGGCCGAGGGAAGGGGAAGGGGAAGGTGGACATCATCATCTCTCTCTGTAATTTAATCAAACCAATGTCATGTAAGACATAATCAAGATAAGATTGCAACGTCAGCCAGTTGACTAATATATATACAGTATTTTTATCTAAGAAAATCTTTATTATTGAACATTTCTCAAATAATATCCCTCTAATTGATTTTTATCTTAAAGTGTTCCCTCTTGTTTTTTACTCAATTTATCAAAATATTCAACATTTTTCATCGGTTCCTCGATTATCGTTATCTCTGTCGTCGTCTTTGATCATTATCAACTTTGTTATCGTCACTATTTTCTCTTCCTGTCGTTATCATTTTTTACTCAATCGATAGTAAGGAATAAAGAAGAGGAGACAATGGAGACCATAATTATTGTGGGAGTAGAGGTGACAACCTTGTATCGATCTATTGCTTACGACGGATGAACGATTAGAGGTAACAACGATAGTCAAAGTGACTAGTGGAGGGTGAAGGGACATTTTTCATCAAATATACTACAAATTACCTTTTATTCCAAATATGACTTAGGATGAGCTTCTCTACTTAGGTTCTTCTTCGTCGTATACCTATACTATAAATTATTTTATTATTAGATCTCTAGTGATGTATGATGTATATTTATTATTAAATTTTATTTATTAGAAACTTATTTGCATTTCTATTGCATACATTATAAGACAGTCGATGAACCTCCAAACCAGGGAACCATCCATTGACTGCACCAGAAAAAAGAAAAGTCAATGCGGGCAACAATTAGAACAAACGTCAACGGTAGGAAACAAATCTGCCACCACAAGTCATAAATATCATATTATCCTTGACCAGAAGTTTGGTATAAGATCGATTCAAAGTAATTTAACACGTATTGATATCGATGAGAAATTGCACGAGTGACTTGTGAAATATCATTTTTCTTTTCCATCATTTTTCTATTTAGAAAGAACATAAAAAAGAGATAATATTGAAATTATTATGCAGAAATGTTCAAAGGGCACCACCACAAGAAACTTATTAGAAGTAGCCTTCAAATGTGTGTCATACATATAAAGGAGAGAATGCTTCAAAGACGGCAACGTTTTACTTACTTTTTAGTTCCCTCCCACTCGTTTCCATGCTCTTTACCACATTACCGAGTCCGATCCCATCGCTTACGTCCGCGAATATGAAACCGATGACCCGTATGACGGTGGGTTGGCTGCGCATAAAAGCTTGGGCGCAACCATGCATGCAGATAATTACGAGGGAAGACGCCATGCAGCTTCGCAGAAACTAACGCAGGCAGCGTTAATTGCGACGGAATCCGCAACCAAGTCGCCATCTCTTACCTGTGCATCACCTTCTTCGTCTCTTTCTATAAGAACTCTCTCTGCCCCCCTCCGCCACTTCCACGTCTCGTGGGCAGCACACAGGTGATCTTGCCATGGCGGAGGATTCAATCAGTTTCCAGGACTTCTTGCCGTCGATGGCGGAGAAGCTGGGCGGCGAAGGGCTGATGGAGGAGCTCTGCAAGGGGTTTCAGCTGCTGATGGACCCCGAGAGCCGCCTGATCACGCTCGACAGCCTCAGGAGGAACGCCGCCGCGCTGGGGCTCGAGGGGTTGAAGGACGATGAACTCCGGGGGATGTTGCGGGAGGGCGACTTGGACGGAGATGGAGCGTTGGATCAGATAGAGTTCTGTGTTCTGATGGTGAGGTTGAGCCCGGAGCTGATGGAAGTGTCGGAGAAGCTGGTGGAAGACGCTATGGGAATGGGGAGGTGGAATGGACCGTAGCGTTCTATTTGTCGTTGACATTATTACATTGCTGATTCAACCTCTCCTTCTCTTTTTCCTTTTATTTTGGGACTTTTTAGATAGAAATTGTGGTAATAAATGTAAGCACTACTTTTCTTTGAAGGAGAAATTAATTGCATCGAAATATGTTAATCTCGATAAGAATCATTGATGGAATGAATCAATTAAAATGACTGATCCATCCCACAGTCAACGCTTCCTTCCAAACAGGAGACTTGGCCAAGATGTCAGATTATTGCCGGAGTTCCCAATGCTGATAATGTTCATCTTTCTCCAAAAACCAAATAGACCGATAGGTAAAGGATTGTATTTATACGCTACAGAAACTGTGTCGAGAAGAAGATGCTACGATTGTTGAGGCCAAATTGTTCTGCTATTTTGACTGCAATAATATCCTACCTTTTGATTGCGGTATAAAAGGCTTTAATTTGAGTTCTTGCTGCGTCTAATGGGGGGAGAAGCCAAAAAGGGCTGCGATTGGATCAGATTTCTCTGCTAAATAGAACTGACAATGGGATGAGTGATGGAATGGAAGGAATTGTTGCTGCAAATAAAATTATCTTACTGCATGATGAAGAAGAAAATACAAAACAAATAAGTTGTTGTTAATGCAAAATTTGATCGTGCATGTAAATTTAGAAGGTTTGACCCACTGTTAGGTAAGGTCAGTTCTTGAAGGCCTTTTACCGGGTAGAGAAATGATGGATCCATCGACTTGTCGAGTGGTCGAGTGGTCGAGTGGTGAGAATTCAGATTCAAGAAGACAAAAAGGACAATTCATTTTCTTCCTATGCAACTGTTTTCAAGAAAGAATAAGATAAAGAAATAATTATGGCAGGGTAAGGGAAGGAAAAGAGCAAGTGCCATAGAGAAGAGGATAAAAGAATTGTGGCTAGGTGGAGTCTTTGAAGACAACAAGGTTCATTATGACATGTACTTAAATTAGTTCATTAAATCTGCAGCAATAATATCAGAAACAAACATGGGTTTCATGGAACTTGCATTTAAGTCTCCTACCTACAGAGAGGAACTATGGGTTGGCCTCTCCCAAATGAGGTGATTCTCCCCAATAATTAGTTGGGGTGGCAACAAAAAGAAAAGCTTCCAATTCATTTCTCCTCCATGAATAGCATGCTTTGTGGATGAGCAAAATATGGTGGTAAACATGGAACTTGTTGCAGGCATGGCATGGGCAGCAGTCCTTGATCAACACGAAATGTGATCTCCTCATTGCGAAAGAGCGAGGCAAAGTCGAGTCACCAAAAATGTGCCATGACTCATTTGCTTGCCTACTACACACCCTCACTGAGATGAAGTCACCTGCAACCCTAAAATACCTTTGTTTTCTTCTCCTCCAATGGGTCAGGTGAGTCATATATGTGGTAGGCACCAAGTTTTCTTCCCTGTGGCGCATGCCATCCTCGTCAGCAAAGGACGACAGTCATTATGTTTTAGCTAACCTTCCATTGACTCTCATCATCTGATAGTGCCAACTTTTCTTTAGATCATCGCTATCCCAATACATGAAAGACATGGATTGGAGTTCTCGAACCTTGACCTGCTAACGATCGAGTGCTTCCGATCGATTCCATCCCCCATCACTCAAGGATCTGTTCATGGCATTGAAATGGATGGAGCGTGGAACTCACTGCAGCTGTGCATAACATTCGTCAGCTGTACCATAACGATCATCGAAACCCGATCCCTAGGATTGCAGATAAGGAAAAAGACGACTCACGAGGAAGAGGACGACAACAAATGGACGGTGATAAAAAGAAAGATCATCGTGTCCACTCCTCGCTGTTCTTACCACAAAATAATAGGATGTCTTACGTACAAAGTCTTGAACCATTAGAGGTGACATCGCTCCTCATGCAAAGCCCATGCGTCCAAGTCTCGACGGTTCAGGTTTGTGAGACGTCGCATCGATACCCATCGACGTATCTATCAGCTGAGTAACACTCTTCTTAATTAGATTACAACTTCTTCCAACCGGCGGACGGTGAGAAAATATTTATCCCCTAACGTAAAATATGATTTGCTTGTATCAACTTGAGCACATGCAAAAGCCACTGAAGTCCGTGTGGCTTTCAGTGGCATTTCCTCGAACGATTCGAGACGTAAGGACTTCACAGCACTGCCCTCGGTCTCCAAAATAGTGGAGGCACAACACCGACAGCATGGTAGTGTGGTGGAACTTCCACCCTCCATGGATTAATCTGTCATGGAATCAGTGGCTGTCCACATCTCCGTGACTCGGAAACTGGAGATTGGGTGTGGGGAAGGGCGTGGCAGCTTTGGAAACATTGCGAGACTCGTTGTCCCTTTGGGTAACCATGGCTTTGGGAGGTCCGAAAGAAAGGGAAATGGAGAGATGGAGACGTGTCTTTGGGTGGGTGCAGTTGCTGCGGGAGAGAAGGCCACCGTAGCACCTCGGTTGTCTTCTCCAAAGCGACCATGCGTCCATAGACAAATAATGTGGGTTAAGGTGCATCCACAATCATTGTCACCAAGATCACCGAGATGAACCATTGTCACCAATCTTGATGAAGAATCAAGAAGGGTAACCACGTCGTACTGAAGCATCGTACCGCCTAGTGGGCCACTGGCATAACATCCAATCGCTGTGGCGGTAACTGATACGGGCAACGCAACAAGGGTGGGAAATGAATTACAATCGGAACAAAGGCGAACCCGTGGGGGATGAGGTCAGCCTGTCAATTGTTGCGCGTCCGACGTGGCAAGAGATTTGAGCGCGAGATTTTGTCTTCTTATGGGAAGTGACGAACCGTCCAATCCCGCGTATCATCACCGTCGGTCCCACCACGAGACACGCCTCTCTTTGATACGCCTGGCGGTGGATGGGACCCAGCTCCGTCCATACGGTGCCTCTCTGGTTTGTCAATGATAAAGCCCTGTCGCGGAATCAACGGTCCTGATTGTAGAACTTCTTCCACTCGGGTCGGTGATAAAGACGGAGACGGTAGTCAATGATACTCCTGCGGACCAGTTTATGGGTTAGCACCGGTGTGGGCCATAGCATTCTGCACCGCTCCGAGGAAGCTAAGTTTGGAATGACTAAGATACCCCTCACTCAGATTGGAATTTGCCTGGGTGAAGAAAACAAAATAGTAATTTGGTGGCAGGGGGGGGGGGGCTTAAGGGAAACGAAGAGAATATCTTCACCCACCAATTTGGTGGATGCACCCTTTTAACCCACTTTCCACAGACCATACCGGGAAGGCCTCAAGGTAAATGGAGAGTGAGAGTATCAAGATGTAGTGCATGAAAATTTTCTTTTCCTCCACACGCGTGGGCAGTAAAATGTTCACAGCCGTTGGATCGTGAGATCGCACGGATCTCGAAGAAACATACCGTATATGGGGTCGGATGTGATGGCATAAGTTGCTTGTAATGCTGTTATTACACTTAATATGTGGACCGGATTTGACCGCACTTGATTTGATTCGGGTATGGGGGCCGGGTCCGGTACGGCAACCCGATCCGCGGACTCCACCCCGGATTTCAATCGAGCAGAGTTCCCCTCATGACCCGCCCACGACCTTATCCGGTGACCGGCCCCACCCAACGACCCGGTTCTTGCCCGCTCCCGCCCGCTACGATTTCACCGGCCCAGACCGGTCGCACGGCGTTTGAACTTTGAATTGCACGATAAAAATCCCTCGCCTACTCGGACTACCAAGTTACCCGTACGTTAACGTAGTGGGCTCCGCCGGAGCTCCAATCACATAACAGGTACATGCGACGGCCATGCGATAAAATTCTTCCAGAGCTTGGGTCGAATTTTAAGTGCGTTAAGTCTCTCACCCAAAGAAAAACGATAAATGAAAAGAATTTTGCTCTCATTTGCCGAGCGTTTCATTTTGATTTCATTTGGGGCACACCGACCCCCAAGGGACCTCTCTTCTCGTCTCCCTGACCTCCTCCGTGCTCTCTCTCTTGGATAAATTAGCGATGAGGGCCGCAAGCTGCGCCGAGTTGTTTTGATGGATCGCCGATATCTCCTCGAGCTTGCAGGGGTCGCCGCAGCCGACTGGTTCTACTCATCGGATAGCTGAAGGATCGGTGGTTCTTGATCGCTTCTTTGCTCTTCTCTTCCCGTCAGCTGACGGAATCGGTGAGCTCTCCCAGACTTGCCTTGTGTCATCCTTCTTATTACCTTCCATTTCTACTGCCGAAATGAGATTTTGTTGATCCTTCTCATAGATCTATAGATTGCAGGCCTGTGTTCGGCCGGCCGCAGCATGTGCGGTGGTCCAGAACGCATAAAGTCCTCGTCGTCGTCTGTGTCATCGCCGGCTCCTAGTTCACAAGAAGACCAACAGCAACGCTCTCCGGCCGCTGGGATGAACGTCCTCACCGTCGACATCGACAACTCTTCGAGCCTTCTCGAGCTAGCTGCTAACGACGATGTGGATGCCCTCAAGGTTGCCCTCGATCGCGACCCGTCAGCCATCGAGGAGGTCGGCCTCTGGTACGGCCGTAGGAAGGGCTTCAGTCGCATGGTGCTCGAGCACCGGACTCCATTGATGGTGGCCGCCACATACGGTAGTCTAGACGTCCTCAAGCTCATCGTCTCGCTGCCTTCTGTTGATGTCAACCGTGTCTCCGGCCCTGATAGCACCACTGCCCTCCACTGTGCCGCATCCGGCGGATCCTTACAAGCTGTTGATTCTGTGAAGATACTCCTTGCGGCCGGTGCCGATCCCACTTTGGTGGACGTCAACGGAAACCGCCCGGCTGATGTCATCGTGGTACCTCCCAAGGTGGCTTTTGCGAAGACTGTCCTCGAACAACTACTTGGAAGGAGCACTAGTCTTTCGGATGGTTCATATCACTCCCATCTTCCTCTTCATGTTTTGACCAGCTCGCCGAACTCCAGTTCGCCACCGCTTTCTTTGTCTCCTGGCGAGGATGGTTCCCCATCGTCCGAGTCCACTTCGTCTCCTCCCACGGCGAGGTTCCTCGACCTTCCTCCAGTGACCGTGTCCGAGAAGAAAGAGTATCCTGTTGATCCATCTCTCCCGGACATCAAGAACAGCATCTATGCCACAGACGAATTCCGGATGTTCTCGTTCAAAATCCGCCCATGCTCCCGTGCATATTCCCATGACTGGACCGAATGTCCCTTCGTCCATCCTGGTGAGAATGCTCGGCGGCGCGACCCGAGGAAGTACCACTACAGCTGCGTCCCTTGCCCTGACTTTCGGAAGGGAGCGTGCCGGAGGGGAGACATGTGTGAGTATGCACATGGGGTGTTCGAGTGCTGGCTTCACCCGGCACAATATCGCACGAGGCTCTGCAAGGACGGGACCAACTGCTCCCGCCGGGTATGTTTCTTTGCACACACAAATGATGAGCTCCGCCCACTCTATATGTCGACTGGCTCTGCTGTGCCCTCTCCCCGAGCCTCCTCTTCTGCGATGGAGATGGCTGCAGCGATGGGGTTCATGCCCGGGTCACCATCTTCGGTTTCTGCTATTATGTCTCCCTTCACACCGCCCATGTCACCATCGGCCAATGGTGTTAGCCAGTCTTCATTGGCTTGGCCACAGTCGAATGTGCCCATGTTGAATCTTCCTGCCGGCAATCTTCAGTCGAGCAGGCTGCGGTCATCCCTTAGCGCAAGGGACATGCCGGTAAATGACTTCTCGGTGATGTCCGAGTTTGATACCCAGCAGCTGTTGAGTGACTTGTGCTACCCCCATCCGAGCCCATCAGCGGGGAGTCGTTCTGTTCTAACCAAAACTCTGACCCCTTCAAACCTTGATGACTTCTTTGCAGCTGAGATGGCCTCATCTCCGAGGTATAATTCCGATCACGGGACTATTTTTTCCCCATCTCAAAGGACTGCTGTCATCAATCAGTTCCAGCAACAGGAAAACCTCCTCTCACCCATTAACACAAGTGTGTTCTCCCCGAAGGCTGTTGATACTCAGCATCTATCTGCTCATTCATCCATCTTGCAGTCCTCTCTCAATGTCTCTTCACCTGGTCTCATGTCTCCACGAAGTGTGGATCCTGCCTCTCCAATGAGTTCTCGCCTGGCTATTCTCACGCAGAGGGATAAGCAGCAGCGGCAGCAGTCACTGCAGAGCCTGAGCTCTCGTGATCTCAGTCCGATTTCATCTACGATTGTGGGCTCTCCTATTAACTCATCATGGGCCAAGTGGGCATCTCCCTCTGGTACAGCTGACTGGGGAGTGAACGGCAAGGAGCTTGGACATCTCAGGCAATCATCTTCCTCTGAGATGCGGGGTAATGGGGAGGAGCCTGATGTTTCTTGGGTCCATTCTCTAGTGAAGGAATCACCGCCTGAGAAAGTTGTACCTACTGCAATGGCTCCTGCTGGCCCTTCTGACTTTTCTGCCATTGGTGCTGAGAGTTCAATTTCAAATGATCAGTTGGATGGGCATGATCAAGCTGCGGTGCTTGGTGCATGGCTTGAACAGATGCAGCTTGATCAGATGGTAAGTTGATGGAAAAACCTAAATTTTGGCTATAATGCTAGATGGGAGGTATTTCACAATAGTAACTGGGTCTAGTAAATGATATTTTTTGGTTAGTTGGGTGGTGAAGAAGGGAAAGAAGCAGGAAGGAGTAATTTCAGAGATTCATTTCTTCGAAAACAGAGTTCTTGTTACTTCAAAGGGTTCAATGAGTTCAAAATGATAGGGGTTTACTTCTGGGTTATACAACGGTGTGCCCCATTTGAACCGATTTCCTATGTTTTTGATATTTTTTGCTCCTATCTTTATCTCTAAACCTCAATATATGTTTGATGGCTACAAAACTTTGTTCCCATTTGGTTAACTATAATGTTTATTTTTGGTGGAAATGGTGCTGGTAATATAAAAAAAGTTATCAATTTTCAAGTCCCATCTTTATTGAGGAGAAAATAGAGGTTCTAGAAGTCTGTATCGAAGGGCTTCAGTTGGGGACTTGAATTGATGCACTTGTTCTGGAGAATCCTAGGGTGGTAAGCTTAGTGCACATGTTCTCTGCCTGATGTAGCATTTGTATAAACTTTATTCTCTATTATTTTAGTTCCATATATATATATTTTCCTAGATTGATTTACATTGTTTCTTTGTTATCTTTACCATATCCTTTATGTTTGTTAAATTTGTTGATGATTTGTGTGGTGTTTTTCTGGTGATTCATAAGTACAAAGCCCTGATTCTTTCTTTTAGGACATTGGAATTGGTGGTGATGGGGCAAGCCTTTGTGAATCCGGGAATAACCGGATTATGGGCAATATATTTTTTATGTAAGTGAGCTGTTGCGTCTCTTATTCCTTGTTGAATTTGTGGGCATCTCGTTTCCTAGTTGAGTTTGTGGGGTTCCATGGGAAGCTCATGGTGGTGATTGTGGTTGGACTGAGACACTTTTGCTACCCTGATGTGGATTACAAGCTTTTGGATTTTCGATTTATTTTTTTATTTTTCTTTTGTTTCTATCTTGGAGATCTATCGTCTCTCTTTTCCCCTCTTGTCACTATTTTGGAGAATTGGACTGTGACAATTGAGTATTAGGTATAGCAGTGCTGATCTGCATTCTGGTGGAAGTATTCATATATCATGCATTTATAGATGCATTATAGTGACATTAGATCACTTTGATATGACTTATCATGATCCAATCTTGATAAAGCTTATGATGGTTAAGTTCAAGTTCAAGCTGTTATTCGATGTCGGACTAAATAGTGATGCTGTACTTACCGAGACCAGGCATGGTGAGGGTTTAGCTTTCCTTTGGCAATTGAATATCTGTCCTCATCAGTATGACCTAGGGATGAAACTGGTCTTTTGATGGCTAGCTGTGGGTTCAAGGCATTTCATTTTAGTTTGATGGACCAAGTGTTCTTATGATTTGGTTTGGAGTTTTTGTTGGAAGCATATTTTTACCTTCATCTCAGCTATAATGTTACCAGAATTGATGGTTTAACTATAGTAGTTGGACTGAGGCTATTAGCATTACAAGTACAACTTACTATCATCAGATGGTAACATTTCATCTTGCTCAATGCCTCAAGTATATTGTTTTAAGTTTTGACACCTTAATGGGGACAGAAGCAGATGGTTGTTATCTGATGAACAATCCAGGATAGGATACCAATCCCATGAACATCATCAAGATTCAGCAAGAAATTATCCTTGACAAAATCTAGTGATTATTTCACACGCTGATTGGATGTAAACATGTCATGTGTTCTTTATAACAACTACCCTGGCTTGTTAGATACATAAATGGGTTCATGCAGGCTGGTCACACCTGTGTTGCAGTTGCATTATATTGGCCACAAGTATTTGCGCAGGTGGTTCATCCAGTGTGACCAGTCCTTTTATTGATTTGTGGATATGTTGGATGATGACCAGCAACTCTATATTTTATTTTTTCTTCCTTGGTTCTTTCCTCCATATCCAATTTTGTAGTATGATGGGTTGGTGGTGTGGAGATGGTGTGACAGCTACTTCCTCCTCCCAGCTAATGATGCTGTGAGAGGAGTTTGGGTGCATGCACCTAACAAAGGCCATCACTGCAATGTCCAAGAACTCAGTTGAGCACCAAGCGTCATTCAAGGAAGATATGGATGGGAATATGGGCAGATGATCCATGGTTAAATTTGCTCTGGATTCTTCTCTTTGAGTTAATATTATTGTTCATTTCAGTTCCACTTTTGAGTACTGTCAATGTTGCCAGCAATGTCATGTGTTTCTGTGACTCGATGTTCATTTCCTTGAAATTCCTGTTTTGATAGGTTCCCAAAGCACCCTAAGAAATGTGGCTTTGTCTGTATTCTTCATGTTGCAATGAGCCTTTCTGGAAGTTGGAAATATAAGCAACTCAAGTTGGTAGCTTTCGATTTGAAGCTGGACTCATGTGGTTTGCCTTCCTTCTCTATGAGCCAAGAAATTTTGGAAACACTGACTCAGCAAGCGAATTCTAAAACCACTATGCATTCATTGCAAGTGTGTGACCCTTTTTTTTTGTTTTTTCTTCCGAAGGCTGTATTATTACATTGCCAAATCTGTCATTTCCTCCATCTTGTAAAACATGAATATTTCTCACAAAAAGACTAAAATATTATCATCTTTGATGTCACTTTTACTAACCTTTTTCAAGTCATTGGCATCAAGTTAGAGGTGCAGAGATTGTGCAAAACTAAGTTAATCTTAAGTGTGTTGAAATGTAGAAAAATGTTTTTTTTTTTTTGTCTTATATACCCATAAAAAAATTCTGGTTCTTCAAATAAAAACACTTTAGATCTTTTAATTTGTGCGTATTAATCTTTCAACAGTTCCTCCTAAATTTCCTTTTAATCTTTATTTATTCTATTGGAGTCTCCCTTGTCAAATTGTTAATTTTATTTTTACGTGGTTAAATTTTGTTACATCGACAAAGGTTAGAGAATAAAAGTGATCAACTATTTAAATATCAATAATAAGATTTTAAAAGAGGACATATTTGCAATATAAAAAGATTTGGAGGAGTAGTGTACCAAAATAGTATCGTGTCCTTTAGAATCGAATGCTTTAAGTTAGACGTGGTTTCAAAATCAGTATGCTCGAAGATACGTGGACAAAATCATTATGCTTAAGTTAGAGTTGAATCTTTGTCTACGTAGACCGTGGTTTCAAGATCATTATGCCACGTGTGGTCAGAAAACTTGATCGATATTAAGGTAAATTCGTTACGACGAAGGTACAAGGCCAAATACGCTCAAAACGTGAGAAAACTCAACTCAGGTAAAGAAATCAATCACGGCAAAAGCGTAGGGCTTAACGTGCTTTGAGTCATGTGAATTGGAAAACCTGACTGATGCTTTGGTAAATTTGCTACAACGGAGGCGTAAGACTAAGCGTACTCTCAAGACATGAGAAAACCATTATGACGGATGCATAAGGCTAAAGATTAACTCACACGTGGCATAATAATCTTGAAATAACCGATAATGGCAGAGGCATCATACCAAATTAGATGTTGTGTTCTTCATAGTCAACCTCTGCCCACCCATCTACATGGACAAAGATTTAAAACAGACAAATAAACTTTCTTCTCATCCTTCTTTCTTATTCGATATAATAACGAAGACAGTCCACAAACTCTTTTCTCATCCTCTAAGGTATAAAAAAATCTAAACCCAATGCAAGCAACTACTTTTAAACTACTTGAACTTATATTTGAGGATCTTGGATTACTAACTTTAAGCGTTGAAGGGACCAAGTCGGAAAATCTTTTTCGACTTCGGTCTTTATGCAGATGATACATCGAGAGCAAAAAATTTTCACCTCAAAGATACTTTGGACAATCCTGTGTACATAAGTTCGGATCATGTCGGGCGAACCAAGACATCACTAATATTTTTTTCTAATATATTAATATTAGAGATATGGTAAAATAGAATCATGTCATATCGAATTCAAAAAATATACAGCTTCGGGGATCGATACTTGATTAGCCATATGATACTGGACTATCGGGTATTTTACGTTAGAGTATCTTTAAATAATACTAAGAAGTTAATCACACGATACTAGAATATCGATACGTAGGGTCAGGTGTCGCTAAGGTATCGAATATATAATATTAAGGTATCGATTAAATATTAATCATATCATCATTCTTTTATCATTTTAATACTTGATGATTATGAGTTTTATTTATTTAAATCTAAAATTAGAAAACTTAATGAGTTTCGTTTAAGGATTTTGTCTTCAGACGAAAAATAAAATCCTTAAATGTAAACATTATTTTGTAGTTTGGGCACAGCTTCTTAGTGACGCAAAAGACCCCGCGGCGAACCCCCCAAAAAACAAGAAAGGGATGCAGTGAGAGATATCAGCCTCGGTTTGTGAGGCGACAAACTAAGTTAAAACTGACTTCCGATCTCTGCGGGCCCCTCCATCGAAACGGACGGTCCATATCCACCCAATCATCCCACGATTGCCGCAGCTGCGCCACTCTTCCTCGAGCACGCTGATGTGGACGCTTATCCACCACCCGTTAAGACTATTGCTCTCCTCATCTCCTACGTCCGATCGCGGCCGACCCAGGTTCAAAGTCCCCTCCTCGGTGTTGCCGAAGTCCCCCGACCTTTACTTGCTGCTCTGAAGCGGCACCGAGTGGATCTCCCCGCCGAATCCGACTTCAAGCTACCCCAGCAATGACGGCATCCGTCCTCACCTGCAACCTCGGCTTCCACTCCCTCCCCTCCTTCCGCTGCCGCCGCCGCCGCCTTCTGTCCCAGTCTCTCCTCCCCACAACTCCCGCTTCCCCCTTCCGTCAAAGCTCTACCTTACCCTCCTTTCCATCCGCTCCCCACAAGCCCTTTCCCGCCGGATTGACGCCCACCTCCAACCATGGCCGCCGCTCCCTAATTCCCGTTGTCCGCGCCTCCGCCTCCGCCTCTGCCGCACCAGCCGCCGCCCCCGCTCCCTGGCAAGGCGCCGCTTTGAAGCCCCTCGCCGCCTCGATTGCCACTGGCGTCATCCTCTGGCTAGTTCCCGCCCCTTCCGGCGTCTCCCGCAACGCCTGGCAACTCCTCGCCATTTTCCTCGCCACCATCGTTGGTATCATCACGCAGCCTCTCCCTCTCGGTGCCGTGGCTCTGATGGGCCTCGGCGCGTCCGTCCTCACGAAGACCCTCACCTTCGCGGCTGCCTTCTCCGCCTTCGGGGACCCCATCCCCTGGCTCATCGCCCTCGCTTTCTTCTTCGCTCGTGGCTTCATCAAGACCGGCCTCGGCAACCGCGTAGCCTACCAGTTCGTCTCCCTCTTCGGGAGCTCCTCCCTCGGCCTCGGGTACAGCCTCGTCTTCAGCGAGGCCCTCCTCGCCCCGGCCATCCCCTCGGTCTCGGCTCGGGCCGGTGGAATCTTCCTCCCCCTGGTGAAGGCCCTCTGCACGGCGTGCGGGAGCAACGTGGGCGATGGGACCGAGAACCGGCTGGGCTCGTGGCTGATGCTTACTTGCTTCCAGACCTCCGTGATCTCGTCCTCCATGTTCCTCACCGCAATGGCGGCGAACCCCCTCAGCGCTAATCTTACCCAAAATACCATCAACCAGACCATCGGTTGGACCGATTGGGCGGTGGCAGCATTTGTGCCTGGTCTGGTGTCGCTGGTTGTCGTGCCCTTGCTGCTCTACCTAATCTATCCACCAACAGTGAAGAGCAGCCCTGATGCTCCAAAGCTTGCAAGGGAGAAGCTTCAGAAAATGGGGCCGATGACAAAGAACGAGATTATCATGACGGGGACACTGCTTCTAACGGTAAATGTTGCCTTTTTTTCCTTGTTTTTTTTTTCTTTTATCGTCCTTTCATTTAGCAAAACTTTGGCAACAACTGCGATGAGAATTGGGATCAGTAAATTGGAGCACAGTTTGTCTCATTTCTATTTTTCAATGTTTCCCTTTGTTCTATTCATTGCTTCATTCCAATCTGTAGGTCCAATTAAAGATCAACAAACTTGCATTTTGGTGAATTACTCTAATAAGTCAAGATTCAGTTCAGATTCTGATCCATTTATCTTAGAAACGGGTGAATGGAGAAAAATGGAGTACACAATGTATCTGTTTTCAGCCAATGGCTAATTTTTCATGCCTGCTGTAATTTTAGTTTATAGGACAAGACCATCGACTACCGAGTTCAAATATTTTTAACAACTGGGGTGGGCTCTATTCCTGCTTGGTTCTAGTTTCTTGTGGAGTATAAATATTGAGTCATCGAATAATTGTACATTGTGAAATAGAATTCATTCTCTAAATGACTAGCAGAGCATTTCTGCTTGTTTTCATGTTCATATCTGCACCTAGATGAGAACTCATGTAGAAATCATACATCATGAGTTTAGTCAAGGTAAATATCTTCTTACAAGAAACTGCTGTGTGCTTTGATCTGAACCTACATGAGAACTCATGTAGAAATTATACATCATGAGTGCAGTCAAGGTAAATATCCTCTTACAAGAAATTGCTGTGTGCTTTGATCTGCACAGGTGGGGCTTTGGGTATTTGGAGGAACACTAAATGTGGATGCTGTAACTGCTGCAATCCTCGGTTTATCTGTTCTTCTCATAACAGGTGTTGTGACATGGAAGGAGTGTTTGGCAGAGTCAGTGGCATGGGACACTCTTACTTGGTTTGCTGCACTTATAGCAATGGCTGGATATCTCAACAAATATGGTTTGATCTCCTGGTTTAGTCAAACAGTAGTCAAGGTATAATCTTCTGTCACATTGTTTTCTTCATCAAACAGTAGTCGAGGTATTATACCTTAATAGCATTTATTTCTCTACATTACATTTTCTCTTAAATTGTGAAAATATTGGTTGTAGTACTTCTGTAGGTACGTGTAATATCAAGTTATTGACTGCACCAAACTTTTCAATCAAAAGTGATCTGATCTGTTTGAACTTTCTGTTGTATCGGTCACTTTTTGGTTGCTTGGATATGAGTTAGGTAACCCACATTATGGTTGCTTGGAGGTGAGTAATCAAATGACTCAGTCAATGCACCAATTGCACTGACATCCTTGCACCAAGATGAGTATTCACATTTAATAATCACCTTATAATAGTGTAGGATATTATATATTAATCCAGAGCTAGGCATTTCCAGAACAATGTCACATTCTTGTCATTGTTTTACTTGTCCAGAACAATCATGAAGCTTGGTTTTTACTGCATAGTCCAGGGCGCTTATGTCATCAGGCATGCGTCAGCAGCATCCTTTGGCATGTATGTTTTAGGTCTTGAGCTTAAGTGCATCCTTTGAATGAATGTTTCTGTAGATGATCCATGAATATGGTTAGTGGTACTTTTGTAGGACATTAGGAACAAGTATAGAATGGATTTTCTTCACATGCAAATGGTACATGGTTGTGTACTGTGGCTATGTAGGGTTGCCTGTTAGTCTTGGCTTGGGAGAAGGCTAGCTGATGCACAATCTGTGTGATTCTTTGGGTTCTTTAGAGGTATGAGTCTGAGGTTGCTCCTTTTGTGATCTAGATGACCATGGTTTGAGTTGCGAAAATAATTTTCTTCCTACAGAATATAAAGCTATACACACTATTTCTCCTCAATTTGTATCCAGTATATTTCCAGAGCTTGTCCTGTTTGGCTTTACAGTGGCTGAGGGCTTACAAGTATATTGCACGCCAGCGATCACTCTTACATGATTAAAAGAATCTTCTGAGCATTCTTTTAAACACCACTCTGAGCTCTAAAATACAGGTGTTAACTGTTACATTTTCAATTTAATGTTTGAACGTACAGGTGTTGCCGAGTAGTGATAGCTGTTGAAAACAGTTTCATCGTTGTGGTGATATGGTGAGCTTTGTGTAAAGTTTGAACTTGGAGATATCACTTAGGACCTTTAATGTGCCCCAGATTTAGGATTAACTTTCCTCCTTCTAAGCATGCTTTTCTGTATGTTGTCGTTGAACATTTAGACCGTTAACCTTTGTTGTTATCTTCGCTCTTATTCACATAGAAATATGCTTCAATTCAGTTTGTAGGTGGCTTGGGTCTTTCATGGCAGCTTTCTTTCGGCATTCTGGTACTGCTCTACTTTTATTCCCATTACTTGTTTGCAAGTGGTGCTGCACATATTGGAGCTATGTTCACAGCCTTCCTGTCAGTGGCGAGTGCATTGGGCACTCCTCCTCTCTTTGCGGCAATGGTCCTCTCATTCCTCTCCAATCTCATGGGTGGGCTCACCCACTATGGCATTGGGTCTGCTCCGGTGTTCTACGGTGCCAACTATGTCCCGCTTCCAAAATGGTGGGGCTACGGATTCATAGTCTCTGTCGTCAATATCATTATCTGGCTCGGAATTGGGGGTTTCTGGTGGAAAACCATTGGCCTGTGGTGAAGGGAACTCCTGAATTTCTTCTACGGATCCATCGTCGCCACTGTCAATATCATTTATCTTGCTCGGTGTTCCATTGGCTTGTGGCAAAGAAAGCTTCTGAAATTTTTTTCGCTTACTGCATTAGTCTTCCTAGAGTTTTTGGAATGCTCAGAAACCTTGGTTTCCTTTTTCCAGCTTTCAACAAAATGATTTACTTGGTGGTGTAAAAAGGTGTTGCTGGAGCTTAAGTTCCATGGTTATTGGACTGTAAATTTTTCATTCAATCCGGCCAAGTTTCTGTAGTTCTACGTCTTGTTGAAAACCTGAATAGAGAATGGAAGTTAACAATGATGCTTTCACTCTCAGCTTGCATAATGGTATCACTATCAGCTTTGTTCTTATGTAATGTTAAATTACTTAACATAAAATGTAGCTCAGCTCTATGTTTCATTTGTTTCTCGGAAATTCGAAAAATCTTAGTCCCAATACAGCTTGTCATTAATTTCAAGTCTTCATAGTCAATGTTAAATAGGATGGATTTGAGACCATAGTCTTCCAATAAACTCTTGTACATGAATCTAAATCGTTCCGAGTATCTAATAAAGCCAATTAGGTGTTCTTTCTTCTTTTTTTTCTCCTCAAGATTTTGGAACACTAGAGTGGGGTAATGTCTCCATGATTTACTTCTCTGCTACTCATGGAAGCACCATTGGATTTGGATTGCATTGGCTATCATATTTTGATGATTAAGATGGTAACGATATTAATATTAATAATAATAATGATGATGGTAATAATAATGGAATAGTAATAACCATGATAATGCTAATGGTAGTGGTAAGGATAGTAGTATTAATATTGGTAATGGTAATAGTAATGAGGATGGATAATGACACATAATTAGCATTTTATCACTACTATTATAAATATCATCATTATTATGTTCATTATCAATACTAATACTATTATCAATATAAATACCATTATTTTTTTAAAATCAATTTAAATATTATTATTATGTTCACGAACCTTCCACTTCTTTGGCGACACGTCCACTCGCTTCTTCTCTTTGCCAGCCCACGTGCCACCCTCCACCCCACGGCCGTCGTTTACCCAAAACCCACTTGTTCGTCGAACCAGTCGTTACCGACAATACCTCGACGCCGACTTATCACTTATGGAAAGCCCATCTCCTACCGGTCAAACCCGTCTCCGGATAACACCAGGCGACCACGAAACCGGCCGCCTCGGAACATCACTATATTACCCGCCTGTGGTTGGCGCCTGACGAGGCCCCACGGGAGAAGTGTCGGATACGAAGGTAGAGAAAGAAGGTGCTTGCAATCTTCTTCCGCGAGCTCAATTCCTCGACGTTGCGGTCCTCAGGTCCCCTGCAGACCCTGGTAGAGAAAGCTCTCCATATATTCATTCCCTCGATCCTCCGATCTCTCCTGCTTCATTTGTCGCTCTGCACAGCACTTTACAGAGAGAGAAAGAGAGAGGTGGGGTTCGGATGCTGCAGCTACTGTTCGCGACGGCGTTCTGGGCGTTGCCGCTGACGCTGTACGTGCCGCTGATACGGAGGCTGAACCCGTTCGTGGAGGCGTTGGAGGTGTTCTTCAGGGAGGCCGCCATGTTTTCGCGGCGCGCGTACCGGCGGATCCGGCTCGGGGTCCGCCGGATCCTCGCCGCCGCCACCTCCCGTTCGTAGATCTTATCACTCTCCTTCCTTCTCGTGCTTTTGGGGAGGTTCGTTTGGACCCATAGATAAGACAGAATACTAAATCTATGGATTCTTCCTGGTTGTATATATGATACAGTTTTGGTTATTAGATATCTGCGAAATGAGGACATAAAACCGTGTCAATTTTCTTAAATCTTGAATCCAGAACGAGGCTCTGTGTTTGGTCTTCTCATTCCCTTGATCTCAATCTTGTTGGATTCTCTGAGGGGATTGATCTAATCTGAGACCTTGAAAGCATCTCCATCTTCTTCTTTCTTCTGTGCTCGGTGATCATTCTGTTGAAGAACTGTGATGAACAGAAGAATATATATATATATATATATATAAGAAACTGAAGGATCGCATTTTGGATAATAATGTCTTAGCAAAAAATTGCTAATTATAGGTCGAAAGTATACTGTCGTCGACAGGCCATAGTCTTCTTCATTCCATCGGATATCTCCAGACATCTCTTCGCCATAGTTGTCTTCGTTATGTTTGCTCTGTTTTGAGCCATCTCAATACAAAAACACGTCTCCCGTTTTCAGCCATCCATACGTGTTTACTCTGTTTCATTTGTGCTTAATCTTTTGGTAAAATCATTAGATTAGCTTTCTATTAGCTATACAAAATTAATTCGAGATTTTGACTTTTAATTAATAGTCGATAGATATACTTTCCAATCATAAAGTTTAAATTAATCTTCCATTTGTATTTTATTATATAGTAGCCCGACTTGAGGTGCAATCTCAAAGAGACATTATACAGATAGCTTCATTGAATCAACGATAAGGCGTTCGACTTGCGCTCGGTATATAGCAGCGAATTGTTGGTAGAGCTTCAGAGGTCCCATATGGAGATTGGCAAGCTCAAGTCCTCCTCCTGCACATCATCCAACTGCGATCCGTCGTCTTGCATGATCGGGTTACCGTCCAAACCCCGCATTTCGATCAGTGTGTCCCAGTTGAAGTCGCTCTGGTGCAAGCCGAAGGCTTGTGAAGCCATCTCACTCGATACCTCCAGCGTTTGCTCCGGCAGAGCCAAGTTCCCCGCGCTCTCGCCGCCCTCCGGTGCGCTCTCCGGCTTCAGCACTCCCAGTTGCTGGAGGAATTCCTTGAGATCGATCTGAGGCTTCTCCACCGCACTTGGTGGATTTCTCTCGACCGGCAGCTGATGGACCACTTCTCGCCCTCCGATGACCGAGCTCTCCAACCGGGTCTCTATCGGCACCACTGCTGGTGGCTCTGAACTCCGAAAGGTACTGGGACAAGAAGAGGCAGAGGAGGACGAAGAAGAACAGGAGGAGGGCTTGGAGTTCTTGAGCTCTTGGAGCCTCTGGTGGATGACATGAACGTTGTGCTGGGCATTGAGGTTGAGGAGGCCGCAAGTGGGCATCGCGGGCGTGAAGCTCTTGGAAGGGAACCACTTGAACCGATGGGGGGGCTTGCCGACGATGGAGGAGCCGATGTTGGCGCGGAGGTGGGGGAGGTTGACGTAGGCGTCGGGGCCGTAGAGGCGGCGGGCGGCCTCGTCGTAGGCCAGCGCGGCCTCTTCGGCGGTGGCGAACGATCCCAGCCAGAGGCGGGTCCGCTTCTTGGGCTCCCGGATCTCTGCCACCCACTTGCCCCAGGTCCGCTGCCGGACACCGCGGTATTCGCAGGAGGCGTTCTGGGGCCCGCCTTTGCCGCGGGCGGGGCCTTTCTTCCACGGCCTGACAGGGGTCTTTCGGAGGTTGTCCATGGAGGAGACGGTGAGGAGTGGAGTGAAGCGAAGCAAAGCAGCAGAAGAGAGGGAGTGTGAAGTGAGTGTGTTGTATGCGTGTGAGAGAGACATAGAGGTCGAGGCGCGGGATATGTAAGAGGGAGAGAGCTGTTCGTGATGCATGGTTTAAATGTTGTCACGGTTGGAGGTAAGGCATATGGCTACCGTTAGCTGCTGGTTTGAAGTTTGGATTTGAGGAGCACACGAAGCCTAAAGGGAGGAGGACGGTCTTCTTCGTTTTCAGTCTATAAATCCTTCGTTACGATCCAAATTCTCGATCGACATCATCGATGATGTCCATAATGCATAAGATTAAGAAGGGCAAAAAGGATGACGATTTCACTGCCTTTTGCAAGGTCAAACATAGTAAAAGCCAACGTTTCCACGGTTCTTTCATCATCATCAGCAGTCCACATGAATCGATGGAGAAGATGGACTCTGGAGAGTGGATGGGGCAGAGGGTCGAACAGTTTTGTGCATGTGAGCACCTACCCAATTCCATCCTCATGTGAGGAAGAAGGAGAGAGCATTTTGTCGAACAGGGGGAGGATGATGGAAAGGGAAGGGTTTATTTAAGGATCCACCTCCCAAGCATTGTTGGGTTTCACGAGCGCTTGGGCTCTCACAAGCCGATGATGACGACCTGATTCCCGAGAACCCCCTACGACTGCTGCTGCTGCTGCTGCTTCACCTTATGCCCATGCCTTTGTCTCCTGGCCGCCATGAACGTACGCCAATGCTCCGGGATGGGGTGACGGAGTACATGTGAAGGCGAACGCCAGCTTCATTAACAGCCACAGGTGAGTGAGTATACGCCACTGAATTGGGTAAACTTGGCACGATTCCGGTCAAATCGAGTTGGCCGATGCTGGTGTAAACAACCTTAAGCCGTGGTGTTGGGATCGACGCGGCTTGGTTCGGATCCGGATGACGGGAATATCTCCGGGACGCTCCTTTGAGGTGGCCGGTTGCGGTGTTCCAATTGGGACGAGATCGCTGTTTCCTCCGAGAAGGGGGACTCCTCGCCTAGGCGTTTAGTGGGAGACCTCCGCCTTTACACCTGCACAAAGGTCGGGTCGAGGAGCTCAGCCCGACCCCTCCGACGATCAAGTTAGTGGATGGTGAAGAGGGTTTCTTTAGCTAAGTTGTTTCTCCATCCCCCCTCCCTTTCCCATTTAGAATACGAAGGTATTTATAGGGAAGCTTACTGTGCCCGCTTGCAGGGGGTAGACTCGTACTCCTGGTAGCGTCTGACACTGGTGTTGGCATGGCGTGAAGGACCGAGCCTGAGCAGGATGTTTAATGTGCCTCGGTCGGCATTTCGATCCGTTTGATCAGGTAGTGTCAGGTGAGCCGAGGCGTCATCTGGGACAACTGACGTCAACCCGAGTCTTATCGCCATTATTACCCTCATCACCCGATGAACCTCCTACCGTCCGATCTCCTCGCACGAATCTTACGTGGCACGAGCTACCATTTCCTAACCTTCCTTCCGTTTCTCCTCGGTTCCAAATTCTTGCTGAGTTGAGGCCTAATTTGGTCCATATATAGGAACCAAGTATAACATAATTCTTGAAGCCGATGACTCATTTTGTGATTTGAATTCTTTGGTAGGAATCAACTTTATCTATAAGGACATTAATGAGAGACAAGTCTTATTATTATTATTATTATTTTTGAGAGAGACAACAGTCTAACGTTTATGACAAGCAACTCCTCAAGTTTAAAGCATAGCAATTCTTGGTACGACTAGTAGTCATCAATTCTCGCCAATATTTGCGCTCTCTTCACTTTTGGAATGGTAGACTTATTCTTCCATCGGTGCCTATGTAAACCAACAATAGGAAACAATGATCACGATATCCTACTAATTCTATCGCAATCGATGAACGATGCATTAACCATGCTCACAAAACATAAGAATTTATATTTTGTTTTTGTTATATTGGCCATGAACTTGGTGTTCTCAATGTAAGCGAAGCCTTTGTGATGGTGAAAGAGGTCAATGATCAATAACATACTACTCTAACGAATGATCGAAGGAGATGGAGGAGGATATCATCTTTTCATAAGTTAATAGTTTAGATGAAATAAAGGAATTCAGACAAAGCCTCGGAGATGTCACTAAATAAGTCTTATTTTTTAATCATGATTTATGATGATATATGTAACTTTTTTTTTACTATAATTTATTTATTTTTTTTTTTTATCATTTTATACTTCAAATATGACTTAATATTACCTAGCAAAAATATGTAAAGTTGATTTGTAACTAATAATATAATAAAAAATAATAAGAAATAGATATCTTTAACATAAATTTAACTTTTGCATTTAATGTTCTCGTATTTTCATGCCATCTTTTACTATTTTATGCTATTATTGTATTATCATAAACCATATCTTTTGTAAGATATGATTCCAAATAAATCTTATAGATTTTATAATTAGACTGATTAAGAAGTTCAATACCAAACCCACTAGCTCGACTATTATGATCCATAGTCGAAAAAGATTATTTTCCTCATCCCGTTCATAAATCACAACATATTGCTAATGTCATATTTGATACAAAATAGCTAGTTTAGGGAGTAATAATCGCTCGAGGGACTTTATAGTTATTTCATCGTGGTTAGTTTTGCTAAAACATCGAGTATTATTTAAACACGAAGAATCGTTCGAATGATCGAGTATTATTGTTAACATTATGTGTTGACACATGATTTAAACGTGGTTAGTTGAACTCTAGCAAGTTTAAACCACAATGCAGGGACAAATGACATGCGAAACATAAATAGTTGCACTAATTGAAGATACTACATCGACACACATGATATTACACTTAGATCATGTATAGCCAACCATTACACTTAGTCTTAGTCGAAGTGACTAAACTAAGACTGAACCCTTCAACGAGTTTTTCTTTTATCACAACGAGCGAAGACTATAATTTGACCGCCCACTATAATGTCCATAGGAATGGATCAGATACAAAATTCTTTTTCTTTTACTCCGATAAAGAAATCCTCTCTCGACCAAATCATCCACTTATTGTGATCTCCCCTCTTTTACGGGCAAAAAATGATCCAAGTCAAAACTTTCACCTCACCACATTTTGTTGACGATCTTAAGTCTATCAAGTAAATAAATAAATGAGACAAAACATTATAATTAGAAATAATCTAGCAATGAAAACAATGAGAAACCAATTGCATGGATCTTCCACCTCCGAGCCCTCCTTAGAAGGAGGGGTATGCTACTGCTTCTGACAAAAATGCATGGAAGCATCTGCTTACTTAGGCTTCTCGGGAACGGAAAATTTAGGGATCGGCAAAGAACTCGGAGCAGGAGAGTTCGAGAACGAAGGGCCTGCCCAAAACTCAGGGCGTGGGGGGTTATCGCCTGAGGTGGCTCCTTGAGGAGACGGCTGGAGGTTTACACCCTTGGTTTTGCCTCTTTGTGTCGTTGGCTTCGTGTAGGAGCCAGAGGAAGGTTTTGGTAGAATCCCAGCAGAAGAAGACTGAGAGGGACGACTGTTTGTCCCTTTAAAGCCGACGCCGTCATTCCGGGAAGCCTGTGACTTGCCTTTTTGCCATTGATTTCGATTTTGTCCCCCCATAACCGACGCCTCAAATGCCACACAGATCCAAAACTAGAGATGAGGTATCAAAACTAAAGCTCCTCCTCCTCTCCCGGCGGTCAACTGTTGGAAGCAAAATAAACCCCTACAACCAAACAGTGAGCTCAATTTTGGAACTTTCTGCCGCACACAACAACACAAGGAAGAAAGACGAGACGCAGGACTCGACTCACCGACTCTCCACAAGCAAGATGAAAAGGCCAAGAACACAGCGAAGGCCGCCAATCACACGGGATTTACTCTAGGAATGATCAAAGTTGATTAAACGAGGAGTAGAAGAGACTCGTGGTGGAGCTAAACTCTCGCTTGCTTGCTTCTCCCCCTCGAGAGGAGAAGAGGAGGAACTTGCTACTTGAACCCCGAAGGAACCGATGACGGACGTGAACTGAGACTCGAGGTGGGATTTAAAGCCTTCGACGCCAAAGAGAGAATGCATGCATTTTCGCTGTTTCAGACAGGAAAGCAGCACGAGTCATCGACGTCCGATGCGTGTGCATACTAATTTCCATGCGAGATTACGTTTCCACCGTCCACGTATACAACAAAGTTGATCATCTACCACACACGCGTAAATCAGTGGTTTTTTTCGACGCAGGATAAGAAAGCATTTTGCAGAAAGTTTATGTGAACAGGAAAATGAAATAAAAGCCATTTTCCGGGAGTAGCCAAGTTTTCTTTTTTTCCTAATATCTCGTCATTTTCAAAAGGGTCAAAGAGAATTCTTATTTTATATCCAACCTTTCATTACATACCTTTTATAAAAAAAATTTATTTTTAATTATATATATTTTTTTTTATCATAATATCGTTAGATCGAACCAATTAAATTAGTTCAGCATTAAACCAAATCAATATTTTTGATTCGGTTGAGCCAGTCGTAATCTTTTTAAATATGGTTAAGATATTTTTTATTATTGAACTACAAATACTGTAATCCTATTAAAAAAATTATCTCAATTTTAGTATATATATATATATATATTATCATGAAATATTGTATCTTTGAATTCTTCAGTAATTTTGAATAAAAATTAAGAATATTTTGGTATATTTTAAAATAAAAGATGACAAATAATTAATTATTTAACGTAAAAAAGAGGGATTCTTTTGGGAAAAAGCCAAAACTTTGGGATTTTCCCAAAAATATAGTCCAGGGAGAGTGTCTAAATTTATTGGAAGCATGAGAGCTGCTGCTTCATGATCGTAGTTATCTGTTGATCACAACTTTGGATCAGAATTTATATTTGCATTTGATGTTCTAAAACATATCCAAGACGAGCCACCATGCATTTGAGAAAGCACACTCGTTTATATCTAATGGATAGTTATTTCATTATTTAAACGTCATGTACTATGAAGGATCATCCGAACGATCGAGCATTATTGTTTGGTGTCATGTGTTGATCGAGCATCATACTAAATGCAAGGCTAACTAGGTTTCTAATCTAATGTTTAATATGTGTCGATGTGGCACTCATGTATGCATGCGCCATTTCCTCGTATCATAGGCTGGGCATCACATTTCCAAGCACATAGTGTATTGCGGCATAATATTTTTTTGATATGATTCAATGATATTGAATGGATATTTTGTGAGTAGACTTGACCACATATAATGGAGTTAAAGATACTTTTATAGATAGAGTTGGTGGTAAGATGCTTCATGGCTAATTTGGCTCAGCTGTGAAGTTGAGACACTTTATATCTAGATTTGAATAAAATTAATAAGCTTCATGAATGGAATCTGTAACGTTATGAAGTGTTAAAGTTTTATGGTCTGATTAGACCACAGCTGAGAACCCAGTGACATGGCCTGACTTCCTTAGCTCCTCCTTTTAGATGAACAATGCCCCGAAGATGTCATCCTGGTCGTCCTACACTGACACCATCCATTAAAGGATGTGCCCATCAGTCATCACCATTAATAATCTCCTAGACAAGATAAGGATCACCGTTTTACGCCACCAGCTCGTCAGAGTTAACCATCAACTGATCCTCCAACTATCTCCCCCTCTCCAAAGACATCTCGTAGCTGTTGTTTTAGTGCCTCCCGTCGATGTTCACCCTCTGTGACACTCTGAGCTACCTCTTGCTCAGTGTCATCTAACATTTGGCAAGCCTCCTCAAGCCTCTGCTCCACCTCACCAATCGCTGTCAAGCCAGCTCCAATTACAAGGCCAACATGGTGGCTCGAACCTTAGCAACTCTAGATCCCTGCTCTCGCTCTAGCTTCACAACCCGAGATAGAAGATCAACATTGGCCCGAGACAATCAACCAACCAAGGTCCCGACATCTCGCATCAAGTCAATCAGGGTCGTCACATAATGATAGTGTTACAAAAAATAAATGAGTTAGTAATGAGAATCCACAAATAGGAGGCATCGGACCTATCAAAACTTTGCTATGGGAACACAAGTCAACCAAGACCTCCGAAGGGGAGCGATACACCAGCCTAGCCAAAAGGGGGTTAAGGGACCCCCGACATTACTCCCCTGTGGCTAAGGCTTGCTCCCACAATTGTTTGTCCTCGACCAGGCCTTCCTAGTAAGTCTTCAAGGGAGCATTGAGGCTCGGGGTAAGTCGGTCAGCCATCGCATATATCATAAATGATTTTGACTAATAGGAGTACCAATCGATTAAGGAACATAGGGCAGATGATTATGATAGAGGAACTTGTGACACCTCGGTGGCAGAAGCAATTGCCCCTTCCTAGGTGGCCAAGGGGCCCTTACTCGCCTCCAGGGTATCCTCAGGGCCCCGCTCGATGGGGCCAAACCATTGGGAGAAGGGAACCTTCCTCACTACATGCTTATGCCTCACCTAAGGCCACGATAAGTCTAGAGAGAACTTTATGAGTGGCTTCGCGGTGTGCATAGCGGATGGATACAAGGAAGGCCCAATAGAAGACCTTGGGGAAAGAATGCTAGAGTATCACAGAGCAAGCTCCACCGATGGCTCTAAAATAGGCCCGAGGGATGATCCAAGAGTAGGTTTATTGGAAGGTCCCGAGAAAGGAACACCAGATCGTCCCAAAGTGACCTCTCCACTGGTGGCCCCAAGGAAGGCCCTAGAGATGATACAGGGGTAGTGGAAGGCCCCTAAGAGGGCACTCTAAGTGACTCAAGATGCATCTCCTAACGTCTCTTCCGAGGCTATAATAGTGCCAAGTCGAACTCGGACTCTGATACTACCCCCATGAAAGAAATTCACATGTCATTTGGAAGCACATGCATCTTAGGTCTGGCTCCATAAAAGCATAAGAGGGTGGCCCACTAGTCAGGCCTGTGCACAATCTTTTTTGGTTGATATTAATAATAATATTTTTTTACTTTATACTTTATGATGAATATATTATGATGTTCTTGGATATGTTTAATGGGAATTAGGTTATAATGAGATCATGATGATAAGACCAATTCATTTTTAAACACAGTTCCTAAATATTCTTAGTAATAAGTTATTCGAAAAGGACATCAAAGTAATCCGATAGATTGGTGTATTATATACCTGTCCCATATGATAGAGCCAATTGGTCTCATAATTACTCGTGTGGCGACATTAGAAATATAGTACTAACACAACCAATATGCCTTGGTCTCATCAAACAATGATTCTATAGTCCTAATTGTATATTTTGTTCTTAGACTTGGGACACTAAGCATGTCTTGTTCGGGTACTTCATTCTTTGATATCGGACTTATAGGTTTGGAAGTTTCAGATCTAACACAACTAGTTATTGGGAATGGTAGTCAACCTTAAAAAGGAAATTATGTATCAATAAAGGATCATCCACTTTTGGTATCATGAGAGAAATATCTCATGTGTTCTCACTCAAGCAAATCTCTAGTTAGGGTCAATCAAATTAAGAGAATCCAATAAAAGTAAAAGTCGGATTGAGAGAATGAGTTCTTTGGAAAAATCTGATAAGAGTGATACTCTGATGGATTTCATATAGGCCTAACAACCCCATGCCTAGTATATAATCTCTAGGATATTAGATAGATGAGGGACTATAACTACACGGTACCTAAGGGCAAATATATCCAATAAATTATATCCTTATGTACAGACTATAATATAGTGGCCTAATACGTGCTAGTCATAAGTGCCTTACAAGCCAATCACATGATTGATGATACGTGTGATATGATATACACTATTTTTGTTTATTATTATTATTATTATTATTATTATTATTATTATTATTATTATTATTATTATTATATTTTATCACTTTATATTGCTTATTGCACATATATATTGTGATACCCACGGATCTATGCAATGATAATCAGATCGTGATGAGATCACAATAATGAGACTGATTCGTATATTATATACCCATCCATATGATAGAGACAATTGATCTCATAGTTGCTCATTTGGGGACACTAGGGATATAGTGCAAGTATTGGAGAATGAGTTCACTTATTGATATGCTCACGAAATGCTAGATTATTGATTATACCTCATTGTCAAACAACGATTTCGTCGTTCTAGTGGTGTATCTGGTCCTTAGACTCGAGATATTAAGGATGTCCTATATGAGTACTTCACTCTTTGATACCAGACTTATAAGCTTGGAAGTTTCAGATCTAGTACAACTAGTCATTATGAGTGACATTCATCCTTATGAGAGCTATTGAGTATCGATAAAGAATCATATCCTCTTAGTGTCATAAGAGAAATATCTAAATGTATTCTGGCTCAAATAAATCCTTGGCCAGGGTTATTTGGATTGAGAGAGAAAGAGTTCTTCGGAAGAATCCGATTAGAGCGAGACTTGAGTAGAAATTATATGGGCCTGATAGCACCATGCTCGATATACGATCTTTGGGGTATTAGATTGATGAGGGATTATATATATACGATAACTAAGGACAAATAAGTCTAAAGGATTAGATTCCTCTGTATTATCTAGGGACTATAACATAGCGATGAGTCGAGTAAATTATTATGAAGATAATAATTCATTGAGTCAGAAGGAGTTCTGACAAATATGACTCACTACTAGCTTGATATTAAACCTAAAGGGTCATACACATATGGTAGGTTTTGCTCCTATCTTATTGGATATCCAATAATTCACGTCCAATAATCCCGTGAATTATTGGATCTTATGGATGAGATTCAATAAGAGCCGATGAGAGATTATTAGGTAAAGATTCACTAATCTAAGATGCTTGAATAGTTGGATGAAGATCCAATACCCAACAGGGCAGGATTTATTGAGGTTAATTTGACAAGGGGTCTATATAAATAGGAGAGAACCAAAAAGCCATAGGCTAGATTTTTTTGGCTACCACCACATATTCTCCTCTCCCCTTTTCCTCCTCAGCCATCAACTCCTATTTGGGGTATGTGGAGATTTGGGGAGTGATTTTAAGAAGCATCTTCATAACCCCTACCATGTGGATCACCGCTAGAGAGGAAGATAGTTGACCCCTTTCATCATTTCCCATAGATCTATAGGATATCAAGGATATACAATCTTCCTATGTAAAATACATCTCTCATACATACATGGTTTTTTATTTTACGATTTTTATACATCAATCTTCGCACAATGAAAAAATATTTTTATGAAAAATCTGAGATTTTTATTTCTGTTCTTCTTTGTCCTATATCATGTTAATGTTGAAGTAGATTAACTTTAAATTAGATTTGGGCCCTTACTAGTCCAAATTAGTGTATGGGCAATTGCATCTGTGAGAGGATGCGATGATATCTTCCAAAGTGAGTATTGGTATCACCTAAGATAATGGACACTGGATGGTGTCGTTTCAATGTTTCGACGATAGTACCGCATAAAATGATAGTGCTACTATCAAGATCCTTAATTTTGGATATTTTTTATGATTTGCTCCACATATTAGAGCACTTTGGGCTATATATATATATCCAACTTTAGGCATGGCTAATGAGCATCATTCTTGAGCTTTCAATGTCTGCGTTCTTAAATTTTTTACTGTGTTACTAAGCTCAGAATATATAAAGTTTTTTTTTTTTGAAGAATGTTGTAAAAGGTTATTGATCTTCATCTTCAAAACATGATTGATAGTAAAAGTTAATAGTCTCGGAGGAATTGAGAGTAGATATAAGTCAAGAAGACCAAACCACTATAAAATTGATCGGTCTCTATCTTTACTTATTCTCTTATTTGTGTTTATTATCTCTTTTCTTGATCGAAATTTTAAAATATCAAACACTCGGAACGAAAGACTTTTTATATTTTCGAGGAATAAGAGCCCTTCAAGATAATCGCCATGGCAACGTAGAATAATTAAAGTACAATTACTAAAATATCATCCTATTACTAATGGGGACCTACCTAACCCGAATAAACTTCAAACCCAAACACGATTAGTTAAGTCTAATCCAACTCATCCCAAACCTAAACTCATATTTAAACAAATCGATAGATTCAAGGTAGATATATCCAAAAAAAAAAAAATTGGATCCAATGTCATTATTATTTAATAATAACAATATGATCATCATTATTTAATAAAAATAATGAACTCTAACGGATACCTATTAAATATATCATTTTAAGTATCACACCTAAAAGGAATATTCTCTCATCGATGGATAAAACATCAATATTTTTTATCTGTGAATCTGAAAATCAAAACAAACTTACCAAATGCTTACCAAATCTTAGATTAAATTAAAGTAAAAATATATCAAGGACATGCAATAGGAGCCACCAAACCCAAAGTGTTCATTCATTCCTGTATGATTCGTCCACTCAAGATTAAGTAGCATATGAAACATTCGACATAATCTATCAAGCCTAAAGGTTTCCTCGTGTAATAATATATCTATCCAAGATTAAAAAAAATTTATCAGAAGTAGATTAATCAGAGCATCCCTTTTCACATGATATATCCACAAATAACAAAATAATAATAATAATTCAAACACAATGTGGTCCTCGAGCTCAAAGTGTCCCTTTGCATACTACGCGCTTAGAAGCATGAATAAGAAAAGCTCTAAGAGTCCATATTTATTTGAGAAAAATAAGTTGTTTCTAGATTCATCTTATTAAGAAATTATCCTTTTTTGGTACTTAATAATCTTTGAACGTTCTTCTTTATATTTTCTACAATTTATCCCTTTTTCTTACTTATAATATATCTGGAAACAAAATAAAAGTATTGTAGATGTTGCCAACTTGTAACTTATAAAATTTGTAAAAGATTTCTTAAAATAATAAAATTTTATTTAAATAAAAAATAAAATGGTCTAATATGATTTACTTCCTATAGGAGCTTGCCCCAAGTGTATATATATATATATATATATATATATATATATATATATATATATATATATATATATATATATATATATATATATATATATATATATATATATATATATATATATATGATTGACCTCGAAGATATAATATTTTTTTCTAGATCAAAATATTTGACACCAAAATGATGTAGAATGAGTTTAGAACATAAGAGAGAATTTTCCTTTAGAACAAAAAAGGAGAAAAAGATAACAATAAGAAGTTAGCAAGAAAAAAAACCTAAATAATTATTAGTCTCGCTCTAACTTAAGTAGATAATTCTGAAGATGAATGTCATACACCTCTATGTGTCGCATATGGATGATGCATTCAGTTATCAGAAAAATCTTATATCACTCACACATAAGATGGGAAAAAAATCAATTTATTCATATATTTTGTAATAATCTATTATCTTTCATTAGCCCCTTTCCATAGAATCAAGTTCAAGAAAAAAACAAAAAATAATAAGGAAAATGATACAAAAATATTTTGCCTTCCTTAGAAAAATAAAGTTTCCGAATACGATATAAAGAAATGGAGAGAAATAATCATGTGGCTACAAGAAAAAGGAAGTCTACCAAGTACTAAGAGGAAAATGATTTAGCAAGGGGAATATGTAAATTATCTTCTCCAAAATATAATTTATTTGATTAGCAGTTATAGATTCTTCCTTGTTAGTTTTTTTATCTATTATTTTTTCTTGTAGATGAGGCTATAAAAAGTTGTTTTAATGAAAATGTAATGGATTATCAGATAATAGATCAATAAATTGAACTCTTTTCTGATATTATATATTAAGTGGTGTATGATCATATTTATTTTTCTGGTGTTTTGAATCCAACATTCACATTCGAGACGTGCAGAAGAAAATTCCATTCAGCCAGAGTGAGTATGATAGTTATCTAATATTATTATTATTATTATTATTATTATTATTATCTTTTCTATCTCCTTTCATTGCTCTAAACTTCCTTCCTACCTGAGTCTATTGTGTGTCCTACATCAACAAGATACAAAGAGAGAGAATTTACAGGAGAGTGAGCTTAATACTACAAGAGTCGAGGTCATTAATTCATAAGTTTGAGCATATAAAGAATGTTTAGAGCAGAAGAAACAATACTACATCATTAGATCTTGCCATAAATAACTCCAAAATAGCTATAAAATAACATAATTTCTTATAGTGTCGATATCGATGACCTTGATCCGGGGTTGCTAACCATGATAAATATGCTTAGCTACGTATATGATATTGAAAATAGACTAATTTGATATCGATCCTCGATTCGAATTAGTAAAAATAATATCATGTATTTTAAATATTCATGTAAACGGGTTAAATTACTTATCCCTCGATCTATCAACCACACCACACGCGAAAGATGTTTTATTAAAAATATTATTATTTTATCTCGTATTCCCCGAAACAAAATATGAATTAGGTTTTAGTAGCTTTGAAAAAATTAAATGTATGCATTAAGATACCAAATACTTGAACCCAATGTTTACAAAGGCTTTCATGGTTTCCATTGGAACAACTTACTTATTCTCTAAGAACAACAAAACCTCGCTCTTGAGAAATTTAATGGCAAATGCTTTATTCAGATAATTCGCAAAGCAAACAGCAGTGGCAAATGCTTTTCTTTTTTTCTTTTTTTTGAAACAAAGGTGATTCTATTGATTTAACACTGTGTTACAAACTGTAAAGCAAAAGGATCTGAAGCAGTAAGCAAAAATAATAATAATAATAATAATTGAAGAGCTGAGATATCCTAAGATTAGCCAAAGAATGGCATACAGAATTTCTCACCCCATGCATATGATTGATTCTTAGGACCTTAAGAGACAGCTCCAAATAATCAAATTTTATGGCAATAGCAGCAGTTGCAAAAAGGGAGAAGCAAATGCAATTGCTTTTATCGTTTGTTCTCTTCGTATCTTCTTTCTGCTGTATGCAATTACCATATATTATGAACTAAATCCAATCCACTGTATCCGGTGCAGCTTGCTAATTCATATCGAGAAACCAGTATCCGCTCTTATGACAACCGATCGAGCAAAAGAGGTGCGTGAAATATTCCATGTATATTAGTTAAGCCATCACCGACCGAACTAGGGAAACTTGGATTCATTTTTCTTTTGGCAGATCGATGCTTTGGTTGACTCACCAGCTTCCGAGGATCACGATGAAGGGAAAGAGCAGCAGCATGTTGGAATCGTGAATGATGTTCTGACGAATTCGTCTACGGAGCCTAACATTTCTGCTGGCGATCAACTCTCTCCTGCAAAGCTTGAAGAATTAGAGAACGGAGGTATCGGATGCAATGCCTTGGATGAGGGGCCCGTGGAAGGAACCACAGCTGGTAGGAAGCGCAAGACAATGGATGAGTACGAATCTATGGACTATACCATGAGTTATACTCCCTTTAAGTCCGATGAATCTGAGCAAAATCAAGCAGGAACATCTCGGATTACTCCACAGTCAGTTTTCATGGTGAGGGTTGTAGGGAGATTCTTTATTTCTCCGAAAAGGCTGTATTTATTCGTTTTCGATGTGAGACTAAGCAATGACTCATCGAGTCGTAAACATAATCTAAAATCTATGATACCGAATTACGATTTCTACTCGAGTCATTTGTTTATCGTCGCAATCCGTATGATACACTCTTGTTTTATATATATTTTGCAGTGCTCTCGAGATGACAACGTGTGGATCGGCTTGAAACCTCGTGATCCCCGTCGTGTTCTGTTCAAGAATGTGATCGTTGCACCTGAACAAAACAAAGTAGATGGTGTCATCGCTGCAAGAGAACCACTTCTTCCCCTTGTCACTTGTAGCTCATCAATTCCTCACGGTAGCAGAATCCAAGCAAGTGGGGAAGGTGCTTCAGAATTACCCAAGCTTTGTGGTGGTATAGATCATCTACTCGTCGGGTGTAATGATCAACAGAGAGCAGCTATACATAGGGAGATAGCAAGAAGGATCATGGAACATATCAGACTGTTAGCCGCTAGGAAGCTCTCTCTCGTGCTTGATTTGGACCACACTCTCCTTAATTCAACGACGGTAAACTATAACTACTACAGAATTGGAGCTCAAAATCTTACGGTCTTTGCTAATTAGGTTAATTAATATTTATATATATAATAAGATTTCGAGCTGGTAATATTGGATATCTATCGCTTTAGTTTGTAGATGTCAATCCAGTTCACGAAAATACATTGAGGAGCAACGAAGAGCGAGACAGGAAGCTGCCGCAACGCCATCTTTTCCGCCTCCAACATCTGGGATTGTGGATTAAATTTAGACCGGGCATCTGGAATTTTCTGTGCAAGGTTTGGTTTTGATGAAACTGTCTTCTTCCCAAACTAGTAATGATTTCTGGATCGTTAATGTACTCCTTGATCTCCTCCTGTAGGCTAGCAAGCTTTACGAGTTGCATGTATGCACCAAGGGAAGCATGGCGTATGCTGCTGAGATGGCAAAGCTGCTTGACCCAACAGGATCTTTGTTCTCCGGGCGCGTCATCTCAAGGGGAGACGATGATGGTGATGCATCACCATCTGACGTTGTCGAAAGGGCTTCCAAACACAAAGATCTATCTGGGGTTTCAGGACTGGAATCCGCTGTTGTGATTATCGATGATACTCCGGGAATGTGGCCGCGTCACCAACCCAACTTGATTGTTGTAGAGAGGTATAATCGGATTTCAAATCTCGTCGTGTTGGAATCGGGATCGAATCAGTCCGGTGGTTTATGAGTTTTAAGCTTTAAAGCCTGACGATGGTCTTGCCATTGCAGATACCATTTCTTCCCCAGCAGTAAGCGCAGGTTTGGACTTCCCGGGCCTTCTCTTCTGGATATCCATCGTGACGAGAGTTCAAAAGATGGGACTCTTGCTAATGCATTGGCGGTATAAACTTGCTGGAACACCGAGTGTTGGAACTTAGGAATTCGTCTCGATTCTCCATTTTTGATGCCTTGTTCTTTCTTTGATCAGGTGATCGAACGAATTCACGACAGCTTCTTCTCGCATCACTCCATACAAGAGGCCGATGTTAGAATTCTGCTTGAAGCAGAGCAACGTAAGGTTCTAAGAGGTTGTCGCATAGTTTTCAGCCGGGTTTTCCCGGTGGGCGAAGCCAATCCGCAACAACACCCCCTCTGGAAGAAAGCACAACAGTTCGGTGCTGTCTGCACCGACCAGATCGATGAACACGTCACTCATGTCATCGCCACTGCTCTTGGGACAGTCAAGGTATGGAGACCAAATGCTCGATCGTTTAGATGTTTGCTCTGCTTCTCATATGCGAATGGATGGATCTCACGCAGGTGCAGCGGGCGCTATCTACCGGAAAATTCGTCGTTCATCCTGGCTGGTGAGAAACGAAATGCCACTTTTGGAATTTTCGTTGAACATATATATGCTTGCTTACGAATCTAATGTCTGTGTTGACAGGATAGAAGCTTCGACTCTTCTGTATCGGCGGGCCAACGAGCACAACTTTGCATTGGGAACAAAGACACCTTCAGCTCATCCTACCAAATCCTGAGACCTTTGCTAACGAACTAGAAGAACTCAGATCTGAATTGGACATCGGTTGCAAAAGAATAGAATAAGAAATGCCTTCAATCACTTCGGCTCTAAAAACCAAAAGATGCAAGTGGTAGTAAGCAGTAGATGGCCTACAAAGAAGACTCGAGACCATAAACAACTTATTTCATTTAATGGTGAGCATTGCTTGTCCGATGCAAACCAATAACATATTCCCAGGGAAGATTTGGTCCCCTTTTGTCCGATGTTCGTTATTGCTAAAAATATTCACACTATAATGCAAGAACTAAATTTATTATGTAAAAAATTAATTTTAGGATTGAGATTAAATATCGTAGATATCGATGAAAGGTGCATAGTTTTAAACATGATAATAATCAATAAGGTATCTCGGATATCGTAAAATAATACACTCATCGTTAATCTAGACTCTTCTTTTCTTTTCGTATCTTTAAGAGTCTCTCGGTCATCTCCTAAGTATAGACGGGCCTTTTTTTTTTTTGCTTAATGGATAATCTTAATCAGAATTTAATTAGAATCTTAGCATATTTTAACCATTTAATTAGGGTCATCAAATTTAATATATAATTAATTAGATAAGAAACATCTCAAGTGGTGAAGTAATAGGAAAATCAGTATTTACCTAATGTTTGATTTAGCTTCGAATAGTTTGTAAGCTACGAGTAAATGACACACTGAGGGAGATGCATTTTTATTTTATGAGAATTGATGTAAATAAAAAAAACATAAAAGAACTTGTGGATTGATCATTTTTAATAGTTGGTTGAATCCAAAAGTTCCAAATTCTACTGAATTATTTTTGTATAGTTTCACTTACCTTCGATCTTAGAAGACTCGCTGTGCGATGTCAAATGGATAAAGTGTCTTAAAAAGATTCAGATATATGCAAATATTTGGGATATTATTTTTAACCCGTTTCACACTGTTCTATGCTTTCGAGAATAATAATTATCCAAAAGATTGAATGACTAATTACATATTACCCCTCTAGTTAGTTAGCAATATAGTCCCTATAATTTAAAAAACTATATTTGTATCACTTTAGTTATCAAAGTGAAACATCTAAATCTATTTATCTTAACTACATCAGTTTTACAAATAAAAATATAAAAATAAAAGATAAAAAATAATTTTTAACATTCGATAGTAATGGACGACGACGCCACTAGCATTGATGCTGATGCAGTTGCCTAGTTATCCCCGATGATGATAAGGTATGCTCTTACTACGATGCCACCCGTCTCCACGAGGAGCGTGTTGCCGACCTCATCGCCACTCGTCTCATGCCGATCTACATTTGTATTGACGCTGATGCAATTGTCACTCGAAAACTGCATCAGCATCAACATAGATGGTGATGGCCACTCCTTATCCCCTCGCTCCTTTGCTATCACATTCTCCTAAATTCTCCGAATCTCTCTCCCATCTCGTTGTAGCTAAGGATGCCTCTGTTCACCCCCTCCCTCCCTTAGTCTGCTCTCATTTGGAACTCTCCACCACACACAAGAAGCACTCCGCCACCTACCCCAACCTATTCGAAGTCATGATCGTCGTCTACTCCAATAGCCTCCCACATGATAGCGACGATGTGGACGAGCTTTAATTAGTGCTCGACGCCGCACCATAGAGGGCGACCTCCATTACCATCCAGTTCGAGCTCTTCGACTTGTATGACTCCTACAAGGCAGCATGCCTTGCCTTGGACGCCACGGTCCACCTCCCTCAGATCGGGTCATTGTGTTTCCTCAATCGTCGGCTTGGACCAAACAATATCTAATGCATATGCGTCAACATAGTTGCAGTTCCCAAGCGATGCCACTCTGCATCTATGTTGATGCCGATGCAGATGAAGAGTGACAAAAGGGTCATTCGGTGAGAGGTAGTGTCGGAACTGATACGATAGCAATGAGAGCTCTAACAACCCCACCTTCATATCGAGGCTAAGATTTGCCCAATGGGTCAGTAGCGACGCGATCACCATCTTCACCATAGATGCCGCAACAACCACTACCATATTCACTATAGATGCAACAACAACCATCGTCATCTACGTCGATGTCGACACAATTACCGAGCGACAATTGCATCAGCATCAATGCAAATGCAAAGCGACACGGGCAGCGATGAAGTCGGTGACATGCTCCTCATAAAGATGAGTGGTGTTGCGATATGAGTGGACATTATCATCATCGAAAGCGACCAAGCAACTGTCTCGATATCGACACTAGCGACATCATCATCCACCACCAAACATTGAAATTATTTTTTTATCCTTTGTTTTTATGTTTTCATCGATACAACTAACGTAAATTGATCTAAATATTTTACTTTTATAATTATAGAAATGTTAGTGTAATTTTTTAGAATATAAAGATTGACACACTAAAGATAGCTAACTATAATTAACCCAAGATCTAATGATTTTATTATTTGCATAGATGAGTGGCAAATTGAGCCAGAAACATGCATAACACCAAATAACGAGCAGCTTCTACATAGATTAGCTTGGAAACAGACCATGAATTCACTCATATCAAGCCGGATAATAATAGGAAGCCAATGACTCGGCCAATTGGGATTTCCAACACCAGCTAGACCAGAAAATATGAAGCTGGTCTTTTAGAATAATTAGGTCTCTTACGAGCAGATTGATATGAAATTAATAGAGTATTAGTTTGGAGAGACGCAAAAATGAAGAATCTCAACCTTGTTGCACCAAAAGCATAGACAGCTCAATATCAAACATCAAGATGATGAATATAAATTTGCATGCGGCTCTTTCAAGGGACTCCTGTTACCATACCTCAGTTGTATCTAACAGTACAAAGATTTTGTAGATCATGGCAGAAGATTTATGAGACCACAGATTTTGCAATATCACATGGATCAAAAGGCAATGACATTTTGCTTGTAATGGAGTTGCAAGTCAAATTCATAGAACCAAAAGGAAAAAAGAAATCTATATTCTTTAGCATCTGAACTGGGGATCTGACAGTTTCATTGCACAAACTTTTGCATTTAACCAGGGGAAGCAAGGAACATTTACCTTTTCCAACAATGAATCTTGAATCCCCCTTGCCCCAGATAAGAAATACAAGGAAGCACAACACAAATTGATACAGTTTCCAATGAAAACATCTCCTTTACTTCAAGCTAATCATTGATGACTAGCCCATAGTGATCTCCAATAACACTTTTAGGTGTTTGCCCAAATCCACTGGCAATTTTCATCATTTCCCTCAGTTTTTCTTCCTCATGCTTTATTTGGTCCACTCGGTGCAGGACATTAGTTAGAAGAGCATCACAATCACCAGCAACGGGTGAAGGCGCAGGATTTTCAAGTTCAGCTCTTTCATAGTCAAGCTGTCGATACAAGCTGAGAAGATAATCCTTCTGAACATACAGTTTTTGTTCTGCAATCCTGTATTCCATTTCCTGCGATCTTTTCAGCTGTCGAAGAACCTGATCGATTTCACCTTCAAGCTTCACAGATACACTATTGTAGTCTGATGTTATATAGCTCTGAGCTCTGCAATCAGCTGCTTCTATTTTCTTCAAGAGTTCAACTTTGTGTCTGCAAACATCTCTAGTTTCTTCTGTTCTGGTGTCCATTGCCCCTAAAACTGCTATCTCATTTCCGTTATGATGCATATCTCCTGTGTCAAAGAAAATGATTCATCAAATTTAGGTAGATCACAGCCACAGTAAGAAGACGGGACCATATTCATTCACGCAGGCAAGATTTCCAAATCACTGTGTTCATGAGGCAGATAATGACCATAAAAAGACAAGTAATCTTTAGGGCATGATACATGTAGCAGAACATACAAGATACTGTAAGTGAAAGTTACATCCTTCCAGTAAAAACTTGAACATCTATAATCGCTATTAAAGTCTTTTTAGGTCTTACTCTACCTCTCTTCGTATCATTAAAACATAATCATTCCACCATTTAAAGTCCTCATAACCTTCACAACAATATCCATTTCTTGTTACTTATTGTATGTTTTCTTGTCCATCATGCCTATCTAGTGAGTTTAATTCAGATAATGAGCATCCATCGTCAAGTAAAAAGTATGGTGACTAAGGAAAGAAAACAATTTTCAAATTGCCAAATGTACAAGATATTAACCTTCCAAGGGATACTAATCTAGAGGATCGACGGTATCTTCGAGTGTCTAACAATTCTGTAGTTCTGGTCCTTTTTTTGCAAGATAACTAATTCATCCCGAGTCAATCCCATATAATTCAAGTTACAGTCTTTCATGGTTTACACCCAAAATCAACATGTAGGTAAACACATAAAATTTTGTTCTTTGACCAAAATGTCCATTTATATGTTTAATCTTGAACTGCATGATTATGATCAGTGATTTAAAAAGGCGCTCGGGCGCTCGCCTAGGCGCTCGGGCGAGGCGGGGCGAGGCCCGAGCACCTCACTAATCTCCCAGGCGGCGTGCTTCAAACAGGCGCTGCCTGAGCGCTCGCCCGAGCCCAGGCGCTGGGCGCTTCGGGCGAGCGCCTGGGTTAACCAAGGCGACCGAACCAGGATTTTAGGTCTGGTTCGGTCCTGGTTCGGTATCTGATGGTTAGTTGGTTTAATCGAACCAACTAAAATCAATATAAGTGAGAACCCAACCCTAACCCTCGCCGCTCCCGATCCCGATCTCGCTGCTCGCCGCTGTTGCTGCTCGCAAACGCTTCCGTTGTCGCCGCTCGCAAACGCCGCCTCTGTCGCCGCTCGCGCCTCCCGCTGCTCCTGCTCCTGTTGTCGTTGCTCACCGCTGTCGCTGCTCGCAAACGCTGCCGCTTGCACCTCCCGCTGCTCCTGCTCCCGCTACCGCTGTCGCCACTCGCAGTTGCCGCTTCCTCTTTTCTCAGTCAGCAGGCTCAGCACCCCTTTACACTTCATTTTAACAATATACATATATTGTATACTGTTAATATTATTAAGTTTATTTAAAATAATTAATTTTCAATACTATTAATAGATTAATAATATATTATTTTGATTTTAATACTGTTAATTTTTATTTATTTGAAATTATTGCTAGGTTTCTTAATATTGTTAATTTTATATCTTAGATTTTCTTAATTTAATAGCATATTTTTATTTAAAATTTTAAATAATTATATTTATTAATTATATTATATATTTTTATATTTTAGCGTCTCGCTTTGCTCGGGCGAGCGCCTCGGGCGTTTTTGGACCTTGGCGCCTTTTGACACCTAACACTTTTTAAATCATTGATTATGATGTTTATGTTAGGTTGTTATGACTTATGAGTGCTCCTTTGACAAATAGAGGCATACACTAAGGAACTGCATTAAGAAATTTATTTTAACAGCATCTAACTCAGTCTAATAATGAGACTAGCAACTAATCATGATTGATGCATTCGTGTTGCTTATCTTTACTATATCCCAACAAAAATAAGAAGTGTAATATTCCAAGAAGGTGCCAAAGAAAAAGGGTAAAGCTGCATTGTATGCTATTTACAATATAACAAAGAAGTTTCTTAAATGAATGAAATGGAGGTCATACTCAAAGAAACTTAGAACGAAACCTATAAAATGAATGTTATTCCACAGTCTACAATGCGTAAACAGCTTCATGTCTGAAAATTGAAATTAAACATCAGGCAATCCTATAGTAACAGGTTGAAACCAAACAGGCTATACAAAACATTTTTCTAAAATATCAAATCCAAATCCATAAATTAATTATGTTGCCTTCCTATGCTGCCTTTCCTGCCACTGAACTCTATTGATCGTAATATTCCTATCTCATTCTAGAATCAATTGTTTGTTTATATTGTACTCAATGTTTTCTTGTCTAGTATCAAAGATTAGAGGCTTTTTATGCTAAGAGCTGAGCCAAAAGTGGACCAATTATTCTTAATGATGGTCGAGATAACTGCTTGAATACTAGTAACTTATTTACAATCACTTAGTTTTCATACTTGAACAACAACATTTTCTACCACAATGATATGTGTTGTGCATGAACTAATGCACTAAGCATTAGAGGAAGACATTATTTTTTACAAAAAAAATGATGCAATATGCCAAACATGATCATGTCAATCCAAGTGCATATATACTGATAAAAACCATGATCTTGAATTGGACTTTCTATTTGAAGGACACTATTTCTAAGTACATAACCCTATGAAAACATATACGGGATGAAATTACTTTTTCTTCCACGCCTGGCTCCTACACACAAAATTTAAGCAAGGTGTTGGTCAATTCAATTATAAGGCTCTTTAACAGTCTGGTACAAGCAAGCATTCACATGATCATAGAACTTAAATACATCCTTATTTAGACACATCAGATTACCAAGAGGTAGATAATCTAACATCATTCCTAGCCTGCATACCTAAGCAAAGGTGATAACCTTCAAACTTCTTGAATGCTGAGTTTGACAAAAGCCGTATAGGAAATTCAATGTCAAGCTATTCTGGAGAGAATAAGCACCATAGTGCATAACTTGACTTTGTCTTTGGCAAGCTTATTAAGTTAAGAATTACCAAAAAATTCATACTTCATGAAGTGAAACAGAGCAGATGGCAGTAGGAAATAGACAAGCTATGACCTGAGCTAGCATCAATTCTTAGAAGCCAGCAATTCCGAAACTTGAGTTATGACTTCCAAGTGATTATGTTTGTTTTTTAGGTTCTGTTGATAACTCGCCATGGTATCAAGAATCACCAAAAAAGTTTAATAATAAAAATGTTAAGCTAAAATTATTATATGAGATAGCTCTAGCCATGTTAATCTAGGAAGATCAGAAAATATTGAGGAAAAACTCACCTGCAGGAAGTATTGTGATGCTATCTTCCACTTTCCAGATTTCATCAAGAGGAACTCCACGTTTAAGCTGGATTAAATATCACACGGTCATGCTGTTGCTTGAGAAGCCCTAAAACGAGAGGATGATAACTATGGAGAATACTCTTATAGTTACAAATTGATTACTAAAATATTAATAGTACCTTAGCAATGGCGAATCGAATATGATTCTGCAAATTCTTAGCTCTTTCCTGTTCAGAGCCACGCAAGATACAAAAACCCAAATTCAGAATTTTTTCCATGTCTTCCTTGGAATCAACAGATTCACAAACTTTTAAAAGCTTGGTCACATGAGGCATTAGGTCAGTTTTATTATCACATCGTCTACAGTAATATTCCACATCTAAACCAATGCTTCCTCCAACAGTCCCAGCCATGTAAGAACGAAGAGCACATTCCACATGTGCCACGTGCCCACATATGTATTGCTCATCCACGCTTGCTTCACATCTAATGAAACCATAACCTTCATATGCCCAATCAACAGTTTTGCAGCACAGGATACAACAACAGTCGTGACAGAAACCAACTTCACTGCAGCAGATATCACAATCCTTGGCTGATGAAGTGTTGGTTTTTACTTTGCCCTGTAAGCTGCACATCACATTTCCAGCTTTACAATCACCAGGCCCAATTGCCAATTCACATTTGGTTCGTTCATTGGTATCAAAACTTCTGGAATATGAGCAGGCATAGTTATCATTCTCTGTACAAAAAAAATGTAGAATAGGTTACAAGTTATTACAGATGAAACAAATGCACCAGACATATATATCTACTGAAAACGATTCTCTATGATGAGAAGAGAGAGGCATTTTAACAAACTAAATTATAATAGAAGAATCTAAGATTATATAAAACTTTTGAATCAGTTAATTGGCATTCATACTCACATTTCTTAAGCATTAGTAAGATAGTCAATGACTCTATTATCCACAACTTAATTCAATGAAGAGGCATGTACTGTTGTGCCATTTGAAGAGGTTAGCACAGACAACTGCAGATAGATAACATATTTGTTTGTTTATGTCTTGAAGATTTTCATATTTTAAAGTCCACATTTTGCTATGTTCATATTATTTTCTTGCATCAAGTTGTTACCTGTATTGACCTTGTCACCCTTAAGTTGACATTGACAAGAATAGCTTATTGGCTGGAAAAGAATGCACAAGTCCAATCTATGAGTCATATCAAGCAAAAGCTTCCTATTTTAATTTTCTTTCAAACAACAAAAATGTTTCCAGAAACATAAAGCAAAAGCAGCGTTACCAAGCATGCCCTGTGCCTTGGTTTTAAAGGCCTTGTTTATGAAAAGAAAAAACAATTGGAAAGAGGAAAACATGAAATAAACTATGTTCACAACTTGAAGAGGTTATTTACATCCATACAGCATGTGAGATAACAAAATATACTTGAAGAAATGCTTGTTAGCACATTATACAACCGAAACAAATTTAAAATTTTCATCAAGTAACAATCAGGACATATAACAGATCCAAGTTTAGTCCAGAAACAACTAAGCAAAAGTACAGGTCTCCATTCACAAAGGACAGCAAATGCATAAACTAGATGGTAAACAAAAAATAGACCTTTTTGGGGGGTGAAATCTGCACAAGGAACCCGCCAGATAAACGAAGAAAAGAATGCATTGACATCAGCGTCAGGAAATTCCTTCCGAATATATTCTTCGACTGATACCCTGCTAGGAAATCCGTTTCCATGTCTCCTACCACCAGATTTTGGACATGTGGGAGGAGCATAGAGATACCTATCGACCCAATGGCCAGAGCTAGACTTTCTGCTGCCTACCTTCCAGCGCCATCGATCTCCAGGACACGGCCAATCTTCAGGTGCATAAGGCAAACCTAAACCGGATGAACCAGCGACGACAGGCACTGCAACGAGGCGGTTTTCCTTTACAGGTGACGGATGACAATTGCTTCCATCGTCCATGAACTTTGAGTTCCCTGGTCAAACACTGAGGCCAATCACCTGCAAAGCATCGAAGGACTCATCAGATGGTCTGAGAGTGATCAAAATACATATACGTTTCTACTTCTAGAAATCTGGAACCAGGAGCTTCATTTTTATGAATTCTTTCAACATGACACCTCCATAACCCAGAGTCTAAGATAAAAGAAGGTTAAATCTTTGTCCAGTTCAGAGATAAATCTGGCTATCGGAAATCTCCGCTCATCATCGCCTCTAGGGCAAAATAAGCACCCAACCCCATGAAGTCGAAACGGTTCAAGATCCCGTCATTTGACGAAAAATCAACACGAAAGAAAACATGTTAGAAACCAAAACAAGAAATCTCACAAGATCACGGCCCCCAAGGAAGCCAACGACCAAACAAAATCAGTTCGATCTCTTTTTTTCTAAATGACAACCTAAAAATGATCAGAGAAACAGGGAGCAGGAGTATTGCCATTGATACCTTGCTAGGAAGCCGATTTCTCTTCCGGATCTACCTGAGATTGTTTCTCCTTCAGTCGAAAGAAACAGAGAGCGCGTCTTTGTGTCTCCAATCTAAAAACCGATAGTTGAATGCCCGAGAGTTTGTTCATGAGAAGGGATGCGAGCAACTTCGGCTTCCTGGAATTGGATCCTAAATTCCCAAAATACCCTCGGGACTAATGAATGGCCCACCAAAGAACGGTCGGTCGATCGCTGTTCTGAAACCCTAACCGGGTAGGATGTCCACTTACCGAGTAAAAAAATATTATATTTTTAGAAATAAAAATATGTTATATTATTGAAAAAATGTTAAATCAGATTATTTAACTAAATTCGCAACCGGATGGCACATGCCCTCACTTCGACACCCATATACATGTGATTCAAGTTAGTATATTTTGATGTCCTCATAAATCTACATCTAACACATGTAGATGGTTTACGTCTGCATACCCTAAATCCCTTGAATATCTCATGTGTCCAACACTCCTTACATGGTACGAATTAAGTTGAATATGTCTCGACACTCTCATGCATCTCCAATATCATGCACCCTCTATATGGGCGATTCACATCGATACTAATAGAAGATCATAATAGAGGTAAATACGAAATGATAATTATGTATTTCTTATATGTTCTAATCCTCGATCAATCTATAATTTAAGAATCAATCACAATAAATATATATGCATTATTTGAGCACATGATTGAGAAAACTTTTTCCCTCAAATCTATATAAATATCTATTATATCAGTAAATGAAATTATCCTCTTTCATAGTAATTTTTTCATGGTATAGAAGCTTCTCTTACCTCAAGCAATGTGTGCCCTTTCTCACTGTTCGACGATAGTAATCTGTCTCCATTAATCTGCCATAGTGATTACCTTACTAGTGGTATTCAACCGATTCTCCCAAATGCATTTTGCCAAGCAGTTTTCTTGGTGATATTCCTCACATGCCATATTACAAGAGGCAGCTATCACTATTAATCTCCTTGGTGCTAGCATATATATTTTCTTCTCCAACGTATGCGGATTCCACCCATGTATATGTGGTGTATACACTACAAAGTTAGTTATTTCACAATCCTATACTTGTGTTTCCACTTCTTCCTCGAGAGACCACCTTCCATCATCCTACTATAGGCGATTGCCCTTACTCCTGTTGTAAACAACTACTATTTCAAGAGACCACCTTCCATCAGCCACTTCCTTCTCCCACCATAGGCAACCTCTCGATTACTTCCTTCTTCCATAGGTTCCCTCCTTACATAACATCAATAAAAACGTTAATCTGGCAAGTCACTTCCTCATGTTGTAGGTAGATCTAATCCAGCCCTTACTCTACTTACAACCCTTGCTGTAGTCGATCTAGTCCTCACTTTAAGACGCCATCTGTTGGGAAATCATGGGGGGCGGCATCATATGCGCAGCGGAAGAACAAGAAAACAAAAATCCCCGATTCCCAAAAAGATGTTCGTCGTCGTGCGAAGATTGGTGTGCAAAAATCCACAAAACATAAAACTGCGTATAGAGATTATGTTACCTAGGGAGATCGTATATCCCTGTTTCCTTGCAGATCCTTAGGAGAGGGTGAAGGAGGTCAAGCGTCCTCCTCTCTAGCGGTGATCCACACAGCAGGGTTGCGACGACGCTCCTCAAAACTCCAGGCCTACTCTGAGGTGGAGAGGGAGAGGAGAATAGGAAAGGCAAGCAAAGACTAGCCTATGAGGCTGTGAATCCCTCCTATTTATAGAGATCTCGTGTCAAACCCTAATGGGTCCTTCCCTAGTGGGTATTGGATCTGCATCCAATAAGACAAGGGCTCCGTCGGATATCTCATATCCGAACCTCTACTCATCGCAATGCCTACCATATGTGTGTGACCCTCTAGGCCCAATATCGAGCTGGCCGTGAGTCATACCTGTCAAAACTCCTTCTGACTGAGTGAATTATTATCTCTATAATAATTCACTTGACTCATCGACTACGGACGTACTAGGCCACTACGCCGTAGTCCCTAGACGATACAGGGGAATCCAATCCATTGGACCTGTCTGTCCTCAGTTACCATGTACCTATAGTCCCTCATCCATCTAATATCCTAGAGACCGTATATCGAGCATGGTGCTATCAGACCCATACGGTTTCTACTCAAGTCTCGCTCTAATCGGATTCTCCCGGAGAACTCTTTCTCTCTCAACCCGAATGACCCTGGCTAGGGATTTGTCTAAGCAAGAACACATGGGATATTCCTCTCATGACGCCGAGAGTGGATGATCCTCTGTCGACACTCAATAGCCCTCGTAAGGTCGACTACCACTCCCAATGACCAGCTGTACTAGATCTGGAACAGCCAAACCTATAAGTCTGGTATCAAAGAGTGGAGCACTCATACAGGACATCCTTGGTGTCTCAAGTCTAAGGACCAGATACACCACTAGTACTACGGAATCGCTGTCTGACAATAAGGCATCATCAACCATCCAGCATTCCGTAAGCGGATCAATCAGTGAACTCATTCTCCAATGAGCACCTATACTGTATCCCTAGTGTCCCTACACGAGCAGCTATGAGACCAGCTGCATCCATCATATGGACGGGTATACAGCACACCAGTCTATCCGGTTATCACGATGTCCCTCTCGAGTAACCTATGACCGGGATTATTTAGGATATGTGTTTAAAGGTGAATCGATCTCATTATCGTGATCTCATCACGATCCGATTCCCATTGCACAAATCCAAGGACATCACAATATATATATGCATTTATGCAATAGTTATAAAGTGATATACGCCAAAATATAATAAGCAAAAAGATTCTGTATCAAGTCACACGTGCCATCACTCACGTGATTGGCTTGCTGGGCACCTATGACTAGCAATCTCCCACTTGACCTAAAGCCAATCACCTATGTGTCTGATCCCCATCAGACTCCTGTGACGCTTAAAGACAATCTGAGACAACGACTTTGTCAGTGGATCTGCAATGTTATCTTCGGATGGAACTCTTTCCACTGCTACATCTCCTCGGGTTACGATCTCTCTAATAAGCTGGAACCTCCTCAGAACACTTCTGATGAGACCCGGGTTCCTTTATTTGAGTAATCGCCCCATAGTTGTCGCAATATAAGGAAGTCGACTTCTCGCTATTCGGAACGACTCCCAAATCTGTGATGAACATCTTCACCCAGACTCCCTCCTTTGTTGCATCTGATGCAGCAATGTACTCCGCCTTTGTGGTCGAGTCAGCAGTGGTATCTTGCTTGGAACTCTTCCAGCACACTGCTCCTCCATTCAAGGTGTACGCATACCCTAAATTCGACTTGCTATCATCAACATCAGACTGAAAACTTGAGTCAGTGTAGCCTTCAACCTTAAGGCTATTACCTCCATATACTAGTAAAAGATCCTTAGTCCTTCTCAAGTACTTAAGGATACACTTTACTGCTTTCCAGTGCTCTAAGCCTGGATCCGCCTGATACCTGCTCGTGACACTCAGAGCATGCGCTATATCAGGCCTAGTACATAGCATGACATACATGATAGACCCTATTGCTGAGGCATAAGGTATCATATCCATGTTCGCCCTTTCTTCTGGAGTCTTTGGGGACATACTCGTAGAAAGCGATATCCCATGTCTCATCGGTATGAGACCTCTCTTGGAATTTTCCATGTCAAACCTTTTGACAATGGTTTCTATGTACCTGGACTGAGACAAGCCAAGCATCCTTTTGGATCTATATCTATAGATTCTAATCCCCAAGATATAGGATGCTTCCCCTAAGTCCTTCATGGAGAAGTGTCTAGATAACCAAGTCTTTACTGTGGATAGTATTCCTACGTCATTCCCAATGATGAGGATGTCATCCACATATAACACCAAAAAGGTAATAGCGCTCCCACTTACCTTCCTGTACACACAAGGCTCATCTTCGTTCTTAACGAAGTCATAAGATCTGATTGCCTCATCAAATCTTATGTTTCAACTTCGGGAAGCTTGCTTTAGTCCATAAATGGATCTAAGCAACCTACACACCTTATTTGGGCAGTTCTTGGATACGAATCCCTCAGGTTGCATCATATACACCTCCTCCTCGAGGTTCCCGTTGAGGAATGCGGTTTTCACATCCATCTGCTAGATCTCATAATCATAGTGTGCTGCAATAGCCAATAGAATTCTGATGGATTTTAGCATTGCTACGGGTGAGAAAGTTTCGTCGTAGTCAACACCTTGCCTTTGACGATACCCCTTAGCCACTAGCCTTGCTTTACAGGTCTCTACCTTTCCATCTACTCCGATCTTTTTCTTAAAGATCCACTTACAACCGATGGGTACAATACCTTCGGGCGCATCAACTAGGTTCCAAACCTTATTGGAGTACATAGAATCCATCTCAGAATTCATGGTCTTTCCACTTCCCGGAGTCTATACTCATAATAGCCTCTTCGTAGGTCTGAGAATCAATATCCTCTACATCCTCTGCTCTAATATGTCCCACATATCTCTTAGGAGGATGGGATACTCTATCAGACCTACGTAAAGTTGATACTTGTGTATTAGGTACCTGAACAGACTCGGGCTGTAGAGTGGTACTTGAGCTTGGTTCTCTAACCTCGCTCAATTCTATCATTCTCCCACTGTCTCCGTCAAGAATGTGTTCCTTCTCAAGGAACACTGCTCTCTTAGCTACAAAGACCTTTTGGTCCTCGAGATGATAGAAATAATACCCACAAGTTTCCTTGGGGTATCCCACAAATTTGCATCGCTCTGTCCTTGATTCTAACTTATCGGGGTTGTGTCTTCTAACATGGGCAGGGCAGCCCCAAATCTTAACAACCTTAAGATCATGCTTCTTCCCTTTCCATATCTCATATGGTGTAGACACTACCGACTTAGTTGGAACTCTGTTCAGAAGGTAAGCTGCGGTTTCTAGGGCATATCCCCAGAATGAGATGGGTAGGTTAGCGAAACTCATCATGGACCGTACCATATCTAATAATGTACGATTTCTCCTTTCAGAGACACCATTGAGCTGAGGTGTATAAGGAGGTGTCCATTGGGATAATATCCCATGGTCCTTGAGGAACTGAGTAAACTCTATACTTAAGTATTCACCTCTTCGATTTGATCGAAGAGTTTTGATACTCTTTCCAATCTGGTTCTCCACCTCATTCTTATACTCTCTGAATTTCTCAAAGGCCTCGGACTTGTACTTCATTAAGTACACATATCTATACCTTGAGAAATCATCAGTAAATGTAATGAAGTAGGAGTAACCTCCAATGGCATGAGTTGACATGGGTCCACATACATCACTATGTATGAGTTCCAACAACTCATTGGCTCTCTCTCCAGTTCTACTAAATGGAGATTTGGTCAGTTTTCCACGAATGCAAGGCTCACAAGTTGAATATGACACATAGTCGAATGGATCTAGATATCCATCATTTAGCAACTTTTGAATCCTTCTTTCATGGATGTGACCTAGCCTACAATGCCACAGGTATGCACTGTTCAACTCATCTCGTTTCCTTTTGGACACATTTACATTCATGATATGTGGAGTGGTGTCTAACATAAATAAACCATTATGCAATGTTCCTTTCGTGATGATCTTATCATCTATAATATCGAACAACCATTGTTCTCAAAAACAAATTTATATCCACTAACTGTTAAACATGAAATGGAGATAATATTTTTGATAATAGAAGGAACAAAATAACATGCATCTAATGCAATAAAAGCTCCACTAGGCAGATGTAGGGCGACCTCGCCAACAGCTAATACAGCAACTTTTGCTCCATTACCCATCTTGAGGCCCATCTCGCCTCTCTCTAGTCTCCTAGACCTTGTTAGAACCTGCAACGAATTGCATATATGATAAGCACTACCGGTATCCAATACCCATGTGTTATCATAAGAGTTTGACAAATGGAGACTGATCATGAATGTACCTGAAACTTCATCAAGCTTTTATTTCGCCCTTTCTGCAAGGTACTCTTTGCAGTTTCTCTTCCAATGCCCATCTTTACCACAGTGGAAGTACTGGCCTTTGTCCTTTGCTGGGTCTTTCTTAGCAACCTTTGCTTTACCTTGTTTGCCCTTGCCCTTTCCCTTCTTAAGGGACCTTTCTGCTTTCCTTTTCTTTCTGGTCTCACTAGTGTAGAGAACTGGCTTCTCTTTCTTAATAGTACTCTCTGCCTCCCTCAACATATTGAGGAGCTCTGGAAGAGTCACCTCAAGCTTGTTCATATTAAAATTCATTATGAACTGTGAAAAGGAATCTAGTAGGGACTGAAGCACAATGTCCACACACAAGTTATCCTCTAGGACCATTCCTAGACCTGTGAGTTCTCTATCCACTCAATCATCTTTAGGACATGGTTTTGAATCGGTGTCCCCTCAGTCATCCTAGCGCAAAAAAAGGCTCTTGGATATCTCATATAGTTGAGTCCTTCCCTGTTCCTCAAACAATTTGTGGACATGTAGGAGAATGGATTTGGCATCCATCTTTTCATGTTGTCTCTGTAACTCTGGAGTCATAGAGCCCAACATATAGCACTGAGCAAGAGTGGAGTCATCAATGTACTTCACGTAGCGAGCGATCTCATCCTCGCTTGCCCCTTCTTCGGGCGTAGGCATCACTGTATCAAGGACGTACACGATTTTCTCCGCTGTGAGAACAATTCTTATGGAGTCAATCCGTATAATTTGGACCAGTGAGGCGGTTGACATCAAGTATGCCACGTAAGGGATTTGAAAGCGACATTTTCTGAAAATAAAGATGTAACAGAAATGAATAACATGCAGATTTTGCAAGAAATAAACTATCAAGATATGGACTTCTATCTTAATATGCTCGCACTATTTTACTAACGAGTCACGCGACACCCTCAGCACGTGAAACGGAAGTCTCCGGTAGACTTCTAGTGGGGATCAGGATCCAATCAGCGTCTTAGTGTAACCTCGAGGGACTCGACCAATCACACTAAGCCTAAAAGGTATGCAACTCTTGTCGATCACAACTCCTTGTGATTCTCGTCCTGTTCGGCCTCCGAATCACCATGGCCTCGAGAGACTCGACCAACCATGATGCTCGGTTAAGTCAACACCTTCGTTACAAGATGAGTCTGATTTGATGATATACCCTCGAGGGACTCGACCAAGTATACCATGCCCTCAGGTCACCGGTGACATCTCTATGTCGTAAGCAAGATAGCGAATCGCGATATAGGTGAGTCTCGAGGGACTCGACCAACTCAACCTACACCGGGAATCGGTTCCTACTCATAACGATGGAAGGCCACGTGGGTCAATCTAATTGCCTCACGTTTACCGACTTAATATTATCGAGAGATGTTTCTATAATTTGGTCTCCTAATATGACATGTCACACATATACATATTTAATATATATCTACATCGCATGCAAATATATATATATATCTAGTATGTGTATAAGCAATCACATCAGATGATCATGGACCACAACCTAATATGATTAGGCCCGAGCCAATAAACCTAATCACTTACATCAAGATCTATATGTGCAACGGTGCATCTCCATGCCCTGTGATCGTCCATCTCGTCCTCGTCGGTTCCGTTGACATCTTGATGCATCTCCATGCATCACGATCGTCCGTCTCGTGGATCCCGCTATCGCATCCACGCTCTCGCTGCGCCTCCTCATGTGATTACAACTTAATCATAGGCACGCAGGCCCAACAATAAATGAGAAATATAATGGAGGTTCGTAGACCTCAATAATAATAATCACAAGTACACACATCACACGGTCCATGATCATCCGTCCACACATCATACATCACATGTATAAATAATCATCATCATGTAGGACTACTATATAATAATAAAAATAATAATCAACTAAACCTTTTAATTAATTAATATTTTTCTGAAATCAGGGACATGTAGGGAATTTCTCAATTCCTAAGGGTATTTTTGTAATTTGGAAAAAGATAGAAATTGGAATTTCTCAAATTCCGAGGGGCAAAACTGTCTTTTGCCCAGAAAACCCTAATACCCTTTCCCCTTTTCGCTATTGCCACCGCCGCCACCCTGCCGACAACGGCCTGTGCGGCGGGGCGAGGGCACTGCCCTCGCCTGCAGGTGGCACGCCCGCTGGCGGCGATGCCACTACGGGTGGGTGCCCCCTTCGGGCGCCGCTGCCTCCGTAGACGGTGCTGTACCGTCGGGCGGCCGCCCCTGTGGGGGGGTTTCGCCCGCGGGAGCAGCGGCGGCATGCGCCGCTGCCCTGCGGCGCCTCTGCCCGTGGGCTGCCAGCCCCGCCAGCAGCAAGCCTGTTACAAGCAGACCGCCGGCCGGCTGTTGCAGGCACAGCGCTTGCGAATGAGCCGGCGCTGTGCTGCCTGGCTGCGGCTGCCGCTGCAAGTGGCTGCAGGCATGCAGATCGAGGGCAGCAACTGTTGCTGCCCTTCCTCGCTTTTGCGTCAACGATTTTTACGTCAATATTCTTCCTAAACACACACACGCAGTTCAAAACTAATCATTCGCACGAACAACCTGGCTCTGATACCACTGTTGGGAAATCATGGGGGGGCGACATCATATGCGCAGCGGAAGAACAAGAAAACAAAAATCCCCGATTCCCAAAAAGATGTTCGTCGTCGTGCGAAGATTGGTGCGCAAAAATCCGCAAAACACAAAACTGCGCATAGAGATTGTGTTACCTAGGGAGATCGTATATCCCTGTTTCCTTGCAGATCCTTAGGAGAGGGTGAAGAAGGTCAAGCGTCCTCCTCTCTAGCGGTGATCCACACAGCAGGGTTACGACGACGCTCCTCAAAACTCCAGGCCTACTCTGAGGTGGAGAGGGAGAGGAGAATAGGAAAGGCAAGCAAAGACTCTAGCCTACGAGGCTGTGAATCCCTCCTATTTATAGAGATCCTATGTCAAACCCTAATGGGTCCTTCCCTAGTGGGTATTGAATCTGCATCCAATAAGACAAGGGCTCCGTCGGATATCTCATATCCGAACCTCTACTCATCGCAATGCCTACCATATGTGTGCGACCCTTTAGGCCCAATATCGAGCTGGTCGTGAGTCATACCTGTCAGAACTCCTTCTGACTGAGTGAATTATTATCTCTATAATAATTCACTTGACTCATCGACTACGGACGTACTAGGCCACTACGCCGTAGTCTCCAGACAATACAGGGGAATCCAATCCATTGGACCTGTCTGTCCTCAGTTACCATGTACCTATAGTCCTTCATCCATCTAATATCCCAGAGACTGTATATCGAGCATGGTGCTGTCAGACCCATACGGTTTCTACTCAAGTCTCGCTCTAATCGGATTCTCCCGGAGAACTCTTTCTCTCTCAACCCGAATGACCCTGGCTAGGGATTTGTCTGAGCAAGAACACATGAGATATTCCTCTCATGACGCGGAGAGTTGATGATCCTCTGTCGACACTCAATAGCCCTCGTAAGGTCGACTACCACTCCCAATGACCAGCTGCACTAGATCTGGGACAGCCAAACCTATAAGTCTGGTATCAAAGAGTGGAGCACTCATACAGAACATCCTTGGTGTCTCAAGTCTAAGGACCAGATACACCACTAAGACTACGGAATCACTGTCTGACAATAAGGCATCATCAACCATCCAGCATTCCGTAAGCGGATCAATCAGTGAACTCATTCTCAGCACCTGTACTGTATCCCTAGTGTCCCTACACGAGCAGCTATGAGACCAGCTGCATCCATCATATGGACGGGTATACAGCACACCAGTCTATCCGGTTATCACGATGTCCCTCTCGAGTAATCTATGACCGAGATTATTTAGGATATGTGTTTAAAGGTGAATCGATCTCATTATCGTGATCTCATCACAATCCGATTCCCATTGCATAAATCCAAGGACATCACAATATATATGTACATTTATGCAATAGTTATAAAGTGATATACGCCAAAATATAATAAGCAAAAAGATTCTGTATCAAGTCACATGTGTCATCACTCACGTGATTGACTTGCTGGGCACCTATGACTAGCACCATCTTCTCCCACCCTTCCCCGTACCATCTCTTCCAACCATCCAACAATCATATATTCTTCCTTCTTCACCACTAATGCTATAGTGATTATTACTTCAGGGAATAATAGTTTCTCTCATCCAATAGGACTCATCTTTATAAATGCAACAACTTTGAGCCTTTTCAAACTCTCCAAAGAAAGCAACTATGCATCTTGGATAGTTCAATTTACTAACCTTTTTTTCGGATATAATATACTAGGCTACATCGATGGATCTCTCAATTGTCCGTTCAAAAATATTTAAATACTAAAAGAGCCAACCTGAATGGTAAATCAAAATCATAAATTATGATTATGTCAAAACCGTCTTATTCTATAAATCATTCAAGCCTTAGTTATGGGCTCCATAGCACTGATAATTTTTTTATGCAATACTACAGTAGAAGCATTGTCTAAATTATAAATGCCCTTTGTCGATCGTTGTCACACTCATATATAAATCTTTTATCTACTCTAATGAAAATAACTAAAGCAAAGTCATATTATTGATTATATATATAATTTAAAAGTTATTATAGATGACTTAGCTTTATTGTGTTATACCCTAAGTAATAAAGAAGTCATTACTCATATTCTCAATGGTCTATGAAATGTATACAAGGAATTGACCATAGCAATTCGAGCATATGCCTTACTAATATTATTTGAAAAATTATATAACAAGTGGATTGGTTAAAAAATATTTCTGAAATGAAATAAGAGGAAGATTGGACCAACTATCACACCTTAATTCAATAAAAAAATATAAAAAAAGAGCAATCAAAACAACAAGAATCTCAATAAAGGACCAACAAGATGTCTCGTAGACATATGGGTAATACACAAAGTCATTATCCTCTATTACACTATTAACTCTTCAACTATGGTAGCAACTTCAATCCAAATAACTCAAGAAATAACTTTAACAATAATCACTACAACTATCATAATTCTGGCACCTTAATAATAGCAATCAACAAAAAGTCATCTATTGTGAGAAAATTAGGCATAACAAAATTTATTGATATCATCCCAAGCTTATAACTATACCCAACTAGCTTCAAACAAATATTATAACTACTTCAACCACTCATCTAAGCAATTGAATTGTTGACTTGGTGCTTCCCATTGTATCACTTCTGATTTGTAGAATTTATCTATTCACACTAACTATCGAGGTAATGAAGATATCATCATTAGTGATGGTAACAAAATCCCTATCACTCACACTTAATTACACATGAACACTTTTACACTTGATGATTTCTTGTGTGTACTTCATATCAAAAGTAATATTATTTCTGTCTCTTAATTTTATAAATAAAATAATACTTATATTGAGTTCTTCTTGACTCGTTTCTTTTAAAGGATCATAATATAAGGGCATCTTTAGTCTGAAGCCAAAATAAAGACAACATTTATAAGTGGTCATCAACTTCACAAATTACTTAGTCAATCACTCTCGCTTTAGTTGCTATGATAATCCATGTATGATATCATTATCTTAGTCATTTGTTATTCATCATTCAATAATAATTAATTTCTTATTACTTCTTTCCAACTTCCAAATCAAGTAGAATTGCTACTTAATGTGATGCCTACTTTAGTAATAGAAGTTATAAACTAACTTTTGGAATATCTTTTATATCCTATTCCAAGCCACTTAAAATTATTTATATTAATGTATGGAGTCTTACCCTAGCCACTTTCTTTAATAATTTTATATTATTTTTATAAATTATTTACTAAATATACATGGTTCTAGCCTTTTAAACATAAATATAAAGTTACCATAATCTTTACTCATTTAAGAAAAATAGTTACAAACTTCTTCTATTCTACCATTAAAATAGTTTACTCTAATAGAGGGGGGTGAATACTAAGCTCTTATTACATGGTACATAACATCTCAAGTCATCACCACAAATACCTAAACTAGATGGTTCTATTGAACGAAAGAACTAATACATAGTTGAATTAGTCTCACCCTCATACACTAAACCTCTATGTCACTAACTTTTTTAGTCATTAGCCTTTCAAACTGTGATATACTTCATTAACTATTTATTTAAATAACATAAATAATCAAATATCAGTCATCATTTAAAAGATTATTTATGTTATCTCTGATTATACTCCTACGCTTTACATAAACTAACATTAAGATTCAAGTTTTACATCTTCATTAAGTAGTCCCTTAAATATAATACTTTTCAATGTTATAATTCTCAAACTCAAAAGATCTTTTTAGTATGTTATATTGTTTTTGTTAAGTCTATCTTTCATTTCCAAAATATTATTCTATCACTAATATGAGTCACTATAACAATTATCAATCACTAGGTTTATAAAAGTACATCTCAAACCTCCTCAAGTGCACCTCTCTCCACATTAATCAGTAGTTGCCCACTAGACTTATCCTGGCTTATTACTCCAATTTAGCAACACCTCAACCCCTCTACAACTTCTCCGTCTACCTCTCCACCAACTTACTTTGCAATGTATAATGAAGCAACGCCTTCGATACCACAACTAATCTAGCCCATGTTTCCTATCCAAATTAAATTCTATAGATGACTGATCATAGTCTATAACTTGTTCAAGTTAAATTCTATAGATTGATCTAGTCCATTTTCTTATTCAGATTAAAATCCTTAATCTAGTCTAAGTTTCTTTCTATTTTATTTGATCTCTGTTATATGATGAGAAATATGTTTTGTTTAACATTAAGGAACTCATTGTGAAATATGGATCTGCTACCACATTAGTGATCCACATCACCTATCACATTGATTGTTGCCATATCAGCACTGACACTACCACATGATTGTTGCCATATCAGCCTCTCCTTATCAACCTACCATATCAACACATTCAAACTTCCATAAGAACCTTATGAACTAACTTCACTATTGAAGTGGTCGAGATAGGAATACTCTTAGTTCTAGTTTTGTAAGTGACTCTTATGACAAGAGAGACTCCTTCGAACCCTACATGAACAATTCATATTGGTATGCCTTGATGTCTTCTTATGTTTTCTACATCTAATAATTTTTATACAAGTTATTTAAGTCTGTACGCCCTAAGGCCCTCACAAATCACCTATATTTGATACCCCTATTTAGGTATTTCATGTATGTATGCCTCAATCCCCTCGTGTATTTTCTACGTCCAACATCCTATACGTGATTGATTTCTATAGGTATATCTCGATATCGTTGCTTCCTGAAGCCCTTAACACATCTCTCATGTTCAACACTCTCAATATAAGTGGTTTAAATAAACATGTCTTGATACTCTCATGTGTCTTCTATATCTGATACCCCTATAGCATCAAGTTAGCGTGTCTCAACGCACTTGTGCCTATCTTGTGTTTTGATACCCTTTACATGTCTTTCTGTTAGGATCAAGAACTCACTAAGAGGGGGGGGGGTTGAATTAGTGCAACGAAAAACTTTCGTCGGTTAAAACGACTTTCGTACGATGAAATCTGATTACGATGAAAACCATTTCAAAAAGATCTTTTAAGTTGAGAGCAAGCAGAAGTGTAGTTGATATAAAACAAAGACAGTTTGCAGTTAAGATAAAGAGCAGAAATTAAATGCAAACCAAGATTTAGAGTGGTTCGGCCAATCTTGACCTATATCCACTTTTGGCTTCCTCCTCCGACAAGATCACTGACGTCCATTAGAAACTTTACTTCAATAGACGAAGGTCAATCACCTTTTACACACCTCTTCTCCTTTTACCGGGTTTAGGAGACAACCCTTATAAGCACTCACACTCCTCTCTTACAGATTTCTAACACTTAGAGTAGAGGAGGGAAATCTAAGGAGATTGCAGCAGCGTTTCTCTACTTTTAAACTCTCTGTGCTTATGTGTTTTAACCAGAGATGAGAGGGATATTTATAGGCTTCAAGTTGATTCAAACTTGGAGCCTAAACTTTTCCATCCCAGATTCCCCGAGCTCGGGTGGTACCACCGTCTAGTGTCAATCTGAGGCTGACACTGCCCTGAGTAGTACCACTGCCTGGGGTCTAGTGCTGGGCGGTACTATCGCCCAGGCTGGCGATACCACTGCCTGGCACCCTGCTAGGGGTGGTACAACCGCCCAGACTGACGGTACCACCGCCTGACATAACCTCGAAGACTGTGCCACGACGGTGAAATTTCTTGGGGCACTGTTTGGGTGATATATACAATTAATACTATGCAATAATCAAGTTGTCCGGCATGTCATTGGTCCCTCGACGCTTCGTTCGATTCTTCGACGTATCGTCCTCTCTTGCGGCCTATTGTCCAATCAGCCAGTTGATTCCGCAACTCCGATATCCTTGACGCAATATCCGCTCTTCTTGGCCTGATGCCTGAATCCACAGCTCGAAGCCTTCTGTCGATACGTCGACTGATCCTTCGGCTCGATGTCCAATCTTTTGACATGTTTTCTCCCGACACAACATGATTCTTCCTACTTTAATTGTCTTATTCTGATCGAAGCATTCTACGTCACTCAAAACGTAGATTAAAACATAAACATAATTATCAATTGGTTTAATTATCAAAATACGAGATTCAACACTTTTAAGCTAATGCACATCAATATCGTGAAAACATAAGTCGCAAAAGGTTCAATTGATTCTTTAAATATATGTATTTTTATTATAAAAGATTAAAATATAGGAAAATAAATACTATTGCTACTCTAAAATATGTAAATAATTATATATATAAATAAAAGATGAAGTTGAATAAAAAAAAATCAAAGTACACAAAATTTGATCGTGCAGTTTGTAGTCGTGAATAAATCCAAATAGACGATTAGATATTATTTTCGTGCGTGCATGCATAAATATTGAATGAACCTATTTTAATTTTAACTATAAGATAAAATCATGGTGAAAGAAAACGAATTATGAAACTTGTGGTTTCATATTACAACAATTCGATTATTAACGTTTTAAGGTCAAGAAAAACATCGACAATCATAACATTAATCAGTATTTAAATAATACAATATTATTAATGATATAAACAAAATATTAATCATGAAAATGATAAAATTGATTACTAATTTGTATTCAACCAATCTAAAATTAAACTCGTTAATTAATAAGAAAATTTAATCGTATATTGTTAAAGAAAAAGTAAAAGAATTAATGTATGATCTCAAGGCTCACGTTGGTAGCATTTAAATGGTTTTCCTCGACCCAATTGTTCACCACCCCGATCGAGTAGATTAGCTGGGATCGTCGACGATTGGGTGGACGCGGCCCCTTGTGCGGGACCCGTCTCACGTGCCAGTTTCCACCTTTGGGGCCCCACATCAACCGGAGCACATAGAATGGTTGTCCGCCTCTCCATATAAACCCCCCAAATCCTAACGTTTAACGAGCAGTTTCCTTTTCGATCCCTTCGTAAAGAAGGAAAGGAGGAACTCTCCCTTCCCCTTTCTCCTCGCGGAGCCCCAAATTAGCCGTCCTTGAAACCCTAAATCCATCTGAAACCCTCTCGCCACCCTTATCCTACACCATATCGATCCGATTCCAGGCGTCGAAGGCACACGCCGCGATTTCTTGGCGGATTCGCCCTCATCCGTATCGACCTAGGGTTCCATCGCCGCTCGATTTGGAGGAATTCCAAATCCGGGGAGCTCGCAGCTTGGATCGTTCGGATCGGCCCTCGCTTCGTGGGGCTTTGACCTTATCGGTTCCAGGGAGCCTCCTGCCGTGGCGAGATTCTGGTGAGGCGGTAACTCCTTTGGGTGAAGAGGCTTTCGTTCATCGAGGCTTGTCCCGCTGCAGCGATCGGTGGAAATTGCGCCTCGGAGGACCCGATTTGGAGTTTTTCAAGCCGTCTTGCTGCGGATCGTTGGTTTTTGCTGCTTCAACCGATCTTTCGCCTGATCGTCCAAAGGAGTTCTTCTGCTGCTGTTTTTGATACTTTCTCGATCTCTCTTGGAGAATTGTGGTCTTGATCGAAGAACAGAGCGTGTCCCACAGCCTCAGGAAGGAATGAATCATCTGTATACAAGTTCATGATTTCTGTTGTTCTAGCTTAATACGAGGCCTGCTTTTATTCTTTTGGCCTTTAAGCAGTTTGCGACTTATTTTTAGGGCAACAGTTTTGTTGTTTGTGGTTTATCTTGCTTGAAATTGGGACAGAGAGAAGAAAAGAGAAAAAAAAATAATGGCTGTGTATTATAAGTTTAAAAGTGCCAAAGATTACGATTCTATTCCCATTGAGGGGCAATTTATATCTGTTGCCAATTTGAAAGAAAGAATTTTTGAAACCAAGCTATTTGGAAAAGGCACCGATTTCGACCTCATGATCTCTAATGCACAGACTAATGAAGGTTGGTTTTTTCTCTAGAGTAAATTATGCTGCAGTCTGGTTTACTAGCAAACCATTATTTTCATAATTGGCAATTAATAATTTACACTAGGACGAGTTATGCTTCCCTCAATTTAAGGAACATTAATGTCTAGGTGCTAAGTGTGAATGGTCTGAGGATCTATGCCCAGTTTTAGTTAATCATAAGGAATAAATTTCTCTTGGATTACTTTTCTGGGTGAATAAGGGTTGAACAAATTCTCTGGAATTTATAGACTCTCTGCTCTTCCCTTTTCGGTTTCAGAATATGTAGATGAAGGAGCTATGATACCCAAAAACACATCGGTTTTGATTCGTCGGGTTCCAGGACAGCCACGGAAGCCTATTGTCACTGAAAGAAATGAGTACTATCTCAGACCTTGAATCTTCAATATTTAATAGTCTTTTTTCTTAGTATTTACTCTGCAATGTAGCCAACAGATTGTGATTTTAGTGGCAATGTTGCAGTGACAGTAGAAACTTGCAGGTTTATCTGCATCAGACTTGACATGAAGTTTGAGTATTGCTTTGTATATAAATCTGAGATAGAAAGTATATGTTTGACTACAGGATGAAAATTGTAGAGGATAAAGTAGAGGATCTTCCACCATCTAGTAGCTTGTTGGTTGATGCTTCTTCTACTACCAAATATGTAAGCTTGACATCTGGCAGATCCATTAGGATACTTCTTTTTGACATAATACGACAACTAGTAGCTTTTATTCTGCATGGTTGATGGATTTAAAGTTTTGGCATGACAAAAATAGATAATAACACAATGTTAAATTTTGCAGCCCGAAGAATTTGAATGGGATGAATTTGGGAATGATCTATATGCCATTCCTGAAGTTAATCCTGCCCAATCGAGTAATCCTGTTATAGATACTTCTCCTGCCAACAAGGTTGATGAAGATAGCAAGATTAAGGCTTTGATCGACACGCCTGCTCTTGACTGGAATCGGTGAGGCATATTCACCAGATCTTCTATTATTATTATTATTTGCTTTTCGGTAGTTTTGTGAGAAATGAGCTGCATGCCATGGGACAGATGAGAATAAAGTTTCAGTTACATGATTACTGTCATTGAGCAATGAGTATACTATAAGTTGGTGTTTTAACTGAGTTGGATGAACTTTGCAGCCAAACACAAGATGCCTATGGTGCTGGAAGAGGTTTCGGGAGGGGGATTGGTGGCAGGATGATGGGTGGTCGTGGTTTTGGTAATTCTCTGATTATCATCTTTTTCTGCCATGAAAGAGAGTTTGGTTTGACCATTAGTTCAAGAATGCATGTATATTTGAATGAGGACGCAGACTGCCATGTACCGAACATGCTAAGAGTGTCTTTTATAACATACCGTGTTTGGTATAGAGAAGACAGTCAGTTACTCATGGCAGTTGCATCTTAAATTATAGTTTGCATAGTTAGATTATCTTGGACCTGAAATTTATTTGTTTCTGGCAAAATGCAGGGCGAGGTATGCTTGAACGTAAGACACCCCCAGCAGGCTATGTCTGTCATAGATGCAAAGTGCCTGGTACAACATATATTTGTTGTCTCGTAATTCCCTGTATTTTTCTCTTGCAATTTATTTAGGAAAAAACTAATATACCCGGTGAACGTTACTGTTTAGGCCACTTTATCCAGCATTGCCCCACAAATGGAGACCCTAACTATGACATCAAAAGGGTGAAACCTCCTACTGGAATTCCAAAATCAATGTTGATGGCGACTCCTGATGGCTCCTATGCATTGCCAAGTGGTGCAGTTGCTGTTTTGAAGCCAAACGAGTAGGTTTTTTTTTTTTTTTGTGCAGTAGTTGTTGAACAGATTATTTTGTACAACTTTCATATAATCTTTATTGTATCATATAGGGCTGCATTTGAGAAAGAAATTGAGGGGTTGCCAACCACTCGTTCCGTCAGTGATCTTCCACCAGAATTGCGTTGCCCTTTATGTAAAGAGGTGATGAAAGATGCTGTGCTAACTAGCAAGTGTTGTTTCAGGAGTTTTTGTGATAAATGTAAGTCTCACTGTTTGTGCATGTTGCTTTTTTGTGCTATAGTTATTGGTAGAGATATTACTTGGTAAATGTATTTGTTCAGTGTGTTCAATTTTTGAATTGCGGAAAACTATAAGTGATGATATAACATTGAGCTTTCATTTTTCTTTTCTTTTGCTCCTAATATGTCAGGAGTTGTTTCTTTGATTTTGCTATCAGGCATTAGAGACTACATAATTACAAAGCTGATGTGTGTGTGTGGGGCAACAAACATATTGGCGGATGACCTTCTTCCCAATAAAACACTCAGGGAAACAATAAGTCGGATTTTAGAATCAGCAACTAGTAGTACAGAAAATGCTGGAAGTATGGTACAGGTCCAAGGTATGAACACATTTTTTCCTTTGATTTATGCTCTGATTTTGTTCTTTCTATTAGTAGCTTTAACCATCATCCTTTTCAGATATGGAATCAGCTCGTCCTTTACAGCCAAAAATTCCATCTCCTACCCTTTCTGTTGCTTCCAGAGATGAACCTAAGCAGCCTACGATGGAGCAACCTTCTCATAAGAAAGAAGGTGAAGTTCCATGTGAAACCAAGGATTCAAACAATGAGATGAACTCTTTGGATAAGAAATCTGCCATAAATACTAATGTATCTGAAGCAACCCCAGAGCCTTTGAGTAAGGGACCAAAGTCACCTGAGAGTGCTCCAGTGCCTGAAGATGTCCAACAAGAAAAGCATCTTGCTGGAGACCTAGGTAAGATAGTGTGTGTTTGCAATGTCACATTCGTTTTACTGATCGGCCGTTGAGGTAGGTGGTAGAGCATCATTTTGAGAGAATAGATCAGATTTTGTGGTTTTTTTTTTCCAGTTCCAGAGGTTAATTTACTTGTGTGTGTGTGTGTGTGTGTGTTAGAAACAATATATAGGAATATGTGTTATTAGAAGATCTTCCTTTTCTTTTAAGTTATAGGTCCATAGTTCATGTATGAATACTATCTAGAGATAGGTTGGACAACAGGGGTTTGTATGAGAGAATGATATTATTTTGATTTATTGTTTTTATACTTAACCTTTTTTTCTTCTAGAATATTTTATATTAATAGTTCTTTTCTACAGGGAAGAAAAAGAAGAAGAAAAAGGCCCGTCTCCCTGGCACTGGTTTGTTCATCACCCTAGCAACTGTGGTTACTTGAGTCATAGCTTGAAATATAATGCAGTTTCAGATGATTACTTCCTGTACTAGTAGGTAAATCAAGCACCATGCTGAATTGTTTTGCCTTTCTCCTGCCTTTCTCTAAAATGCAGCTGGTGACATGCAATGGAGAGCCTACCAGGATCCTGGAGCTGAAAATTTTGGCATGCCTGTGGCTGCTTCAGGCTACAATCCATACTGGGCTGGCGGTATGCCATTGGGTGTTGATGGCTACATGGCACCTTTTGGTGGTCCAATGCCATTTATGGGATATGCACCAGGTCCTTTTGATGTTCCTTTTGGTGGGGGGATTTTTCCGCAGGATCCATTTGCTGCGCAAGGTTTTATGATGCCTGCAGTTCCAAGGTATGTCACTGATAGACAGTCAGATGCTTAACGAAACAATTACCAGCTGACTTTTGCTTTAGCTATTCTGATAAGGTTTTATGCTTTGAGTGGGTTAGACTAGGTATGATGCATGGTTTGATTTGTAAATCATTATCTGTCCATGTGCTTCTAGTTTGTTCATTTAATAGTTTATTTTCATATCTTGTTTGTTTCTACTATATCTGTTGTACTTTGCAGTTTGTTAGCAGCAGATATATATGGATTGTTGACAAAGTTAGTACCTTCTACAGGGACCTATCTGAGTTAGGGATGGGCAGTATGGGCATGAAGCAGGGGCCTCCAGGTATGAGCAGAGATGACTTCGATGCAAGAAAGGCTGATCTGAGGCGCAAGCGTGAAATGGAGCGATTTAGTCAAAGGTAATTGCATTGCCTAGTATCTGCTGTTCATTGATTGCTTACTTGTTTAACATCTGTCCACTGTGTTGTTGTGGTTAGAACCTGAGTAATTTGTGAAGGTCCTTATTTGATGAATCCATCTTGATTTTTTCCTTGATATGCTCTGATAGCTATGAATCTAGCAAAATTTTCATTTGGAACACGAATGTGCTTTTAATGTGTATGGCATATGCTCATTATTGTATGATTGTACTCATGATTTTTTATGATTTTTGTGTATTAAGTGTGAAGTCCGGAACTATAATAAAGAGGGGTTGAGTATCCTGATAGTCAAGATGAATATGGTTTATATTGGTGAGTTTTGCCAAGTAAATGACACATACACCAATACATGCAAAATATAGATTACAGCATGTAGTGGATTTCATAACAAAAATTTGGCCTTCAAGTGTAAGCAGAAGTTTATCACCATCATTAAGCATGAAGTATAGTTGATCGACTAATGTTGTTGGGTCTATGGTTCTATTCTATAGGTTGTTGGTTTATGTACAAGATGCTGATTTTGATTCATAGGTAGTGAATTTTATGATTATCTTGTTCTGTTGGTGAGGGGGCTTTTAGAGGTCTTTTTTGGGTGCTTTCCTTGGTCTGAAGTTGCCTTTTGTATATTAAGCCTGTAACGCTTAGAAATTGGTTAAATGAGTCTTAGCTTGCTTATTCCTAGCTTAAGCCTGTAACACAACTTAAATTGGTTAAATTCAACTAGGTTCCAGATATGCCTGTTCCTTAGGTATTTTGACCAACTCTTTACATTTAATAATGGAGAGAAAAGCCATTGCAATTCTGTTGCTGAGTTCTGGCCTGGGTTTATATCACTGTTGTATTTAATTAAAATTTTGTCTTTTAACCATATGATAAATCTGAGGACTGGAACATAGATGAACCAGTCAAAATGCTGATGACATGCATAATTTTGGATAGTCTTAAATTCTTTCCTATTTGCAATGAGAATCTTTTTTGTAGTTAAACTCATTCCAGTTCCTTGATAAACTTGGCATTGTCATTGGTCATCATATTGATCTTATGCTATGATACCTATAGGAGATATATTTTCTCCTTTTTGTCCTCTTGGTTCTGTTTGAGTTTCACCTATGTATTCCAATCAAGGCTGAAACTCAGGCTTGTTGGTGTCTGTTGAACTCTTGGCACATCCAAATCAACCTATTCTAATGATTGGGTGCCTTGCTTGGTGTTGAACTTGATGTTAATTGAATTCCTAATCTCATCATCCAAATCTGCTCCAATTTGTTTTACCTAATTTGGACTCTTGGCACCAAGTACCCTGTGCTCCTTTATACACATACGACTCTGGTACAAGCGTTTTGTTACTCCAATCTTTGATTCTGTCCCCAGAAAATGTCCTAATGAATGTGTCATGCCTGACATCTATTTTCAGATTAGCCAAATCTCTGTCATCTGTGCGTGCTTTGTTGTTGGGAACAAAAGTAATCATATAATGTTTAAGGTGCTGTTCTGTAAGATTCATGTTTTTAGTGTTACTGTTTTGATGTTGTGCTCCCTTTTGGCATCTTGAGCATTTTGTTATCGTGCAGTGCCCCATTATCTTTTCATGTTCCATGCGCCTGTTTTCCACGATGATGAAGATTTATCACTTTGAAATCCAGTTGCAAGATCCTGTTTGCCTATGGATCGGCTTTTGTTAGCTTTGATTGCTGAAGCTCCTGTTGAATGAACGAACGCAGGGATCGGGAGCATTCCAAGGATCGGGACTCAAGGAGGGAATCGAGCAGCGTTAATGATGCTTCTTCTATGAGACCAAAGCCCGTATGTCCTTTTTTGTTGATTCATTTGCTTGCTCGTACTTGTAGTTTCGGCTTTTATCAACGTAGCTGCATTAGATATAAAAAGATAGGCAAACAAAGAACGGCTGCACTTCATGTTGGCAAGTGGTTTTTCATGCACGTGGCCCTCTTGAAGCGAAATCTACCACGAGCGATCGGGGCTCATTTCATGGTCGATATGGTCAGGCCCATTGCCTCAGTGGTTGTATCTGCATCGTCGATCACCAGGCGGACGTAGCCCGGCCGCCCGTTAGTTATTTTCCTTGCCAGATAGCGGTATTTTTTTTTGTGATTCTTTTCATTGCCATTCAACACATTCTATGAGTTCGCCAGTAAGTCAACATCTCAGTTAATGGATAACCACAAGGGGCAACCACCGTAATGAGGATGGTGAGACTGTCATGGCCTCATTGTCGCACGCACATTGGTGGTCAAATCAGCATATGAGGGTGATGATTCTCGAGGGCCCACTTCGGTAAGGGACAAAATGGACAACTGTTCCCGATCACGTGGGACCACCCGTACATTTTGGGCAGTTGACTCGGCGATATTGATTTGACTATGTTTGATAATAATAGAGATTGTGAAGGGCCAAAGTGACTTTTGCCACGTTGGTGGCACATTTGTGATTCTTTTTGCTTGAAATGCAACCTTGTTTTCTTCTTTCTTGAAATGATTATTTTCTCCTCGTGATTGCAGAGGCCGATGTTCCAAGCGGACCGGTTGGATCGGGAACGGGACCGGTCCGAGAGGTCCGCAAGCGTGGGCCGCCATGGACCGGCCCGCGACTCCGCCCGGCACTCGCCACCACGGCCCAGAAAGAGGAAAGCCGCGGAGGACCACGACGAGGCGCCCTCCGACGCAGCCGCCGAGGCCGCCAAGGCGGAGCGGAAGCAGAAGGGCAGCGTCTTCTCCCGCATCAGCTTCCCGGACCCAGGGGAGGGGGCGAGTAAGAAGAGGAAGTCCTCGTCGTCTGAGCTCGCACCGAGGAACGGGCTGAAGGAGCCGGCGGGACGCAAGGTCGGGTCCGAGGGGCACCGCGACGAGCCCAAGGGCGGGAAGAGCTCGTCGGTGAGCGCGAGGAGGGGGAGCGGCGGGCACGATCTTGAGTCGAGCGAGGAGGAGTACCACTTCAAGCGGAGGCCTTCGTCGTCGTCGTCGAGAAGGGACGCGGCGGCGGACCGGGAGGAAGAGGCTCCCCGGACATCCAGGCGTTCTCGGGAGCGGGAGCGGGAGCGCGAGCGCGAGCGCGGGCCTCATGAACGTGGTGGTAGGGAACGTGAACGCGGCCACGAGCGTCCTCCGAGCAAGCGAAGATGAGAGAGAGACAGCAATTTCGTAGATGTTTATGTAATTAATTACCTGGGGCTTTTATATTTACAGATCTATTGTAATAAGAATTCAACTTGGAATTTGGTCTTTCCCTTTTTTTATAATTTCCACTGGTAATTATCTTATCCCTCTTTGCCACCTCCTGTTCTGATGGATGGCAGAAATTGTGGGAGGAGCTTGTCACGAAATCTATATTTCAGAAGATAAGATTTACAGGTAAATTAATTAATCTCATTTCTTTAAAAGATTCATATCAGGAAGGCAGATCATTTATTTTTAATAACAATAATAAGAAAATTATTTTTCTTCAATCAGAAGACTTTGATTAATATCTATCAAATATAGAATGATCAAAAAATATTTTCCTAGTTCGAATATTCCACCAATTGATAGTATGTACGAAGGATTGAATATAAAAGGTGAACCAAGTTATGATTATCCTATTATATTTAGGATTTCACTTGATCAACGTTCGAAAGGCTCATAACACAAGTCAATCATCAGCATCTTCCCCTAACGTCAATACCATCGATAGTTTAAACATTTTCGAGTGGAACATATCTTTCATTTGACAACATTCCGCTCAACATTAAAAAAAAGTACTTTAGTAATGAGAAAGAATTACTATATATTTATAAGAATAAATTTGTTAAGAATGTTAGTTTGGCAAGTCCCATAGTCCCACATCGGGAAAATCAGACTTGTTGTCTCGTCTTGGAACTATAAATAAGGGCCTGAGCTTTGATGTTAGACACACCACGAGAAGTACCACAGACACCACAAGAAGTACAGCAGGCATCACAAGAAAACCTGCTTATGGTTTGGAGTCTTCTTGTTTAGGAAGCTGAAGGTGTTTTATGGCCTAGGAACATTTCCTAAGGCATTTGTAAGTGTCCCTCTTTTATAGTAGTAATTTGCTCCTCTTTCTTCCGTGGATGTAGGTCAAAGTCAATTGACCGAACCACGTATATCTGGTGTTCTGGTGTTTTGTTTGTTCTTGTCGCTTTATTCTTTCCGCTTTATTATCTTGTTGTGTTGCCAAAATTATCCTTTGGTAAATATCCTGGGGCTAGCTCTAACAAACTGGTATTAGAGCCTGGTTCTGGGATCTTTTGGCAACAATGACAATATCAAAGATCGTTGTCGAGAAATTCGATAGAAATGTCAACTTCGGCATGTGGCAACTCAAGATGGAGGCCATTCTGGTTCAAGACGGAGTTGATTTGGCACTTCATGGTGCTGAGAACATTCCAGATGGTACGTCAAAAGAAGATCTTGCGGGTATGGATAAGAAGGCCCGATCCAGCATCATTCTAAATCTCTCTGATGAGGTTTTACGGGAGGTAGCTACGGAGACTACGGCTAAGAGCATGTGGGACAAACTTAAAGCCTTGTACATGAAGAGGACAGTGGAGAATCGTCTCTACTTGAAGCAGAGTCTGTATATGCTTCGGATGGTTGAAGGTACATCTATACTCTCGCATCTTGATAAGTTTGATTCTTTGGTTATGGATTTAGAGAATATAGATGCAAAAATTGATGATGAGGATAAGGCTTTGTTGCTCTTGTGTTCTCTTCCCCAATCTTTTAAGCATTTCCGTGATACTTTGATTTATGGAAAAGAAACAGTTTCGTATCAAGAAATTAAATCTGCACTGAAATCTAAGGAGCAGATAGACAAGAATATCACTGGGGAAAGTAGAGAGAATCAGGCTGAGGGTCTGGTTGTTAGGGGGAGAATGGATAAAAGAGAATTCGACAGTAGTAGATCTAAATCTAGATCTAAATCCAGACATAGAAATTTGGAATGCAGATATTGTCATAAAATGGGGCACATTAAATCTGATTGCTTTAAATTGAAAAATAAATTAAAGCAAAAGGAAAAATTTGTTGAGAAAACTATTAAATCCGCTGAAGCTAGTGTAGCATCTGATGAGAATTTTGGAAATATTTTCTTTGCTATTGATGACAGGACAAAGTCTAAAAATGAATGGATTTTAGATTCAGGTTGTTCTTATCACATGTGTCCCAATAGGGATTTGTTTTCCACATATGAATCTTGTAATGGTGGAATTGTTTTGATGGGCAATAATGCCGCATGTGATGTTGTTGGTAGAGGAACAATCCGAATTAAAATGCATGATGGTATTGTGAGGACGCTCACTAATGTTAGACATGTTCCTGATTTGAAAAAGAATCTCATCTCTTTAGGCACCCTAGAGGCCCTTGGGTGTAAATACACAGCTGAAGGTGGAGTTATGAAAGTTTCTAGAAGTGCCCTTATTGTTATGAAAGCTTGTAGGTCTGGTAGCTTGTATATTCTGCAGGGAACTACTGTCACAGGTTCAGTTGCAGTTTCGTCATCATCATTGTCTGATTCTGACATCACCAAATTATGGCATATGCGTTTGGGTCATATGAGCGAAAAAGGTTTGAGCATATTGAGCAAAAGAGGTCTACTTTGCGGACAGAGTACTGGGCCACTGGACTTTTGTGAACACTGCATTTTTGGAAAGCAGAAAAGAGTCAGCTTCAATTCACCGGCAGTTCACAAAACGAAAGGTACTCTTGACTATATTCATTCAGACCTTTGGGGTCCAGCTCAAGTTCAGTCTAAGGGTGGTGCCAGGTATATGTTGACTTTCATTGATGATTATTCCAGGAAAGTTTGGGTTTATTTTCTGAAGCATAAAAATGATGTTTTTCTAACCTTTAAACAATGGAAGGTTTTGATTGAGAAGCAAACATGTAAACAGATTAAGCGGCTTCGAACAGATAATGGCATGGAATTTTGTGAAGGTGACTTTGAAGAATTCTGCAAAAATGAAGGAATCGTTCGGCATCGCACTGTTAGGATGACACCTCAGCAAAATGGTGTGGCAGAACGTATGAATAGAACACTCTTGGAGAGAGCGAGGTGTATGATCTCAAATGCAGGGTTGACAAAAGACTTTTGGGCAGAGGCGATTAATATGGCCTGTTACGTTGTCAACCGCGTTCCTTCTGCAGCACTTAACTTTAAAACTCCAGAGGAAGTTTGGTCAGGTACTCCTGCTGATTATTCTGATTTTAAAATTTTTGGGTGCCCAGCATACATGCATGTAAATGAAGGAAAATTAGAGCCTCGGGCTAAAAAGTGTATTTTCCTTGGGTATGCTTCTGGGGTGAAAGGATACAGATTATGGTGTCCTGATCCCAAATCCCCAAAATTTATAATCAGTAGAGATGTTACTTTTGATGAATTATCTATGCTATCTTCTAAAGAGGAATCTACTAGTTGTACAAATGATAGTGCGCAGAAGCAGGTGGAGCTTGAGATTGGTAGTTCAGATTCCTTTAAGTCGAACTCTTCTACTCAAAGAATGCCAGTAGGTGGTCCCGAGCCTACTGATGCAGATGATCCAGAGGAAGAACAATATTCCATAGCCAAGGATAGACCACGGAGAGAAATTCGACCACCACAAAGATATGCAAATTTGGTTGCATATGCTTTGTCTGTTGCAGAAGAAACAAGTGAAGTTGGTGAGCCTACTTCCTATTCAGATGCAGTTTCTTGTGATAATTCCGCTAAGTGGTTGATTGCTGAGGGAAAAGTCCTTGTTCAGAAAATTCATACGAAGGACAATCCAGTTGATATGCTTATGAAGCCTCTTCCGGTTTACAAGTTCAAGCAGTGCTTGGACTTGGTTGGTGTTCATTGTTGGTGATTGCCCGTTGGGGCTTTTGTGAAGAAGGTGGAGCAAGTTTTGTTGGGACATGCCAAGGTGGAGATTTGTTAGTTTGGCAAGTCCCATAGTCCCACATCGGGAAAATCAGACTTGTTGTCTCGTCTTGGAACTATAAATAAGGGCCTGAGCTTTGATGTTAGACACACCACGAGAAGTACCACAGACACCACAAGAAGTACAGCAGGCATCACAAGAAAACCTGCTTATGGTTTGGAGTCTTCTTGTTTAGGAAGCTGAAGGTGTTTTATGACCTAGGAACATTTCCTAAGGCATTTGTAAGTGTCCCTCTTTTATAGTAGTAATTTGCTCCTCTTTCTTCCGTGGATGTAGGTCAAAGTCAATTGACCGAACCACGTATATCTGGTGTTCTGGTGTTTTGTTTGTTTTTGTCGCTTTATTCTTTCCGCTTTATTATCTTGTTGTGTTGCCAAAATTATCCTTTGGTAAATATCCTGGGGCTAGCTCTAACAAAGAATAGCAGCTCGTATCCAATCCAGCTTGTATCGGATTCGGGTTAACCCCATGTGCGATCCGACTAGGACCCGTTCGAACACCGCCGAGTTCCTGCTTCCTCGTTGATCGGCCACCGCTCGACGCGCCGAGGATGCATGCAAGGACAGGTTCGCCCACCGACATCCATTTTCCAAACCTTGCCACGTTTCATGTTACCACCATCCGTTGCCCTTCGTTCCGCCACGAGTGCGAACTCACCCGTAACGTGCCGATCTCCTGCGCTTCTCTATCTTCCTTGTCGTCCATATAATTGCGGTCGCAGCCGCCACAGGTTTCACTGATAGCGCGACCCTTCCGTACGGCAGGGAACCATGAGCCAGAACCAACCTACGAGGCCTGTTCGGGGACAGGAGCAGCCGATAAGGTACGGCGATGTGTTTGCGGTGTCGGGGAGCCTCGCCGGCGAGGCAATCTCCCCGAGGGACGCGGCCATGATGCAGTCGGCTGAGAACAGAGCGCTGGGCCAGACCCCCCAGGGCGGCGCGGCCTCTGTCATGGAATCGGCCGCCATGTGGAACGAGCAGTGTGGCCTCGTCGGCCATGAGCAGTTCAGCGATACCCCCGGCCGCCAGGGCGTGTCCGTCACCCAGACCGACGTCCCCGGCTGCCCGGGCCAACGCCTCGTGACCGAGTTCGTCGCCGGTCAGGTATGCACACAACCATACGTCACGGCTTTTGACGGATCCCTTCAGAAAATCATGCATTTTCTTCTAATCTTGGCGGCATCAGGCGGTGGGCCAGTACTTTTTCAACACGGCGGCGGGAGGTGGTGCTGACGAGGCAGGTGGCGTCGCCGTGGTAATGTGGACTGACAAGGTGTCGATCGGAGAGGCGCTAGAGGCGGCCGCAACGACGGCTGGTAACAAGCCGGTCGACGCAAGCGACGCTGCTGCGATCCAAGCTGCCGAGGCGACCGCAGCAGGCGCGAACGCCGTCACACCGGGCGGTGTTGCCGCCGCCGCGCAGGCGGCTGCTGCTGCCAACGCACTGAAGTATCGCGACGACGAGAAGACCAAGCTGGGGGACGTTGTGGCGGTAATATGATCTAACGAGACTCGGTGCGTGCACTTGGTCACCTTATCAAACTTGACGCATACGTGTTTCGCTGTGTTCTTGTGGCAGGATGCGTCGGTGTGGATGGCGATGGACAAAGAAGCAACGAGGGAGGACGCAGAGAGAGTGGTGGTGGCGGAGATGCGGAACAACCCTGAGATGCGAGCGCATCCGGGCGGGGTTGGTGCTTCGATGGTTGCAGCGGCAAGGCTCAATCAAGAACGTTGACATGCTTGCTTTCGATTGTGGCGGTGTACAAGTAGACAAGTTTCGGAAGTGCCTGTGTGATGTCTACTATCTACAGCAGCAAGTGGGCTTTGTTGGTCTGTGGTGCATCTACGAACTTTGTTTTGGTGATGTCGAATAGTTGGAAGTCTTCGACAAAGCCATTTTGCTGTTCTCTTCGATGTAATAATCCTTTTTGCTCGTGTGGTTCTTTTCTTCCTATGGCTCAAATGAAGAGCAAACAGTGTCTTCCCGTTCATGCTTGCATGCAGACGAAAATAACGGGGGAACTCTGCGTGGGCACTGTTGCGGTGTGAGACACAGCTGGGCCATGGCATTGTGGCCACCGTTGGAGACTTCGATGATCGGACGCTCTCTCTCGCTCGCTCGCTCGCGTCGTACGAAGCTCAATGTTCACTTCTCTCTCTCGCGTCGGACGAGTCTGTCGATTCTTACAACTACCGACATGTTTTGTGGTGCCTGAAGCTTAACGTAAGAATTAGACATACTCTTTAGGGTGCCCATCCAATTCATTGGTGTCATTGCATCCTTAAAGTTCAGAACTGGAGTCATGCATTCTGACGGATTTTGTATCATTTAATCTTTACTACAGCATACAAAATGTCTCTCTTGTTTTACTTTTTCACATGGTGTTGATCAGATCTCAAGTGATGAATCCATTGAAAAGGCAAAGCTTCTTGCATTAAAAGAGGGTTGCTGGAATCAGTTTTTGTGAGGCATCTGTTGTTCATCGTTTCAAGGTGTTTGTACCAACTTGACTCCATTTGACATCTGCATGAGACTTTGATGGCAAGTGGAAACATTGTTACAGGTAGAAACATCATCTGGAGCTGCTATTATTATTGTTGTAAGTTCATTTTCTTTATAATGTGTGCATAATTGAGATATAAAAGAAAAAATCACCACTTGGTAAGGGTAAAATTAATCCAAACGCATTTGCTCATCTTACAGTAGTGGATCCCTTCTAAGAGTCAGCATACTCGGTTGCTAACTGGTCTCCATCACCGTAATCAAACATATTTTTTTTTTTAGTATAAACAATGGAGATTTTTAATGAATGATGTGAGCTGTGGATCAAATTGTCAAATTCATACATCATACAGGAGATCTTTATCTGATCAATGACACACAAAATAATAATAATTCTTCTTGTACAAAGCAGAAAAGAGATGTATTTATGTATCTTCTGTCGAGCTCTTAGCTATGATCAGTCCAAGACAAGGGTCGATGGCAACCTCTATCGATCAGAACAAGACGATTTCTTCTTGCCTGCCGCGTGGTTGGAGACCCCACTCTCCGTTCCGTCAGCTATTCTTTCATCTTGTCATCTTTCTCAGGAGCAGCAGTGAAGCGATGAGATGAGACGCAACCGAGTGGCTCACAAGGAATGGCTACTTCCCACTCTCACCAGTCCATTCTTGCCTTTCGTATTAAATGAACCAAATCTTCTCACAGATTCTCGAGGTCACGGGGTGGGAGACCTCCATGGATGGTGATCCTCTGATCACAACGTGTCTCTGTGCTCCCTCTTATCTTCATCCTTCTGCCGTTCTCTTCCTGTTGTCTTGATAACAGTTATGATATGTATACGTTCACAAACTCTCTCGATAGATCGATCATCGATATATGGAATCGATCAACTCGTTCTTTCAACACGTAAAAAAATATAAGGCTAATTTTTAATTCCTTTTAAATTTCATCTTACACATGATTATTATTATTATTATTATTATTATTATTATTTATTTCTTCTTCTTTTTCTAAGAAAGGTTAAAGAAAACATTTAACATTATATTTCTCCTAATTTTCTAATAATTATCAGTCTACTTAGTTCTGTATAATTTACTAGGAATTATAATTTTATTAGAACTCTTAAAGCCAAGTGATCTAAAACATAAATCTTAATTCAACTCTTTGAACATTTTGTCCCAGAAACAACTTGAGAAAATATCATGGGAAGTGGCAAAAACTCAATACAGTCTAGAAAGTAGAAACCTTTGTATTCATCTAATAAAAAAGGACTTCATACTTTGATTACTCCCAAAGTTGTAAGCAGCTATGTCTGCTTTGTGGGTCCCGTATGGATCACAAGTTGTCTCTCGATGATTGGCCCATCTTTTTCAGCATGGAGAGAATGAATGCATCTGTATATTATTTAGTACATTAGTCTTATATTTGAGATGATTTATAAGATTAGATTAGTATACTATTAAGAATTTGAACTTAAAAAACATTTTATAACATGTGATTTTAATCTATCAAATTAATTAATTAATTATATATATATATATATATATATATATTGATATTATAATGCAACAAGCGAAGAAGAAATTGAAAGAGTTTACTGGAGGCAAACTACTACAGCCGTCAACGTAGCATCTTGTGGCCCTCCAAGAAAGAAAGCAAGCTATCATGTCTTCTTCCTAGCACTACGCACAGACCACCAATTGTGGTGGCCCTAAACAGCTCTCTGAAGAGATTCCAAGTAGTCGACGACGTCTCGCATGAATGGCCTTGCCTTGGGGTTTTGGTCGAGGCAATGGCAAGCCAGCCTCGCTACCTTCTGAACATCTCTCTGGGGGCAGTCCGCGTCCAGCTTGGGATCCACGATGTGGAGGACCTTCTTCTTATCGGCGAGCGAGGGGGTAGCCCAGTCGACCAGTGCCCGCTGCTTGACCGGGCGAGACTTGTCCAGCGATCTCTTCCCCGTGAGCAGCTCGAGCAGGACAACGCCAAAGCTGTAGACGTCACTGCTGGCCGTCAGATGACCTACACCGGAAGCAAATGTTTGGGTTAGCCTTTTTGACCATTCAAAGTCGACGCAGACTTGGCAAGTGGTTCCAAGGACTGATGCTCTCTCTCTCTCTCTCTCTCTTTCTTCTGAAACATGCAATGAAAGGCTATAAAGCTTTTCGTCTACCAGTCATCATGTACTCGGGTGCTGCGTATCCACGAGTTCCCACTATCCGTGTTGAAACGTGAGATATCTCACCCACTGGTCCATCCTTTGCAAGCCCGAAATCAGATAGCTTTGAGTTGTAGTCCTGAGCATGGTGCACGACAACTAGTTAATTATAGTAAGAAAGAAAGAGCTGTTTCTCTTTTAGAAGCAGCACAGCATCTCACGCTGCAATTACGCAGTGTCATGGACTTCAATTTAACCGAAGACGACTTCACACATGTTTGTCCATTGCTATAGTCGTCGAGAAGAGAAAGCAAAGCCATCACAAGATTTGGAGGAGTTTGATCGACTAACCTCGTCTAAGAGAATGTTTGATGTCTTGAAGTCGCGATATATGACTGGCTTTTCAGCTTCATGGAGAAAAGCAAGCCCTTTTGCTGCATCAAATGCAATCTTCATTCTGACACGCCAAGGAAGGGAGGGCACTTTTCCTGTCAAGCAGCAGCAAGCAGTACACAGCTACATCATAAGTGGAGGAACGAGCAACACGATCAGCATAACATAATCTTCTTAATGATGTTTTCCATCCATTTATTCATGAGCTATAGATTTGTTCAATCATCTTACTGAGTAATCAACACAAAGTAGACATTTCAATCAAAAGCTACATTTTGAGTATAGAGAGAGGCGTTGAGAGTATATGTCATGTCAACTTGATTTCTGAACCTGCTTTTACTTATCATTGTGACAGGCAGCTTCAAATACGAGCTTAAATGTGAGTGCATGACCAACTAAGAGTTACAGGAAAGGCATATTGGCAATACCATTTACCTACCAAGCCAAACATGCTGATCAAATCAGGAAGCAGTAAATGTGCACCGAAGAAAGAACATCATAACATTTGCAGATAATGACTCTTAGAATGATGACAATAATAATAATAAAAGGACAGATGGATCAATCAAGCAACAAATAAACCACTAGTACTGGATTAGTAGACTTCAGACAAGAAAAGAATTACTGGAGAAGAGATGGGATTCCACACTGCCCCCAGCCATGTACTCATATATCAGAACTCGGTGATCATCTTCACAGCAGTATCCAATTAATTTCACCAAATTTGGGTGAGAAAGTTGCCCGAGGAATACAACTTCAGCCTACAGGCATCATAAACTTCTCTTACAACTGGATGATGGTGTTGAACCAATCTTCAATATTACTAGCACTAGGGAGATGTATGTATAGAGTTCAGTACCAGCCATTCTCTGTGACCCTGGGAGCCGTTGGCAGCATCATGGACCTTCACAGCTACTTGAAGAGGTTGAAGCCCCTCCTCAGGATGTTCTGTGATGAATCCTCTGTACACACTGCCAAATCCCCCTACACCTAAGATATAGCTCTTTCTGAAATTTTCTGTAATGAGCTTGATTTCACTGAAAGAGAATGCCACAAGAGGATTTGCTGCTGAATCCCGTCGCAAGTCCTCGACTTCCTCTGGGTTTGATGGCAGGTTGCTGACCTCCTCCCTTTCCTCTGGACTCTGCACCTCCGGAGGGTCTAATGGAAGAACAAGTTTCAACAAGTCTTGAGCTTAGAAGAAACCGAGATTTGTAGAAACAGTTGACATGATGTTTCCTTGACAATTTCCCTTTCAAAAAGCTATATTTTAGCTAAAAAGATTGCCAAAGATCAACCCAAACACAAAGATGCAGCGATTGGAGAAGTAGAAAAGCAACACGGAACTCTGTGCTAATTCCTTTCTGACACTGAACAGTGGATAAATTGAAGTCAAGCAAGATTAAGCTTCAAAAAATACTACAACTCCTCAAGTTATGTCAGCAAGGAGCGATCCAGACTCAAAATCCTATCACTAGAAGTGCCTAATCATAAGAGGAAGAGCTTACACCGGACAGTCTTGCACGCTTCAGAGGAGGGACAAAGGAAGGAAAGAAGTGACAGAAGAATCAGAGATATCCAAGGATCATGCCTACAGAGAATCACGAAGTACTGACCTGACTTTGCGTTGGAAGACACTCTGTTGGTGGATGAGTTTCCCCGAAGAGCGCAATTTCCCATCAGTACCCGCACAACCCACAAACAACCACTCACCAAGACAGCATGCTCCCAGCAAAACGAGATATTCTTATCTGGCTAAGTACAGAGAAGAGAAGGTAAGATGAGTAATATATACCCAAAATCGATGAAGAGAGACTTAATCTACGCTTGGTTGTCATCTTGGAGCTTGGAATTAACATATTGAGGCAGGAAGACCAAGTCAAGGTAGCTTCAGCTCTATTTGTGGCTGTTCTTCGTCTCCTGAGGAAGAAAGTGATAGTATTCAAAGAATGTGTCCGATTCAAGAGAAGGAATGATATAATCCCAGTAAATTAATGATATTTCTAGTGTAACATTCTCACTGAAAGGAAAAGATAAAGAAAAGATGTAGCCCACCCACCGAAATGATAATGGTGGGACTGTGACCGCCATTTGGCTGTGTTATATTCTGCTGCCCTGCGGTGTTCATGCTGCAGAAGAGAGTCGAGCTGGCTTTTTGGCACCTTCCTCCGGGTCTCCTGCGGGACACAAGTTTCGGGATTGTGCTACAGAAACCCAGGAAAAGAAGTGTATGTCCACGGAGGTGAAACCAAGAATGGCATTGCTACTGGCACCGTGATGTAAATGATGCCTGACAAGACAAACTGGAGGTGGAATTAGATCAGTGTTCGACCACCTCAAAGCTCTGCGGCCATCTGTTTGTAACTTGAACCCCCCAAATCGGAGGAGGTGATCGATCTATCCTGTTTTTGTTCTTAAAGACAATTGACATGGGAATCCCATCCGTCACCACCTCACTCTAAAAAGGCAGTCAGTCCATCGATGAAACTAGACGACCGAAGGTTGAAGACATGTGAGGAGTGGTGAACGATCTCAATTCTAATTCAGAAGATCTTTCATGGCCTAAACCCATCTCGAAAGAGACTTGTATCAGCAATTAGCGTGAGAGTGTGTGAAACCTGGCACATCTCTCTTAGACGACGTCTTTGCCATAGGCACTTGAATGAACTCACAAAGATCATGTGAAGGAGTGAGATGGAGAATCCTTCAAACTGATTTCGCTGGCGCGTAAAAGGAAGAAAGAGCTTGAACTGGTCAGGTGATTTGGCGAGCAAGACGTGGCCAACAGACGAATGCATTGATGAGAAAGATCACAACGAGTGCCTGACCACGTCAACGAAACAGAAGCTATTGGATTCTCAGTCAAAGGCCACGATCCAATAATCATTGACTTTTATGATGAGGAATCAAACCAAAACTAGTCATTCGTTCTAGAAGAGCAGAACTAAATTGCTCTTGTCGTGTTCTCTGCAGCTTCGATGAGTAAATCGCTTCCTTGTTCTTCTGTAATCCAAATTATCTACCAGCTTAGGTCTCATCAGACGTGTCTTATTACACCCCCATTATTTGTTTTATTAAAGCGCATTTGGATTGCCATTTATGATCGATCGGTCACAAACCTGTTTAATTGGATCAGAGCAATTCAATTCGGGCTCGGCCCATTTTGGGATGATTTATTTGGGCCAACAAATCGAGCCCGGGTCAATAATTCTTCGCCCGTATTGCTAGATCGGGTCGGATCCGGACTCCGCGACACTCGACTCCTTTAATTGAATATATCTTAAATTAGATTATTAATTTTCGAAAAATAATCTCGTCAAATGCAGTCTATATATATATATATATGAATTTTTATTGCATATATTTATTTACCAGTACGTTTGCGTGACGGCACAAAAAAGCAAACCCGATATTTTTGTTTCTTTTTATAGAACAAAAAAGAAAAATAAAAAAGAACAAGAATGTCCGGTTGCTGAGGGCGAGCCGTGGAGCGATTTGAATCACCGCTTGACGATGCCCTAATTTAAACCCCCACTCCTCCTCGCCTCTTTCTCACTCCGCTTTTGGATTCCTACTGTGGCGGCTCGTCTGCTCCCCTTCTCTGCCAACCTCTCTCTCTAGATTTGGATCGAGTCCATCGAAACCTCGCTTGTAAATCGCGCTTACTATCCATGGCTGCCGTCGCCCTCGCAGCTGACCGTATCCTTCCCTGGGGGTTCGGGTTCTTGTCGCTCTTTCCGCGGCACCCCTTCGTTTTCTTGAGCTGCGATGCGTTCGAGTGCGTTCTAGTTCGCATTTGGCTGTTGGTTTTGGGGGTTCTTGGGAGCGTTTGTGCGGGGAGTGTGTGTCTGAGGCTTCTTCTTCACCTTTTTGGGTTATTGTCTCGCATATGAGCTCGTTTCTTAGTGAAATCAATAGCTGTCGTGTTCTTGCGTACTATTTTTCCTTCGAGAGAAGGCTTTGATTGTTTGATTTGTTTCTCTTCTTGTCTTCTTGTTCAAATTATTTAAATACTTTCTTTTGTGTGCTTTGTGCAGTAATCTTATTTGGGGATCAGTTCTTCGGTGATACTCAGTCATCCTGTATTTTAAGTTTTCGGTATTGTTGGAGTAATTTGTTAAGAAAGATGAGTTTTTTTTGTCGGATTAATGCTGTCCTTAATTTAGTTATGACAGAAGCTTCAGATTTATTGCAGAAGCTGTCTTTGGATTCTCCGCCAAAGACTGATAACGCTGTTGAGGTTGCCAAAGAGGTGATTTTTATTTTTCTTGCAGATGATGTTCCTTTTCTTATTGTTTTTATCTTTGTATTTTTAGGAGTAGTCACTGTTAATATTCTCACAATATCTGATTTGATAGCCTCGTGCCCTCCAAAATGGATCGAGCGATTGTGAAACGCCAAACATGCCAATTCAATCAGAGCGTTCGCTGACACCTCTTCTGCCTGACTTTGTGGATCCAAGCATGTGTTATGTACCCGGTGGTTATGCATCCCCAGCTTATTTCTATGGAGGTAGAGTGTTGTATTTAATTACTACACCATAAAAACGGTCGTATACCAGGATTTTCCACCAGTTAGCTGCTATCATTTATTTTTTGTGAGAGTTTCATCTATTGCTATTCACTTATTATCACAAAATATTATTTGATTTGTATTTTGGCTAAAATTAGTTAGATGATCTGTTTGTTTTGTATGTTAACTTGTTTTAGTAACCTTTGTTAGTATCTATCATGAGTCTGGTGTTACATTCTCCAGGTTATGATCGTGCTGTTAATAAGTGGGGTGATTACTCCAGATACACGAACAATGATGGAGTGGAGATTCTACCTGTAAGTCACACTGAAACAACACATTATTTTGATTTGTTGATGGCAATGAATAGCGTGTTAGAATGTTGCCGTTAAAGGATTGTTACTAAGATTAGGATTCAAAATTATTATTGGTCTGATCTTCCATGGATGAGCATTTTGGATCCTTGCTTTGCTAGTGTCAGGTGTTGGAATTCTTTTCTACTGACTTCCTTTTGGTACTACATAGTAGTAAATGAAGGAAAAAACGAGTACTCAGATATGCATATAACTCTTAGTACTATTACTCGAATAGAGCTTCACTAGTTAAAAGGAAGTGACTCGATTGAATGATTAATTTTTTTTCGTGCACGTATAACTCTTGATGCAATTTTTCTCTGTGTTTACCCAAATTGTTCTCGTAGTGAAATATTGTTGGTGATTAAAATTTATTGCTGTGAAATGTTTGGTTCTTCTCTATGTACATAACAATAACTAACTGCTTCATCATTCTTGGTAGGGAGTTTATGGGGACTTATATCAAGGATATGGATATGCTCCTTATAGTGCTTATCCTTCTAATGGGTCATCAGTTCCAACCATGGGGCATGATGGACAGCACTATGGCCCACAACCGTATCAGTACCCAGTTCCCTTTTTTGAGCAACCTACACCAACTAGTACAACTCAAACTCCAACTCCAACTCCACCAACTTCCCAAGGAGAAGTTTCAACCTCTGTTGCTGTTAATCAACCTTCAATTTCAATGGATACAGCTAGAGTAGACTCCAGCAAAGTTTCCAATGTCAATGCAAATAGGAATAATGGACCAGGAACTATGAGGTCAAGCCACCAGCCTTCATCACTAACCTCAGGTGATTCACATGGGAAGGGAGGTTTCCCAGGTGGTTTTCATTCTGCTGGTTATCAAGACTCTCGATTTGGTTTTGGTGGGCAACATAAACCAGCCACATCCAGCTCTCGCTCTTCCACTGTAACACATAAAGCTACTAATTTGTCTGAAAGAAATCAGAATCAACATTCCGTTCCCCACATTGTGGTATGTAATATTGTAATTGGCAGTTAATTATATCTATTTTCAAAAGTTGTCTGTTTTAGTAGCAACTGGTTGTTGGACATGTATGGTAGTGGTATTTTGGCTTTTGTATGCCTAGTATTCCTTTGGTTTTTGTTGACAGCATGTGTATCTTTTCTGGCTATCGGCAAAGATTTCTTACAGTTATTATTGTATATGTTTCCTCACATGGCATATTAACTGTTTACTTGTATGATTCTCAGGGTAAAAATGCTCCTGTTAGCAGGATGTATCCGATCAATCGATTCTATGGAGGGAATGGTCTGGGGAATGTATTTGGATATGGATTTAATGGCTATGATCATAGAATGAATGGACGGTGGGGTCCGCCTTTAGATAGTAAGTACAATCCTAGGGGCCGAGGAAATGGATTCTTTGGTTATGGCAATGAGATCCAGGACGGGTTCAGTGAGCTAAACAGAGGACCAAGAGCTGGGCGTTCTAAGAATCAGAAGGCAGCTGGCACTGCACCAGTCTTTGATTTGAAGGGTCAGAACCTTTCTTCCATTGGGAATGAGAATTCTAGTGTGACTTTGGACAGGGAACAATACAACGGAGATGACTTCCCTGATAAACACTCGGATGCAAGGTTCTTTGTCATCAAATCATACAGTGAGGATGATATTCACAAAAGTATCAAATACAATGTATGGACCAGCACCCCTAATGGAAACAAGAAGCTGGATGGTGGATATCAGGAAGCTCAAGAGAAAGATGGTGGATGTCCTGTCTTCTTGTTTTACTCTGTGAGTATGGTAGCATGCATTGGGAATCTGTTGTGCTTTACTTTTTACAAGAAAAGGAGCTTACCTAGCCTTGTTTTAAAACTTTAGGTAAACGCCAGCGGACAATTTGTTGGTGTTGCAGAAATGGTTGGTCCAGTTGATTTTAACAAAACTGTGGATTATTGGCAGCAAGACAAGTGGATTGGCTGCTTCCCTGTCAAGTGGCACATTATCAAGGATGTTCCAAATAGCCTTCTGAAGCACATCACGCTAGAGAACAATGACAACAAACCCGTAACTAACAGTCGAGATACTCAAGAGGTAAACATTAACGTTTAATTGCCTTGTAATCAGTACATCAAACAAATATGAATTCATATCTCAAATTTCGGCTATGCAGGTGAGGCTAGAGCAGGGCCTCCAAATGCTCAAGATTTTCAAGGAACATGTAAGCAAGACATCTGTTCTTGATGATTTTGACTTCTATGAGAACCGTCAGAATTTTATGCAGGAGAAACGGGTAAAACAGCAGCTTCAGAAACAGGTAAGTCGGAGTTCAGACCACTTGTTGAAGTGATTTTACGTTCAATTTCAGCCATTTTAATTTAGTCCATTGATGACAACCTCCTACGGTTCAGGTATGGACTGGAAAAGCTTCTCATGCTCCCAGGGAAGATGAACAAGACAGAACCAATGGGAAGCCTGGCTCGCAGCCTGTTTCTGTTTTGAACAAGGAATCAGCACAGGGCAGTCTTGGAGAAATAAATACGCCAGTGGAACTTGGTGTGGCTGCAGCGGCTGGTGCTCCTTTGAAGGTCTTAAAACCAGCAGTGGAGAAGCATGTTGTTGCAAATGGTGTTGCCAACGGTGTTGCTTGAGTTGATCCCATTGCTGTGGCAATCCTTATTTGTGTAGATGTGTCGGTTAGGAATAAGTCACTGATCACTCTTGGGCAACTAAATTCTGAGTTATAAGGAGGTTTGCAAAGGAATTGCAAGAGAGAGATGGAGTTTGGCAATAAGAATCCGGTGATGAACCCCCGGCGGGTGCAGTCTTGAGTTTGTTTTTTGCTCGACACAGTTAGGTTGACCCTTCGGCCTAGGTTTTAATGCTTTGGTGATATGAAGTGCTGCGGTTGGTGGTAGCATACTGCTAGTCTTCTATATCCTTAGTGGATTGGAGGTAGGATTAGGTCATCTTTCTACTTGTTTTTCCCCCCTTGTTTTTCCCCTTCAGTCGTCGTCTGTAGTATTTATGAACTTGGGTCAGCGTTGCAACAAAAATTGAATATAACAATAGTTTCTTGCCTGCTTTGCAATTTTCGTCTCTTACTTTCTTCTGCCTTCTCCAGCAATTAAATGTCTCAGCATATCCAAATATTCTTATCATTGACATGGTTTTATCTCTTCCTTGTGTCATGATATCCCAGTTATATGAAATTAATTATACATTGTAAAACTGGTGCGACATGACGTTTGGTATGACATCAGGTAATTCAATATATATATATATATATATATATATATATATATATATATATATATATATATATATAGTTTGGTATATTTCTTATTGAAATCAGGTCAGGATTCAGGATTCAATTCTCCGCCTATTTCTTCATCTGATTCTTGAGTGATAGGTAGAGCTAACATTGACGGACGCCTGAGAGGGATCTGCGATTCGGGAAACGTCTTTTGTGTTGTTGGCGATTGTAACGTGTTTCAGCTGCTCGAACTCATAAAAATCGTGTCCGTAAAATTTGAGATTTCTTGGTCGATAAGCTTCTCGACGGAACGGGGCACTCATAAGACCATACCTTGTTTTTGCCGTGAAGGAAAGGCTTTGTTGCTTGCCTTTGACGTACCCAAACAGCCAAGAAGTCACATCATCGAAGGCACCAAAACTGGACGACTGCATCATCACATATTCGTTGTCGCATTCCCCTTCTGGTCCTCGAAAGCGTGAGTTATTATTCAGCAACAGGCGAACATTGTCCCTGGACGCTTCCTCCTGCGTCACTTGTGCACTCACGATATGATACGTGTCGATCATTTAAAAGAAGGTTAAAATTGAGACTAATTATATACTATCATATTGTAATTAGATTTTTTTTTAGCATTTAAAAAAATATATTAAAATCTTTATAATTATAGAAATAAAAAATATTTATCATAACGTGTCGATTTTATGGACGGAAGATATAGCACGTGCATGAATGATACGAAAACGATAGACAAAAAGATAATTTTAATCGTGGTGATGGACGACAACGCTATAAGTGGCTGTTATGGTGGTAGTTGAGAAGAGCAACGTGATGGTATCTTGTCGGTCCCAACCCGAACATTAATGACAAGGAGGAAGAGGAGACAGTGGTGAGGCATCTAGGTCGACACCGAAGGAGGAAGAGGAGGCATGTGAGGCATCTACATTGGTGCCGAAGAAGGAAGACGAGAGTTGAGCATCACACCACTCTACCTCCTCTTCCTCCTTTGATGTCGCTCTACATCTGTGTCAGTGTCGGAGAAGGAAGAGAGGGGAGGTGAGGCATCTATGTTGACATCGCACCATTCTCCCTCCTCTTCAACCTTTAGCGTGGTTCTGCATCTACATCGACACCAAAAGAGGAAGAAAAGGCAAGTGAGACATTTGCGTTGGCCTTGCATCGCTCTGTGTTCTCTTCCTCCTTTGGCACCGCTCTACATCACTAGAGGAGGTAGCGGACGAAGGTGAACACCACACTGCTCTACCTCCTCTTTCTCCTCCAATGTCACTCTGCATCTGTGTCAGCATTGGAGGTGGAAGAAGGTGAGGCATCAACGTTGGTGCAACACTACTCTGCCTCCTCTTCCTCCTCCGGTGCCGCTTTGTATTTACGTCAGTGCTGAAGGATGAAGAGGAGACAGGTGAGGCATCTACATCATTGACGATTAGGAGGGATGAGAAAGAGGAGGCAAATCAGACATCTACGTCGATGCTGCACTATTTCTGCCTCCTCTTCCTCCCTCCTCATCATCAATCCTCCCTCCTCATCATCGACAACACATATACCTCACCTACCTCTTTTTCTTCCTCTAAGGCCAACATAGATGCAGAACGATGTCGGAGGAAGAAGAGGAGGTAGAGCTATGCGACGCTGATGCATATGCCTCGCCACTCAAGATATTTCGTAGTCCTGTGGTACGTTCCTTCTCTGCATTTGATCATTTTGAGTTGTCCTGTCGTCTCGTCGTGCTGTTCCGAACTTGTTCTCGACCACCGTCCCGAAGAAGATGCAGCTGTTGATATTATTCTCATCCTGTACTTTTCTGCGCCAAAAACGCTGCTATGTCGAAGAACTTGTCGTATTATTCTCATCCAGTTTAGCATCAATCGAACCGGAACAAGATTTGGTGATCCTCGATTTAGATCCTCAGATACTGTAACAGATGACAAAAAAATTGTACGAATCCCCTCTAGATTACGAAGCGGCAGTTTCCTGGATCCTGAGGGAGACATTCAACAACAGTAATAACAACAACCAAAAGAAGATCATTCTATAAAAAATTCTTTTGGTATCTTCTTATGCAACTAACTACATGATTCAACCATTGTCTGGTGCAGTGTACAAATGGCCTCATATTGAGGCCACTGTAGTCATGGCCTCATATTGCTGTTTCATGTGAACCTCGAAGCATCTTCGGGTCAGGATCAGCTAGTTTCAAACAGAGAGAGTCTGGTCACATAGAATTCCAAGTCATAGACATTCATGCCGGAAAAGAAAACATACAAAGAACATAGCTGCAATGTACGCTAAAGTCTATTTTAGTACCTTGAATCATGTCAGAAAAGAGAGGGAGCCTCCTTGTTCCATAATCCACTAGTGCAAGTTTCATCTTTACAACTCTCAAGCCTTTAATAGACCTACAATTCATGCAACTATACTATCACCGGTGAACAAACATCAGGTAAAGATACAGCAGGGATGTTTTTCCTGTTCTGTTTCCTAGACACATTTTATTGTCATTCGTACATATCAGAAGTTGGTTTTATCCAGTATCGGTCCGAGGTCTTACCCTACGGCCATTGGAATCCTCACCATCCGAAAGCTCGGCCCACACGCTCCTGTTATTCCCACCACTGCTGCAGTCCTCATCGCAGCCTGCAATTATTTTCAAAAGTTCTGACTGCAGTGACGGACAATGGTCCTTAAGGTACTCGAATCCACTCGAGCGCATCACAGCTGCATGTACGAATGAGAGTTACTCAATGAGGCTGCGGAATTCTTGGAAACCGAAACAAGAGAAATTATCCACGCAACTTTTGCACCGAAATGATTCCCGAATGAACTATCTAGAACAATCAATAAAATCATAGTAAAAGATGGACAACACAAATTGAAAGATCAAAAATTTTCAAGGTGCTTGGAAAGGATTTAATGAATACTTGGTTAACAATTTACTTTGATAACAAGCTAAGTACAGGAACATCTTAAACCAAACTGCAGAAGCAAGATCCAAGTAATAAGCAACAAACAGGGAGCTCATAGCCCAATGTTTCATTGCCAGTAGCTTGGTGCATATTACAACATAGAGTTCCATTTTTGGCTCTCGAGTTTCCTCTTTTTTTGGGGTGTACATCATGTAAACTTGTCTACACCAAGAACGAGAGCAACACTCGTATCTATCAAGATCATGCAACAAGAAGCTCCCAGATATTCTGAGACATCCAAAAACACTATACTAACAGCATAGCTCATTGCAACCATAAACTCTTTCATGGGTTATGATATCAATCTAAGGTCTGAGTACTTTTCTGCCTGGGTTTATTATCTTTAGTTCCTAAGCCATAAAAATCTTCTGGATGAGGTCCTGTTTTTAAGCAAAATACAATGGTCATGATGTTTGATTCCTTTCAACACTTGGGCCTGCTCCACACAAATTTATACTCCCGATTGGAATCTAAAAAACTACATTATTCATTTAAATACAATGGTCATCATTTCTTTCTCACTAGGACTTGCATGCAACTATAACTACATGTTTCTTTACACAGATTTTCCCATGAAGGAAACTAGATAAAAATGGTAAACATATTTCAAAATAAGAATATTTTAGTCTTAAAAGCAAATCCAAGCTTTTGAACTCGGCCAGGACTCCACACTCACTGTCGGGTTCTACAATTTTGTTCATCCAATCTGACATCAGCTAATCACCACAGAGATTTTCTTAACTCCTGATCCTTCAGGTCACAAGTGTAGAATAGAAAGTATAACTTTCAGATTAAGAAGCACACATGGGCCACCCTTGGAAGGACTCGAGGCAACTGGCATTTGTCTGACAATTACAATCCACATGCCAGAACTGATTCTGAGTCACTAGACACACACTTGTTAGATGGATTCCGATCTTACTCAACTCAATAATTGTCAGAGCACAAGGATGCTATATCAGAATTCTATTGCCAGTAGGAATAATTTAATTGGAAGTGCCACATTAGTGCCCAAGACATTTTGAACAACTACAGTTTATGGAAAAATAATGGGCTATAATTTGGATGCATACTTCCAGTAGGACACAACATTCCTTCTTAGAAAGTTTATATTACTTCATACTGAGAACCAAGGTTCATCTAAGTCGCTCACTTAAAGTGAATAAAAAACATTCATAATTGCAATTAATTGAAATGACAGTAAGATTCATTTACAGAATATTAATACTACTAATATTAAAATGAAGCAGCAATTTAATGACGATCAGAGTGCCGAACTTTAAGCAGGCTGCAACATTAGTTACTGGAAAAAGATTGTATATGGTGTTCATATTAGATAAATTCCAACCCAACTAATGTGAGCAAAGTATTCAGGAACTTCTAGCTATGAACAAAAGAAAATAAAACATGAAACTGTTCATAAACTTTAAGAATAATTTAATGTCACTTAAAGGCATCCAAAGCAAAGCAATTGAATACCAAAAGATATTAGTAGGAAAAAAATATCTCCAACTAGACCATATAAAAAGTTTAAGGCAAATAGTTTGACCAGTTTTATGATAATGCAAAATTGTCACTTACCTATGCTAAACCTAAAGTCTAAGATTTACCATGGATTTTGACATAAGAAAATGTGCAAAGTCACTTTATTCTCTCAGAACCTAGTCGGATAAGATTTTCATAGAGAACGCTTCATTAGCCGAGCGTTATTATGCACTCACAAATGGAAAGTCGAGACCAAAATCTTGTACATTAAACATTTAACTGTACAGATATGGATATCTGGACTTTCATATACAAAACTATTAAATATTTAAGCCTCTTGTTCTGCCAGGTGACTCAAAATAGGGATTTTTATACATGGTTGTTGATCCTCGAGATAAATTTGCAGATAATGACAAATCTAATTGTATCAAGTATTTACTGTCCTCACATACTGGTGCTTATCTCTTCCACAATAAAGTATCCGAATTAAAAATACCTCTAATTCTTCACTTCCCAAAAAAATTCATAACTATACATCACATTTCCAAAATTAAATGTACAACTTAAGCCTTCAACATAGAAATAATTGGGAATAATTCATAGGCAAGAAGGATTGCTGAAAAAAACATATGATAGCAGTATAGATAAAAGACATAACTTGTTGGAAGTAAAATACCTGAAAGATTTTCTGCAACAAATTTAAGACAAGCAGCTTTTAGTTCAATAGCATGACAACGATCAGCCAATGCAAGAGTGCTGGCAACTGAGTTCACAGATATTTCCCTGCATAAATGAGCCTCACAGAGAAGTCGAAGCCTTCCCAAACTATATCTGTCAGCTGCAGCTAACAGTTTTGCAACCAGTGTGTCTGAGATAGAAGATTCAGGAAGGTTTGGTGTAGCAAGCATATCATCGTCTACTAGAGTGTCTCTGTAGATGAAATGTAGGATTGCCTACTTGGGAGGAGATAAAAAAGTGATATGTGAACATAAATAGACCAACTCATAAGGATTTAGCTGCACTTAACAAAAAATACTAAAAATTAAACGAAGGGGAACAAAAATGTATCCACACCTTAAAAACTGCTGGTTCCATATCTGTAACAATGATCTCATTACTTTCACCATCTAAACCATCAAAAAACTGTGTGTGAAATATTGGGGATCGGGCAGCCAGCACCAACTTATGGGCATGAAATTTTTCTCCAGCAACATCAAAAACAACGTCTGAACCTTCCTGTTCATCCAGAATCACACCAAAATGCATTCCAAAATCAGACTCTGGAACTTGTATGTGATGTAATCTGGGTGAGTCGACAACAGACACAACAACCCCCACAGTACAATTAATCTTCAAGCAGTCATCCTTAAGGTAATCTGATGTTTCAAGAGCCGTTCGTCTGAAGAAGCGTTTATAACCCCTGATGAATTAAAAGATGCAAAACTATATCATGCATGCATTTAACAGGATATAATTATAAATACATGTAAAAACAACAATAAAAACCATCCCAAAACTAACTTTGAGACAGCCATGTTGCCACAACCTGACCAACTGAAAATAGTAAAATGAAGACAGCATCCATAATAGGTACAGGAAACCATATTCTTACTCTTTAATAAGATTTGAAAAACCAAATTCCACATGACAAGGCAAACAACATGGATAATCCTTCTTTGACCAGAGAAAGATATCAGAAGATAATAGGCAAAGTGACTCTCTCTTCTCTCCACAGACAAGGGCTTTATGCTCGTTAAGCTATCTTTAGGGCCAAAACTAAGCCCCACTAAAAAAATTCTTTTACATCCCCACATCTACATCATACTTGATCCAACTAAATTGAGTTAATCCTGAATACCCATCCAAAGCATAAGATGCAACCTAATCAAATTTTAGACTGTATAATAAAAAGGTCTCAATAATAAGCAATGCAATATGCCTCAAAATAAAACCTAAGAAGTTCAATCAGAGCTGATGGTCATGCAATCAAATTTATGTGAACACATAATAAATCCTGCAAGCTTACATGAAAGAGAGTATGCTGTTATCAATACATGAAAAAGTTCGATGCCAAAATAGTTTAGCAAGAACTAATAAACTCACACTCCAGGCAAATTTCAAAGAAAAAGATCTGAATGCAACTAACCACACCAAATTAAGAAGACAGCCTTGGAAAGTAGAAAGCTCACAAAATCTACTTATTTGTACATGTTCCTGGGACAGAACCAGCAGTCAAGATATCAATAAAACTTAGAAAGCCAACTGCTTCTGGTGAGGAAGACAAAGAACAGCGAAAACTAGGCGCAATCGTTACCACATGCTACCGCGGTACTTGAGGGTGTAAGGCCCGCTCTCAAGAGATCGATCGAAGTGGCTGTGAACCTTGTGTTTCCCCTTGCCACTCTGATCCACAAGTGTCAGCTCGAAGAGCGCCCTCACGTCCGTCCCCTCACTGGCGAGGGCGATGAACACGGACACGTAAGCGGAGTTGTCCTCGGGGTTCTTCCCGTCGGGATAGAAGTAGATCGCCCACTGGAACCCTCCGACGGTGAAGGTATCACTGGCGATGTGCTTCCCGACACCGATGCCCTTAGCGAGGGAGTACCCCTTGATCACGAACTTGTGAGACCCGTTCACGGTCTCCGTCACCGACCGGGAGATTGTCGGCGAGGCTGCCATTTGCTTCTCCGGAGTCATCGGCCACGGCAGCTCCTTCTCATCGAAAGGCTAGAGAGGGGTTCCGTGGCGGCGGTGAAGAACGGGGAGCGATAGCGGCGAAATCGATCGGGATTTGCGTCTCGGCGCAGATTGCCGACGAGGGAATCAATTGGTTGGGAAGAATTGGGGTTTAGGGCTGATCTCGGTTTTGAATCCGTCGAACCAAAGATATATATATATATATATATATATATATATATATATATATATATATATATATATATATATATATATATATATATATATATACATATACATATATACATATTATATATATGTATTTGTATACATATATATGTATATATATATACATATATATGAATTTATATATGTATATATATTCAAAAAAGGAAAATTAATTATTCATAAATATGATATTTATTTAACACTTACTTGTTCTTCCAAATAAGAAGATTAAATAAAAAAAAGCTATGATCATAATTTTAGTCATAAGAAACACTCAATGATTCATTCTTGAAAACTATTACAAAAACAGGCAAACAGGAGACTATTATTATTATTCTTATTATTATTAATTTTTTTAATTCAATTGGTCATAAGTTTATAATTATCTTCTCATACTATTTATTATGATGCCTATAAATTTTCATATTATATAATTTCACACATTTTCACTTTTTGCATAATTTTTATACTTTTTTATATTGAATATTTGATTGTGTTGTCTAATGCATAAGTTTTGTCCTCTTATTCGATTGATGATAGATTGTTTTATCGGTAAACGTACTAAATAAATTATAATCCTCATCATAAAATTTTTTTAGGGGCGTTGGATAACTCAAGTAAACTTTATAAACTAAATATTTCATTCACCACTTATTGTTTGGAAAAATTATAGAATAATTAAAAAATATACATATGGATGAACATCACAAGGTTTTTGAATCAAATTTCGTATTAATTACTTATTATTTGCTAAAAAAAGGTATTCATCGCTAGAAAGAGAGAAAGAAAGAGAGAGAGAGAGAGAGAGGGAGAGAGAATTTTGCCTGATACTCTTCTTTATCCTGATACTCTTCTTTATCGTTGATGGGGAAGTAAATCTTGGTAGGACTCCATTTATCTTGAAGCAAAAAATTACACAAACTTGTCTTTGCCGATACTACGACAAGATCTTATGATTAGATCTCGTTTTTTATCATTTTAATTGAAAAGCTAATGGCCTTTCATACATAAAACTGCTTCTGAAAGTTAAAACCAAGCCAGTGATTTAAATTCCCTTGGTTCCGAATTGATTTGAAAACGATTTTTCAGCCAGATCATAATCGCAGTTAATTGTTTCATTTTCTCAGCAGCACAGCAGTTTACAGGGAACAGAAAGCATAATAAGGTATATAAAAGCATCAATGGTAGGTCGTGCTTCTGTTGCCCGAAGGAGGAAAAGCTTGACGCCGTCGAGCTTGCTGAGACCCTCTCGATCTCTCATCACCTTGTGCCTGACCTGATGCTCTGTGCATCTGCCTGGAGTCTGGTGAAGTCTTAATGCGATCTTCAGTTTTGGTTTCATCATCCCCATCATCATCAAACTTAACATTTTTCCTGGCGGCAGCATAGTTAAATGGCTTCAAATTGAAGTTAATCTCCGGCTTCTGAAATGATTTCTGGTTCCGTTGGCAGTTCCTCCTCTCGTTAATCGATTGAAAGCACTTCTCAAAACTGGAGGTAAGGTCTGATGGTGACATTGGCTCATCACTTGCAAGAGATTCTGGCTGAAGATCAAGATCACTGCCAATTTCAGGATGATGGGAATTATCACTTTCCTTTGTCCCATCATCTGTCATTGGACTGTCACAGGGTGATTGCTCGTGGCTTCCTCTATCAAGTGGTATGACCTCCTCCAATTTGGCTAAATCAGCAGGATGTTGCTGCAAAGTTTCTGCTACGGGGCAAAAGATAACCTCCTTAACGTGCAGTTCTGAAGTCTTTTCTCCACCAGGAAAATGATAGAAAGGGAGAGCTACAGTGGATTTAATCTGCTCCACTTTGTTCACATTCTTATTCTGATAAAAAGAAAGTAAATCAAGGACCAGCAGTTTGTATGACATAACAGGTCAAAGTTACAAATAGCTTAACTGACAATCCTGAACAACGGAGGACCACAATAATGCAGTAGTGACAGTTACTTTCAGCCATCAGGCTGGAAAACGTTGAAGGATAATTTGCTCCAGTCATGCAAAATGTCAAAAGCATGTAGAACCCAAGAATGGAATCTACTTAATGCATAAGAGACACAGCAACAGCCTTTCCAAGACTTAACTATAAAAGAAAAATCTATATTACGAGAAAACGAGATTCCATATTATAGATACCAGGATTGACTAAAAGGACACAGCAGCAGCCAGGATAAATATTTCACTTTATCACTATAATTATTTTCTCAGTAACACAACTTGATGCGTATGAGAAGCATTTCTGACATGTAGAGTGCATAACTTCATGTGGTAATTCCATTATAAATTGGTCTGGACAAGTATCTCACAAGAACTCGAAAAGAGAAATTTATTTTCAAATTTGCTTTCTGGGAAATGCAAGGTTGACTGAAAATCAGGTTTCGTTTTCCTGATAACTATGGTTCAAAATCTGCAGGGGACAAAACGTTTAATCACATTATTTTTCCACTAGCCTGAACTTGCTATGTAAAAAATCTTCCAGATCTTATCGCATCAAACTCTTATTGAGTTAGTCAGATGGTTAGTCCTTGTAGATGTGATATACCCATAATGATTCAGTAGAATGATCTCCAACTAACTACAATTTTTCAACTGTGCAAATTGTAAGAAAAACCATAATGAACTGAGATGCTAAATTATTATGTATCTCACAAACTGATGTAAACAGTAAATAACACCTACTTCAGTTAAAGAACATAATAGAATTGTTATACAGGAGCTTAATTACCTGGTCAGGAAGACCCACTTTATCTAGGTAATGAACTGCATTGCTAAATTATTAGGCATCTCACAAACTAATGTGAACAGTAAATGACATCTACTTCAGGTAAAGAACATAATAGATTTGTTATACAGGAGCTTAATTACCTGGCCAGCAAGACCCACTTTATCCAGGGTGGGCTTTTTCCTAGAAGATGAATTTCCAAATAAAGCTCCAAAAGCACAACTGGATTTTTTCTGCAGTTGGACAGAGGCAATCCCACCCTACAAAGACGATCACTAATAAATCAATCAACTGACAAGGGGAAAAAACAGCAGAAGAATATACACCTCTCTTGATTGCAGGTAATTAGTGTTCCTGTTGTCCATCATTTCCTTCTCAACTCTTTTAGTTATGCCAGAATGCAAGAACGAGTGCCCAATTTCAGATGATGGCATCACTTTGAAGTTATTTTCTTGCTCGACTATGGCAGCTGAAGAGATGTTACTCAGGTTGTCTCTATATGCTTGTTTTAGACAGTCGTCTTGAGCAACCCGAACATGTCCAAAAGTTTTAACAGTTCCAACAGTGACAGTCATAGGATGGTTTCCAGCATTTTCAGAATTTTCAACAGTGGCAGTCATAGGATGGTTTCCAACATGTTCAACATGTCCCATGGGGTTGTCAGTAGCTGGAACTGATCCAGTGTTGCAATCACCTTCTTCTGAATTCTGCAGACACGAGCAACTGAGTCTATGCAAAATCATCCCAACATTCAATTATTGAAACTAAAGAATTCTACATCCATAGAATGTTCATGACTCACCGACTCCAGCCGCCCCTCCTTTAGTTGTTCTGTAATGCCTTCAAAAGCAGAAGAATTGGCAATCGAGCTCTTAATGATGCCAATGACAGAGTTGAGATGGCGCTCAACAAATGGGTGCTTTGATTTTACCAGCCGCTGCAACTTTCCAGAAGTAACAGGCATCTGCCTTGCTTTTCAATCAAAAAACATTAATTCAAGTTACATAAGCCGCCCACTGGAATATCTGATATTAACTAAAAAAAGGTGTGAAAAATTACCAATCTCAAGCAGAGTTTTGTTTGGTAATATGTACCCAGTACTCTCATCCTCTGCACGTGCAAGATTATCTCTCCATTGACAAAGACCCTGTCATAGATGCATGGCAGTCGCTAACTCATCCAAAAAGAATGGTCGAATGTACTATGAATGCTAGGATTTCCAAAAAAGCATCAACTTTAATTTCTTGCATAGGAATGGGTCTCATATCCAAAAAATCTTAGAATTAATGAGTCTATTTTTGTCAATGTCTCTCATACCAAAAGAACATTTACACTTTAGTTCAAGAATAGCTAGCTACAAGCATAGGGAAGCATTTAATTTCTGTGTCATTTCTCCGACAAAATATTGGATGACAAATATCAAGAACATAACATTCAGTCTCTGCAGGAAATGATGAGTTACTTGGACAAACAGTCCAACATTCCTGATGTTTTGTCGGTACGTAAAGCAGTCCATGCACTGCTCCATCCTCCAAAACTATGTCAATTGTCAATTTCAAGATAAGTGTTACGCAAATGTAGCAGGCAACATACTTACAGCAGCAACTGCAAGCTGCTTTGAATTTAAATCAGCATCTGATAACCTGTTAATTTAATTGTAAAGAACACAGTCAGAAGATAGAATTCTCAAGACTAAATGGTAGAAAAACTAAATAACAACAATAAATTTGGAAATTCTATTGTCAACCCGTAAATGTGGAGAAATGATGTATCTGTAAAGATCTCTTTCTCATAAAGTTGCATGCAGATTTCACTGCTGCGCTTGTAGACCTGCAAGGAATTACACATGCACACACATAAAGTTACTAAAAGAGCAATTAAAAACAAAAAGAATTTTTATGTAAACTCAGTAGAAAGTACAATAAATGGAATAGACAACAGCGAAGGTCATGTTATCATAAATGTAGTATAGGACAGGAAAGATAATGAAGTCCAGAAAGAAACAGAAACTTTTAGGTTCAGATTCATGACAAATCAAATAACTATCCACATGTACGAAAAACAACCAATCATAAAAGATTCACCTCCAACAGAAGATCATTTTCATTCGAGGATGCGGCTAGCAACATTGATTTCATTTGGTCATATATATAAAACAGGTAATGTGTATCTTCTCTGGCATACCTACAAGAAGCAACTACATTCAGAACATAATGGTGGTGCTGATGCCATCTCATGACACAAACAGAAATTTGGACTCAACCATAGACTATATCAAAGATTGTATAACAAGATAGACTTTGAACTCTACTTAAGCATTTCCACAGGAAGAGGGCGCAATCTCCAATCTGCATTCTGGTATCTGTAAAAGTCAAAATTATGAGCATCATCCAGATGATGGTGCATAAAATCTGGGACATGTGAAAGAAAATCACCCGATAGAAACTTGATAAGGTCAAAACATGTAAAACATGACAAGGTCAAAACATGTGAAACGTACTCTTTGTTTGCACTAACTTCACAAAAGTGATGCAGAAGATACTCCAGACTGTTTCTTTCCAGTTGCAATACCCTCGATGCCTGCACAAGCAAAAATAGAGCAACAGCAACTTACTGAGTGGAGAATTTTGAATGTAAAACATAAGCACTTCTAAACCATATGTGACGCAAGCATACAATTCAACAAAACAAGACATGCAAAGAGATTCAGAGTTTTATTGTCCTGCACGCACAAGTATATCACCCAAATCCAAAGTTTTTCAGTGTAAACAGAACTTTATACCACCACAATGACAAGCAGCCATAAACCTAAATTAATTTTTTTTTATTAGGATCTTCACGTGCAAGGGAGTTTAAACAGCACCACTTCAAATTTAAACAAAGAACTGTATATTTCTTGTGAAAAACTCCAAAGTTCTTAGCCACATAAACAGTTAGTACAATAAATGCTGGAAATTTCTTGTAGAAATATAGCCATGGTACTTTTATGTTATTAAATCTTGCAATCGAAAATCAATATCTCAATGGTGACAAAAGATCCATGTAGCTGACTTAAATAATTGGGACTTTACGTGCGACTTTATGGTTTTGTTGTTATTTTCGTTGCAAAGGAAGCCAAATAAGCAACTGGCAAAAGTCAATACCTGTCCAGTGTCAAAAAGGTTGCACACATATATGCCAAAATCCCGTTGTAACCAAATAATGTCACGATCAGCCCCATGCATTATCTATTGAAGTGAAAAAAAAAAAAAGAAAGTATAATAAGCAAGCAGATCAAGTTATAGAAGTGGTCAGTAAGTATAAAGGACAAAAAGTACAGATCACCTTCCTCTTTGAGGGATCCTTGAAAACTTCTCTCATGTGTGGACCAACATGAATCCGTAACTTGAGGGTGTCAATCACAAAGTCTTCTGTTCTGGTAGAGATTTGCATCAAACAAGTCAAACCCTGAAATGACCTATACTGATTGTGTTCTAAATCAACCTGGAAAAGAAAAGTTCTAATTGGTAAAAGCAGATAAGATTGTCAACTGCACAGCAATTTAAATCTCAATAGTCCTCTAAACAGCAAAACATTAAGCAAATAACTCAAGGTCAATGCTTCAGAAAATACAGCAAAGAGATACTAAAACATGAAACAGGATCAACAGATCTCTTAAACTTCAAACTTCAAGCAACAAATCAAGCAGACAGTGTGCTTTTGAAATAATATTCTTCAAATGAAAAAGGCAATTTACTCTTTAGAATAGGACATCACATATCTCCCTTCAAATAACAAAGAATCTGAATAAATATTGTTCCCAAATCAAATGCACCAGTAGATGACCGTACAACGTGAAATGAGCTACTAATATGTAGTGCGTGGTTTCATCAACAAAATTTGCATTGAAAGAACACGTAGCAAGCAGCCCTTGCATTAAATACAGTCATAACTACGGAAATAAAACCCATTTAGCATAATAAGAACAAAAGAACAAATGGATCCTGAACAATCTCTTGAAGGACTGGTAAAGTTAGTTCTCAACAAAATCACACCACAGAGAAAGCAGAACAGGTTTTTTTTAATGAAAAAAACCTGCCTTATGGCAGTTCTCCTTACCTCTTAGATAATTAGTCTTCCTTCAACTGCTTAAAGAATAATTAGCTAAGGAGAGTTTGTTTTGACTATTTTTTTAACATAATAAATGTCAGAGTATTTATAAGACTAAGATTGATAACCAAATCAGCAATATGGTCTAGTATAGCGCAAAACTCAAAGTTGCAAAGATCCACAAATTTTTATAACCAGCTGTCAACCTAACCAAGATTCAAAATGATAGCAGCAAATAAGAAACAATCAAAGACCATCTTCCTGAATACAAGATAAAGGCACAACAGAACCAGATCATGGACTTAGTGCCCAAAATAGAAGCACGATTAGGTTGACAGAAGGTCTCAAAGCTGTTGTTATTAATATTTTAATTAAGCATTGTAAGAGCCAGTTCACGTCAGATCTGTTTGAGTTATTTTTAGTCTTCAATTATTTGGACTAATTCTGGTAGGATTTCGTCAACAAGCATCTCTTTCCTTGTTTCTTCTCTATTATTCTCGGTCATAATTTTAAATTGCTCTTCATTTTTCTCATTTCTCTTATCCGGCTACTTGTTAGTAGTTTTCCACCATCATTGCATATAATAATCTTATAACATAATCTTCACAAATTTTTCCATATGATATTTTTTTATCATTTCTTTGCTCCTCCATTATAACAGAAGTACAGAATAAAAGGATACACAACATGAAAGTGCAATAGCAGCATTATGCATGTCATTTATTGTAAATACAAGAATTGTTCCACTGTTTGATACCAAATCCACATAATCCTTTAAGAAGGGTCAACAATGCACTTTTTTCAAAGTCATCCAAATTACTCCAATAAGATGAAGCTGAGGGAGCTATTGATGTTAAATTTTAAAATTCTGCTTAATGTTTTCACTTGAAGAATGATAGTTTTAAAGGCTGCCAATCCTTCTGTAGCAACCTGACAAAGTAAAACTATTAAATCACAAGCAATACAATGCTGCAATAAAGTAGACCTCCAACCGGTGACTGCATCTAACCACATTAAAAAGTTTCATTATTCAGTAGAATAATAAAACACTTACCTATGGTAACACAAACTACCTAGGCTCTACAAGTTTCAAATAAATCGATAGATAAATCAATTGCCACCTCAAAGTTAAATTTGTTTAAAAATCACAAGGTAAAGAAATACTGAAGTTCCTACAATAAAATCAAATAGAAGAACATTAGAGCTATCAAATGATGAAAACGAGAAAAGAAAAAACGCAAACCACCAAAAAATGCCAGAGAGATAAAAATGTGAACCATCTGAGAGTTAAACAGCAGATCATCACAATGCGCGAGAATCATAGATATATCGCCTATACTAACCGCAAATTCATCTACACCCCGCAACTTAGCAGCTACCATTTTTAACTCATTCACACTTTCAACCTGCTTAAATGGGGTACTTTCTAGAGGAAGTGGTTGAACTGGCTCGCCTTCTTCATGCTTTCTATCGATAAAATTTGGAACAGCAAGATTCTCCTGTTTATAAAAAAATCAATAAATTGATGATATAAAATAGAATAAAACTCACAAACAAAGAAATAATTGCAAATAACAAAGAAAAGCACAAATAACAGATCATATAATTTTCTGAATTGAGTCAAATGAATCATCAAGAAAATCACAGATACAAATGATCCTATAAGAACTCTACCAATAAAAGCCAAGATTTGACAAACCACATCTTATAATCAAGTGAAACTAATGCTTCAAAACAATTTTTTATCATATACACTACATATGATAAAAAAAATTGCACAGAGAAGTAAAATGCTCATGTTTGTTATTTCTAGATGCATGGTGGGCGACCAAGTATATAACAATGAGTCATAGTGTTTCAATTATTTGAGGTCATCTACATGGATCCTTTCTATCATTCAGCTCTAACTAGGGCAATATCACTTGTCATACTTAAAGCTAATGAAAATTCTTTTTATTGTCTCCAATAAAGTTTTCTAAAATCTCTCTCCCTCCATGTCTCCTCAAATCATTAACCTTAATTAATACACCTTGTCTAATCACGGCATCATAGAGTCCCTTTGGACATGTTTGAACCATTTTGAATGGTTTCCCGTAATCTTATCTATAATTAGCTATAGCGAGTTGTTCACGAATGTTAAACAGTTTTTGTTTCCTAGCAGCCTAACATTTTGACCCATAAACTATCACCAATCTTATAACTATTCATGGGGAATGCAACAGCCACATAAAATAGTGGGTTATCTTCATTTTAACCATCCAACTCTAACTTTATAAATAATGTCGATTGATCTTTTCATTCTACCAAATAATAAGTCCAAGATATCTACTATTACATCAAGGAATGTCCTAGTCTCTATTTTAATTATATTCTCAATTCTTCTCTTGCCATTGTTAATGTTACTTCATATATCCAGTTTGTTCCTACTTAGCTTGAAACCATTAGTTTTTAGCATTTTTCTTCGTTACTCGTGTTTATAATTATGCCATCTAAATTTTCTTCAATCTACATAGTATCATTAGCAGGTAACATACACCATTTTAACTTATCCTGAATATGCTTGGTAAGTTCATCCATAATCAAAGTGAAAGTATTTCGACTTAGCATAGGTCCTTGATAAATACACCTATAATTACAACAAACTCAGTAAAAACTTCTATGGTCCTAATCCTAGTGATTAGGATGCATAAGTTTTATCACACCAAAATAACTACTAGATGTCCTTTCTTTCTAAACCCACCATGATAAATCTTTAAGGGCTATCATAGACATTTTCTAGATCAACTAAAGACGTGCATGTCTTTCTTCTTCTTTCAGAAATTTTCAATTAAAAAGGTTTCTGTAGTTGATCTTCCAAGAAGAAAAAAAAAAACTAATATTCATATATACTCCTCTCATATCTAGGATTCTTCCCAATTATCCTATCCCAAAGTTCCATAGTAGAGTGTTTAGCTCAATTTATCTATAATTTGAGGAGCTACGAACACCTCTTATTCTCACACTTCCATTAAAGGCCATGGCAGTGATGGTTCTATCTTGACATCATAAATTAAACTGAATTAAAAAGCAATTGACCAATATGGAGATTACTATTTGCAATCACTCTTTACTACTTACAATCCCAGTTTAAAAAATTTTAATATCATAAATTAAACTGAATTAAAAATCAATTACCAATAATGGAGATTACTATTTGCAATCACTCTTTACTATTTACAATCCCATATTAAATTTTTTTAATTTTTCTAAACTATCCCTTTGCAGCGCAGGAGAGAAACAGCATAGGCATGGAGTGCGGGGTTGTGGGGAAGGAAAAAAAAAAGATAAAATCGATAATACTAGGACTGTAAATAATAAAATAATATTTAATATTTTTAAAGGTATTATCAATAACAAAGGGTTGTCCATAGTAAAAGGGGACTGTGAATAGTAAGCTTCGAGCAATAATATGTAAACCAGCAAACATACAAGAGAACCAAATATGGAAATTAAAAAATTCAAGAAAAACTAACCAGCGGATGAATGAACCTTCCATCCCTGCTCCTCTCCAACCATACATGTTCAAATGGTTGGTTATTGTTGTTCACGAGTATATTATACTGATCTTGTGGGCGTGGAATAGTGGGAATGTGAAAAGGCACCTTCGAACGTGCTGCTGTTGTTCTCTTGTCCTTCGTTGCCACATTAACCACAGTCGATGAGCTAGAACCAGAAAACCCCTCATCTTTCTCAGCGTCACGCATGGCCCCCTTCTTTTTCTTCCCATAAACCAACTGAAATCCACCTTCCAAGTCCATCGCCCCTATCTTCCCACCAGCCTCTTCTTCTTTCTCCCTCAAATTCTTGAATTCGTCCATAGAAACCGCGAGACGATCAAGAAACTCGTCGTTGAGGTTCACGACCCAATCGTAGGCGTCGTCGAGATCGTCAGGCAACTGCGGCGGCTTCTTGCTCCCCCACAGACTGCTCGACGCGGCGATGCTCCTCAAGGAGGACTCCGATTTATCCTTGATCTCCTTGACCGGGGCCTTGAACTCATCGAAGTTGTAAAAGAAATGGAAGTCCTTACCGGAGGGAATACCCCGGGAGCGACCGAATGCCTTGTCCACGGCCGCAGCGAGGGGACCGGACACCAGCGCGTGGAGGTCGTCCGCCTTCTGCTTCAGGGACGTCTCGGAGTCTGGGGCGTCCTCTTCCATGGATCGAAGGGGTTCGGTGGAGGGGCTCGCGTTCCTGCTCAGGGAACGGGGACAGCGACGAGAGACAGACGAATCTGAGCTTCTTGGTCCGGGATTAGGGTTTTGAGTCCGCCATGGACGACATAGCTCGACGAGGGGTTTCCTTCTTTTACGTTTCGCTTTCGGCGGACTGGGGTTGGGGTTTTTAAGCGCAGCCGACGTTTTATATACCCGATGTCTTTCTGTAGGGACCGTAACCGAGAACCAAATAAACCCGATCCGATATCCATTTAAAAGTCTCGTATAATGAATGAATCGGAGGACCCTATAGGATTGGGATTTACATTATTAACGGGTACGGCCTGAATCCGACTGGAAATCGACTCCGTTATTGGATAGCTGAATACGAATTCAATGCCAAGCGTAGAAATCTCACATGACATGGGGACACGCTAAGGGTGTTGATGTTCATATTAAGTGCATGCAATTTTCTTCAGCATGATTGCAGGAGAAAGGCATTAATTCGAATAATAATTCAATTACCAGTGGATGAGTTGTTCTCGCAAGGACGATGATGATGGAGACTAAAAGATTTGATCTTCCGGTAATGCTGACACGAAAGCAAAATGTCTTTGATTTCCAGCGGTACTCCAATTGGGCTTTCATCCCCCAATTCGCCGACTCAGCTAAATCCACCTTCCCTTCTTTTTTGTCCAAAAGTCAAAAAAGCAAAAGGAGATAATTGAGATGACTTTAAAGTAGCTAAATGGTGTCCAATGGGAATGAACCATGACGAAGCAAAATCCTAGCGTGTGTTAGATATAGATACAGAGTTTGGGAGATTGCAAGGCTTGGCTGTTTAAATTATATTATAATCTTTTTTTAATGTAAATATTATACAAAGAGAGAGAAGTGTCATTGTTTGTTATTTTATTTATTTATTATTTATTATTATAGATTGACGGTTGACGCATAAGTCGATATACAATGATGTTTAATTTGACTCATAAAGTTCATCGTTCAAAACGGATAATAACTCATTAATTAAATTTTTTTTATTTAATTATTATCCTTTAATGATGAACTCGATTCATGAATCGAATTCACCGAATGAGTCTATCAATTTTAAGCACAAAATTGAAGGTTAGAAGAACTCCGTGTGTTGGTAACGAGGCATTTCCATACATCTTTTTGAGGTAAGTCAGAACCTTATATGAATAGGGGGGATTACATAACTTGGTATCGTTCCTATTATTATTCACCCACGGTTAACTTACTTAAAAAGCCGACGATGTCATCGGAGATGTATAAACCACCCTTCGATGTTAGCGAAATCGACATCTGGACCGTTGGGTCGCAGGATCCTACGGTCCAGATCAATCCTAGCGAGTCACCGAACCGGATTCTATATGAACTGGGGCTCGGCGCGCGAGTCGACTCAAAAGACCTTGTTCGACGAAACAACGTTCCTAAGTCCAGACGCGCGACGAGCCCTAAGCCTCTTCGCCTTCCTCTCTGCCGCTGCTTCACCACTCCTCCGTGTCGGTGCCGTAGGCCGAGTACCTCCTCCCTCCGGTACTCTTCTTCTCTCCTCTCCTCTCCTCCCCGTCCTGATCTCCTCTCCCCCCTCCTGTCTCGCATCTCCTCCCCTCGCATTATATTTCTGTCACCAATGCTGACATGGACATAATCGTCCGTTTGTAAAAGGACCACACAATTCAATGCTCAAGAATGAGCCTTGCAGCAGAATCTCCATTGCAATCGTCAAGTAGCAGTGAAGATTTTGCTGCCTTACTCGATGCGGAGTTGGAATTAGCTTCTTCCGACACTTCTCCCAATGAAGAGGAAGCCGAAAACGATGATGAAAATGATTTGCAAGAGCCAAGGTATGCTTTGGGCTGCTAAATGGGTATGCAATCCCCCTGTCGTTTTAAATTGGCATCAAATTCCCTTAGTATTACAGCTTTTAGGGTTTATTTTTAGACCATGACAACATTGTCGATTTGTCCACGACATGGGCCATTATTCATGAAAGAAAGGGAAGATCGATGTTCTCATAGCTTACATCTGTCAGATACTTGTTCTATGTCTCTAGAGCATTATCTTAGTCTATTAAACAACACGGCAACCTAATAACTTAATTTCTATTAGCTCCACCCATATGTGATCGTTGTTGGTCCCTTGCATCTCTTTCTCGACTATTTTAGGAGTTTTATCTTCTTTTGGTTGTCATCCAACCAATGCTAGTATCTGCTTCTAAGTGGGATTTCAAATTACTCATTCTTCTCTACTCAAGAACTTCACACGTAATTTGGATGTGTACACTGTTATGTCTTTATATGTATTTATGTATTGCACATACACTAGTGACCCTTATCTTGTTACTTGCTTTTGCAGGACTAAGAGACGCAAAGTTGAGGCCTTTGAGAGTTTAGAAGATCTTGAAACACCAACGACGGTTGAGACAAATCAAGAACATATTGGTATCCCTAATTAGTTTGATGAGATAGATAATTTTATCATTCTCTTACAGATTTACCTGTATTCTAGTCTAAAAAAGAACATGACTGTCGATACCAAAATCTAGCAAACATTAGTTACATGAAAATCCATATTATTAAGATACATTAAATAAAACCTCAGAACATGATCCAGGAGGGCAGATTATTGTTAGTTCATGCAGTCGTTGGACCCTATATTGTTAACTAGATTCTGTATGCTACTGAGAAGTCTGACGAACATTGAGCTCGACGTATGTACATGTCAGAACTGCAAGAACGAAATAACATCATTTAGGTTTTTGCCCCACATATATGCATGCAATTCTGACATAGTATGTTTACTAGGGTGCATAATCGATAGTCGTAGGCTCCAGTATGTGATTAAATCTTTACCTTGTTTGTATATTTCCTGTAAAGGTAAACTTTGAGAAAGCATCTTGACCCAGGTAATTGGGGTAGATATTCTGAACAAGAAGTTGGCTGTGACAGAAAACTTGCTCTTGCCTAGAAAGTGGCATCGAAATATTAGAAAATCCTATAGTTGCATCTTTCAATTTGGGACAGGAGTTGCTGCTTGTGTTTGCGGTTATAGCATAATAGTAATTTAGTTGTACGTGAGGACTTGAGAAAGAAGAATCACCTCATGGATACGAGAAATCAGTTCAGGTTACATTAAAATAATGGACTTGAGGACCTACCAACTAATTTTGAGAATGTGAAAGGAGATTTTTCTTGAAATGTTTAGTGGTCTGAAATTAACACTCAGAACTCATATTCTAAGGAAACAATGATTGGATTTTCTTGGTATGAACATCTGGCTCTTGTGGTTCCTGGCTGGCAGGCTTCTAAATTAGTTTTTTTTTTCATAAAAAGTCGAGCAGTTCAGCTTATATAAAAATGATGGACTTGAGGACCTACCAACTAACATTGAGAATGTGAAAGGAGATTTTTCTTGAAAATTTTGGTGGTCTGTAATTATTGCTCGGAACTCATATTCAAAGGAAACAATGATTTGATTTTCTTGGTGTGGACATCTGGTTCTTATGATTTCTGGCTGGCAGACTTCTACATTAGTTTTTTTTAAAGAAAAATTAACATGGCCTACTGGTTGTCGTGAGACTATCCAAGTAGAAGAATCCAGTGGGTTTTGATAGAGCCATAGAGGTTGTCAACAAAAGAAATTGCAGCTTTGCCATTTTGTTTGGCGCTGATGAAACTTGAACTGGAGGCTAGAAAAAAAGAGTTTTTATCATGACATTGGAGGCGAAAGAACTTATGCAGCTGAAGATGCCTCTGCTTGGCAACCATATTTGGTGTGCGTATAAAATGATAGATAAGTTCTGATACACAGGAGTTGTGTGTGAGTATATATGTACGTGAGCCTTTTCAGAAGCAACTGTAAAAGAAAAATGAAGAAGTGAAGGAAGCCATAAGTTTTAATTAATATATCCATGCTAACATGTGGAAGCTTGTGTGGCAAAGTAAAAAAAATGTTATGTTTGACCAAGTTAACCTTCCTCTGATTATATAGAGATGCTAGATTTCAGTAAATGCTATTTGTCTTTTGTAACTTCCTATTAATATATGGGCTGCAGAAAATCCAATTGGTAATGGAAGTATAATGTTCTCTTACTGTAGCAAATGAGAACAAGAAACAATAGTGGTTGAGATTAGTGTAAACCATGTTTATTTCTGAAAAATACGAGATGCTTTCCACCTACGAGGAAATCACAAAGAGAACCTGTTTCAAGGTGTGTAGTAGTGAGCTTAAGGTTATTTAGTAGAATTAAGACTTTTGCACTTGGAAATGTTTCCCTGAGATGCTTCCGATGTTTCAATACTTTGGAGAATATAGGAGCAATTATATAGTAATTGGTCTGTTGTTTTCCTTTTAAATATGATATTGTTTGCCCTAGTTTTGTCCAGATCAGATGTGGATGCTGGTCTTCCAAAAGATATCTTAGCTTTTCAGAAGGAAGTTTTGTCTCGACAACCTTAAACTTACCTGACCTAATTTAATCATCTAGGGGAGACGTAAACACACCAAATTTGGCAAAAAAAAAAAAAGGTGTATCATGCATCAGATGGAACTCATTGTGTTTCACTGGTATGGAATATTAAAGAAAATGGTTGTGCGTTTAGATATTTCATATTTTCAAGTAGTTGAATGTGTACAATTCCATATATTGCAACCCCAGCTTACATCCTTTTAAAAGAGTTATACTTTTTACAGTTCACACAAAATTGTCCTTTATTTTGTCACATTCTGAGTTCTGACAAAATGATAGATAGCTAACTCAAGGTATTTGTTCATCTTGTGTAATTTGTTTCAGGTACATCCACTGTTGGAAAAAATGATATATGCCCTCCACATCCTGGATTCTTTAAAGGATTATGCATGAGATGTGGGCAGCTAGAAGAGGACGATGGATCAGGAGTTGCATTTGGTTACATTCATAAAGTACATATATATGCCCATCACAATGTGGAGAATTTTTTAACTAATTCATTTATTTTCTTCTTTTTGATTAATTACTTGTAGCAACTTAACTACAAGGAATGTGATAACTTCATGCTGCTTACCTGCTACTATCCTGATGTGTTTAGTTTCACAAAGAAAGTGTAGTGTTGCTACACGGTTCTGGTACACTAGGAACACAAGGAACAAAACTTTTAAGGCAAATGAAGTTTATAAACATTTCTATACATAGGTAATTCTGTAGAGGACTATAGAGGATGGTTAGCCATTTTTCAGTCATTTTCATGCGTTGGTCATATCAGTTCTTGAGAAAACAAATAGTGGTAATCGGCGCATATATGAGATCTTATTAGAAGTTCCTATGGGTGCACAAACATGATGATCTGCAACTGACATAATATCTATTATCATCTTTAATATTTTGATGGCGAAAGTAGACATAATGAAGAGGAAAAAGCTTGATTACAGCCACAAATTTAAAAGGATAAAAGAGTAATTAGAAAGAACATACAAGTAGATAGGGGAAGGATTAGCTGATAATCTGAACACCATACAGAAAGTTTGAAGAGAGGAAAATACTTTTTAAGACTGTATCTTGAGAGAAACTTGTGGTAGTTATGGTATACAAAGTTTAGTATTCTGTAGTATTCAGATTTTTAATCTGATTCATTGCTAGAACTAGAAGCATACTTTCTCTTGATCCTGCCTTTTGTTTTGAGAGAAGTCACATCACAAACTGTGTTGTCATCTGGTAAGTAGAATCTGAAGAAAGTAGAATAAAATTGTTCTTGTATTGATTAAGGTGGTGCCCTGGCATTCTAACCAGATGTTTGGAGGTGAAAACAAATCTGAATAAACATTTTTTAATTCATAACTATGTTTACGATGTTATAAATCTGAAGAAGAAAGAAGAATAACATTTTCTAATATAGTTTAGATTTATTCTTTATAAATTTTTTTGCCAAAAAAAGGTTTAGTTTGACATTTCTTTGAAACTGAAGAAAGAAAAAAAAAAAATTAGAGTGCATTGTGTGGGTTTTATTTTCTTTGACATTGAATTTATTTTCTAAACAACTTTGTTTTGTATGGTTACCTTTTATACTTAAAAAACTTGGAAGTTGTATTCAACAATATGACATGCTGTTATTTGCAGGATTTAAAGCTAGGTACGAGGGAAATTGAGAGGCTTCGTGGTGCAGATCATAAAAAATTATTGCGTGAGAAAAAGTTGGTATTGATCTTAGATTTGGACCATACTCTACTCAACTCAACACGCCTTGCTGACATCTCTTCCGAAGAAGAATATTTGTTAAGACAGGTTGATTCCATGAAAGGTACTATGCACCCTTCTTTGGTTCCTGAATCATGTTGGAATCTTTTTTTTTTGTCTCTCTACATATCGAGTTACAGGAGGTAGACAGGGAAAGAGTCGTGAACATATGGGTCGTCCAGGATATTATTCATGTATGTTGAGAGTTCAGACATTTGTGTCTACTTCTATAGTACAAGTTTCTATATTGAAATATTTGCCTGTGCTGGCTGGTTTCATAGTCTTTGGAATATAAACCATAGGAATCTTGAGATAAATACTTGGGTTCATCCCTTCCATTTTGGCTCTCCAAATTCTGGATGGTTTATTTGGATCATTATATGTCAAGCTTTTTTGCAGAAGTCTATGATCTTATTGAGACCTTAAATTTTATTTTCATGTGCTAATTGACTCACTTTTTACATGTCCTGTAGATGACCCAGACAGAAGCTTATTTAAGTTGGACTCTATGCATATGTTGACAAAATTGAGGCCCTTTGTTCATAACTTTCTGAAAGAAGCAAGTTCTTTCTTTGAGATGTATGTTTATACTATGGCAGAGCGTTCTTATGCAATGGAAATAGTCAAGCTTCTTGACCCTGGTAAAGTCTACTTTGATTCAAAGGTAATTACTCAAGCTGATTGCACCCAGCGACATCAGAAAGGCTTAGATGTGGTACTAGGTGCAGAAAGTATTGTGGTGATTCTTGATGACACCGAAGCTGTAAGTTTAGTTTTGATTCAAGTGTTCAACATTTTGTTTTGTCAGGCTCACATGTTTCTTTCTCAATCCTTTGCTTGGTCTTGTGGATTGATGATGTCATTTAAACCGTTTAGAAGATTTTGTGCCTTGTCTGCATAAATATCTTTTTTCTGTAGTTGCCATTGTTAACTCTACTTTCATCCAATAAATCTTTGTAAACATGAAGTGATTGTTGGCCCACACTGTTATTACAGCAAACTGTCACATTATAAAATTTGTGATGTCAGCCTTACCTTGAGAAAATCCACTTGGAGAAGAAATTTCTCTTAAATTTAGTTGGGAATTGATTGTTTTATGCAATATTGCAATGCATGAATAAGTTTCATGAATATACACAAATACAAGCTACTAAAATAATATGCTAGAAATATACCACATCATGTTGCTTTGAAGGTGGAAAACTTCATCTGTTTATTAAACTTGGCCTGCAAACAACCTTGGTGAATGTACTTTGTACTTGGACGGTTCTTAAAAGTTTTATCAAGTATTTGGACTTCTAACTGTATATGAAACTGAAGGAGCAGTGGAAGTTTTATAATACTGACTGCTGGAGTAGAAAAAGCAATGAAAGATATGTAAGTTGGAGTGGAAACTAAATATGATATATTTTGCCCTGTTGGTGCCAGACCATTGCCTTATGGTATTTCTATATTCTTCATGCTGTTAAAAGATATTATAAAATTATTTTTTGTAACTTATGAACCATTATTCCTTGTTTTTTGGGTAGCAATTTACAGTTCCATAAGCTATTTATCTTGTGCATTATAGTGTTGTAGGATTTTCATCAGATAGCCTTGAAAATTGCAATTTGATTTACTGAATTTCATACATAATCTAAGATTGGCCTATAATATATAAGTTCATGTATTATATTATAACTTAAAAATATGATTGTTTTGATAGTGAGCCATCATGTATACATATGGCAGTCTTTTACAAAGCTCTTCTATTAAATAATATTTTGTTCCTATGATTTTCCTACATCATGCCATGTTCCTCTGGAGCAACTTGTATTGTTGGTGTTCCCCATAGCTTTTTAAAACATCAGCTCTTGTAGCTTATATTCACGAGCACATGATAAGGTTAGTTCTTTCATATTGTTAGTTGCATGCAATCAAACCTTGGAGGTGGATTAACATATGCAAAAAAGATGCACTATCAAGGTATTTGGAGTCAAGGTTCGCCATTTTGGTTATTGGATCTGTCTTGGAGATTTGTCAAACCGGTTTGTATTGCTCTGTACCAGTGTTCTGAGACATGATACATCAGTAGGTATCGGTGTTTCAGGGAATAAGAAAAAGTGGGAGAAGAGGAAGGGAAGGTGGTGGAAGGAGGAAAAAGAGCGAAGAAGAGGAAACGGTGGAGGAAGTGGAAGAGGTGAAGAGACATACCTGAAAAGTGATCAGGGCAAATATCATGTGTGGCGGTGTGTAATGAGGTCGTGATAAGCGGAGGTCATCAGTAGCCGCCTGCGTGAGAGGTGGAGGCATCGATCGCGGTGAGAAGATAGAGGCGAGAAGTCACGGTGAGAAGTCGTAGCATCGATCACGGCTGCGTGAGAAGCGTAGGTGTCGATCACGATGAGAAGATAGAGGCGAGAAGTTGCAGCATCGATCGCGGCTGAATGAGAAGTGGAGGCCGCGCTATCACGGCCTTAGCTGGAATTGCCTAAGGCGTGAGGCACCTTTGTGGCCAAAGACGTGAACTTAGCTTGCGTTGCCTAAGTCGCGCTTCGCCCTTGCGATACAAGGATCGGCCAACTTGTAACCTCTCGCCGGTCCCGAAGGACCTGTAAAAAGAGAAAGTTGATTAGTTTGAAAGAACGAGCGGCGGACAAGTTCCGATGTCTCGCGAAAAGGGGAAGCTTTACAAGCAATTCAGCGAGCACCTTGCGTGCACAAGAAAAAAGGGGGAGAGGGGGAAAACAAGGGCTTTAGAAGGTTGAACGAACAGCTGCAAGCCCACAAACAGCCGCTCACCTGGTCCCGGGCGTGACAACATGTTCCCGTCAAGGCAACGTGCGAACTTGCGAAAGAGTGTTCAACGCCCGGTATATAACCGAAGCCCCATCCAGCCCTGTGCCACCCGGGGGGTTCAAGAGGGCTGAGATGGCTGACGTTTTGGTGAGCGAAGGCAGATTCCAGAAATCAGCCCGCGGCACGCGAAAATGGAGCTGTTTTGGGGCTGTTTTGCTCGGTTTGGTGAGCGGTCGCTTTGTAACGCTGCAGCTTGTTCGAACTTACATTTTTACAAGCAAAATGACTCAAACCCAAGAGAAAACATGCTATCAAGCAGCTGTACATGTAGGTGTGAGCGACGAACGGTTCGTTGAATGGAGTTGTTGCGAGTGCGCGACGACCGTTCGTGACAGCGCGGAAGTGGGATTTAGGGTTTCCCACTATCCCTTCTATAAGGCAGACCAGACTGGGGTGGGTCCACATATTGGTTAGCACTCGAACTGGTACGTGTTGCCTATTTCATATGGTTTTGGGCGAAATGGAAGTCCTTGTCTAAACTTGCAATGATCTGTGGCTACATGCCCTGCCTTCGAATTGGAAAGTTATTTAACCTTACCCATTACAAGATGCAAAACAGTAATTTCTACCTTTTGTGTCAGTTGAAAGTGCTTATTCTTGGTGAAGATTTTGGACCTCATTTAAGTTACAAACCTTCAGCCTATCGGAAAACTGGCATATATAAATATAAATATTATCTTGAAGTGAATACAGTCTTTTGCACTTCTTCACCATTTATTATTTTGAAGAGTAACAACATAAGTGTGCATAGCAGCAAATTTGGAAAGATGCTTGATTTGGTAATGAGCTGTTAGGTCTTTTACCCTGCCAAATAAAGAATTTGTAGCATATATGCTTATGCTAAATCATAGGTAGGTCATATATCATATAAAATGCAGAAAAGAGGTCTCAGTAGATGAGAAATATGTAGTGAAAAGAGGGGAAAAAATGCTTTCATATTTATTATATATTGATAAGGTGATCTTGATATATTATAATTTATTGCTATGTTTTTAACATAATCAGTTGTTCATTTTCTGTTTTCCTTGTAGCTTGGCTTATGCAGAAGTTGTCATTACTGCAGGTGTGGCATAGACACAAAGAGAATTTGATTCAAATGGAGAGATACCATTTCTTTGCTTCTAGTTGTCGGCAATTTGGTTTTGGTGCCAAATCTTTATCGGAGTTGATGAAAGATGAAAGAGAGTCTGATGGTGCACTTGCAACCGTCCTTAATGTTCTAAAGCGGGCTCACCAAATGTTTTTCGATCCTGTGAGTTTCATTGCCTCTCTTTCAAATCTAGTTGTGTTTGGACTTTCCTTTTTTTTCCTTGATACTTATTAGTAGCCTATTTCAGGTCGTTGGTCCTGATACGTCAAGAGATGTAAGGCAGGTAAATCAGTGTTATCGTACAACTCATCCTATACATATTTTTGTGTCTTGTCTTCAAACCTTTAAAAAAGGATGCACAATGGCTCCATTTTAGTTGATCTCTAACTTCTGTTAATCCAACTGCAGGTTTCTTTTTGTTTAAGGCTTTAACCCATTTTCCTGAACTGAGTTTGTTCTAAATTTTAGAAATTTTATATATTTTGTTTTGTGGCTTTACATTTAATCCATTTTATCTGTACCATCATGGATGGTACAGATATTGTGATCCTATAATTTTGCCATCATACACGGGATTTGATTTTGAATGTTCTTATAATATGCATTGATTGTTAGATTAAAAGAACTTCAAGCAAATCATGAGCCCTGCAGACTTGGTTAACGTCTCTGCCCAGCTAAGACTTCTAGGTGGGTCGTTACGATGCTTTTTATTACTTTTTGATTTTCTGTAGGTCCTCAAAGGCATCAGACATGAGATATTACAAGGGTGCAAAATAGTATTTAGTAGGGTCTTTCCATCCAAGTCACCAGCTCAAGATCAGCCAATCTGGAAGATGGCTGAACGATTAGGTGCAACATGCTGCGCAGAGGTGGACCCATCCGTAACGCATGTCGTTTCAATGGACACAGGCACACAGAAGTCGCGTTGGGCTTTGCAGAACGAGAAGTTTTTGGTCAGTCCATACTGGATCGAAGCAACAAACTTCTTATGGCAACGTCAAAAGGAGGATGATTTCCCTATTAGTAATCTACGAAATCGTAATGCTTGACTTCTCTTCAAATTCTGAAAAGCCTTACGATGGATCTTCTATCTGCCCATGTATTGATGACCCAGATACGCCTTGGACAGTCAATCACTATTCCTGTAACAATCTTATATGCCAGCTGGAATGCGAGGATTGTTGATTGTCATACAAACATGTAAATGTTTCTCTCTTGCTTTCTTTGTTAGTCTAAGAAAAGTTTAAATTTCTTAAAATGGCTTCTACTTTTTCACTTTATGCTCATTCTCTATCTTATTTCAGGCATATCTTTGCATGATATGTGGTCATTAGAAGTTTGGTTCTGGTTTTTCAGATCCTTGATGACCGGAGGCCGAGCAGCAATACTTTGTTTCACTCTAATTTGCATGTGTGTTTCGGATTAATATGTTGTTATGATCTATGACTTATAGACGTGATCGACGGTTCCAAATTTCATTGAAAATGGAATCGATGGTTTTGGTTCCATTTGTCATGGAATTGGAACTCCGTTGGTTTTAGTTAGTTTGGGTTCTGGAACTATTGGTTTTTGTTTCAATTCAAAACAATTTGTTTTGTTTTTAATTTTGATTTAAATGAACAGTTTAAATTGTTAAAAAAGAAAGTAAAAAAAAGGTTTCATAAGGTTTATTGTATCGTGACATATTGTTCGACACGGGCGATACGTATCAATCCAATGGATGATCGAGATATAATTGATACATCGGTTTGTTTTCATGTCGGTATGGTTAGACAGTTCAGTTCTAATAGCTAGCATTTCATATTTCATATTCTGTGGCATGATTTGTCCTTTGATCCGTACTATTAGAACTGAACTGTCAAACCTCAGTTCCGATTTGATTAGTAATCACCAACTCGTGATCAGGGCTAACTTGTTATAAACGAAGAGTATCGATACTTTGAATTTTTGTCTTTTAAAGCTAGATTAATCAAAATTTATTTATCAGAAATATGTAATGATAACTAGAGCACTTTGAATTTTTGTCTTTTAAAGCTAGACGAATCAAAATTATCGAGTCCCGATTCACCGAAAATAATGACCATTTCCAGATCGGTGTGCCATAAACATCTCATTCGATTGGAATCCCGAGCATGAATTTTGTTCACACAGAATGCTCGATTAGATACCACAAGACAGTGGACTTAGAGGTAACAATTAAGAAAAGAACAAAAATCATTGGGTAAACTTTACGAAGGAAATACTTCAAAATTTTTAAAGTCTAAGCGATGATACTCGTTAAAGTTCCTACAGACATCCACCTAATTTAAATGGCATGAAACATTTGGGGACTAGCATATAACAAGGAATGTTTTTTACTTTATTTAGATGATTCATATAAACCAATAAAAATCAACAATTGACCTCACACTAAAGACAAAGTCATCGACGAGTTAAAATAGCACAGCGGGGAGATGCAGCTTCCACAAAGGCTTCGATGTGGATGTCGAAGAAATAAGCGGAGAAGAATATCACAGACAAAGTTATAAGTAAGGTATTTGATGTAATGCTTGTGTATATCTGTGTTTTTGGTTTTATTCATTTTTTTTCACAACATGTAAAGTGTTTGCAGTAGGTTTGGTAGCCTCATTTTGATTGACTTTTATGATTATTTCATGCTTATCAACATAGGTTTTATGTAATTATTATATAAAGATAAAATTATCCAAAAATAAACTATCCGAATAGTCATTTTGATTATTTTCTAGCTTCGTAGAGTGACACGAAGGGACAACCAACAAAACACCTAGGAGCTACATGTTGGATCCTTGATCCCTTTTACGAATGAAGGAGGATACTATATGACAGATAAAACTAACTAAATTTATAACAAGGAAGCTCGCTCATAAAATGTCTAGACCCCACACAACATCAGGCTTGAAAAATCTGTAGGGTATGGTGTTGACCGGACGGTAAATACCGATCTGCAGAACAACTCAGTATTGTACATTATTCTGATTAATAAGATTAAATTTGCTTAGAAACATAAATGTCAAACATCCCTTAAAAAGAAACTCAGTAGTGCTTTTGAATGGTGATGTTTTACACTGTCTACGGACAGTCTCTCTAATACTTCCGTCAAGGCTTCTAAAGAATCCACAAGGATTGCATAATCTAGAGCCAAAATTAGACTTAATATAAAACCAAAAACGAAACCACAAAACGGACCCTAGCCATTGCACATTCAATAAGAAACTACGACGCCAGTTCGCCTGGGTACCCCAAAAGGTTAAACCATTTTACATCAGCACGCCAGCTACATTATTGAGTGCTTTCTTTGCCATCTTGAATTTTCCAGCAACAGATTTTTCACTGCTTACAGCGACGACATACTGCTTGATGAAGTAGACGAGGCTGTTCCTTAATTCCTCTAGCTCAGGAATGGCACCGATTCGGGTGAAGATATTCCATACCAAGGCGTCACTGTTGTTGAAAACAGCCTCGAAGAGCATTCTGAAATGCATGACCCTTTTCGGGGTTAGGTTCATGGGATTTGTCAGATCGACAGTCTTTAGGATAGCAAGGGAGAGAGAGAAGCTGGATAACATCTCGGCGATAAATCTTGCAAGGTTCATGGAGCGGTTTAAATCCATCGATTCCAGTTCTTTAAAATGGTCCCATAAGCAGTACTGCCAATACCAGAAAAATAAGAATAACATTAGAGAATCATGAGAAACAGAGAGAACATGAACCAACAAGCCATAGCTTTAACTTCCTCACATCTACAGAATTGGATATTCTTATGATAGGACAATTCCACATCATCTAACCAAAAAAAAGATGGAACCATGAGGAGCTCATTGACAGCTTTTCAAATATTATTTTGTACAATCAAAGTAAAGACAACCATGAGGAGCTCGCTCAAAAACTTTGGAAACATCAACACCTTTTGACTTTCTCCAGTGTACAGGCCTGAGCATTCTATTGTGATTGACTAGTACAGGATCCCCAAAAGACAACAGGCGTATACTGAATGCCTAATTGGAGAACTTATTCAACAATACATAAACATATCATATATCCAAATTAAATTTTCCCGCTAGTTGCCAAAAGCCATATGTCAATGTGATTTGTACATTTGCATTCTTACATTCTTCTTTGGTAAAAATCATGAGATCTTATCTGACAACTGCATTTATTTGTAGGGCTAGATATGACCGTAGCATATGACAGAAAATTTAGTACATTATGGCCTATGGAGAACTAAAAACTATGTTAATAGGAGTAAAGACAAATATCATGGCTCCATCAACAAGTAGAGACTCTTTTTAGCACATAAATCCAGTTGGGAAATGAATGCATGCACATCAGACAAATTTACACAAAATCTCATGAACCAAAAATTAACAATTAAAAAAAAAACAAATAAGAAGAGAAATAATTATGACGAGCTACAACAATGATGACTATTATCACCAATCACCATATTACATAACGATTATACTATTGATAATTAGTTAGTCTATTCCCATGATTAATATTTAAAAAGCTGCTTTAAGGTTAATCGGGAGCAAAAAATAAGCAGCAATAATGGAACAATTAGACAAACAGATGAATGAGCAGCATACCTGCAAGCTGAACTTGTTATTTTTATCATGGCTACATAACTTAGAAGCCAAGACTGTGTAATACTTATTGAAAACCTTTTCTTGCAGACAACAATCAACAAGGACCCTCATAATCTCCCGGTCCTGTGGATTGGTATTTTAAAAGACAAGAGTTTAATGAGGTTGAAACTGAACACTCCCCTCCCCTCAAAAATGACAAAGAAAAATACATGACAATAGAACAAACCTGCTTCCCAGTTAGATCGAGTCTCAAAAGTTTCTCAAATGCATCAAGGTAGTCTTCCCCACTCATGATAATGCAGAATATCGCTCTTCTAATATCAGTATTCATCCTTTGTGCAGCCGCAAGCTGAACTAATTTTTGAGCTTCTACAACCTCCTTGATTATTGTAGTCGGCATATCCTCGACATCATCAATACCAGAGGCAACTTCCCCTGAAATCCACCATTGGCCTTTCTTTTCAGTATCAAGCAGCTTGCTCCACTTGAGCCCTCGAAGGAGAATGTCCTCTCCTCTTAGCTGCAAAAGATTGATCCAACTTTTAGGAAATTTAAAGCATAGGAAGTATGGTGTCCACAAAAGTTGCTAGCTGAAGACAGAGAACAGAAAGGTATAGCTCGTAATTTGTATGCATGAAAGATGTCCTGATTCTTTTGGGTAAGAGATGCACCTAACTTGCGACAGAATGCAGAATATGCAAAAGCTACGACAACAATAACTATCTTTGGCACTACTCTCATTTTCTCCTACTCACAAACTTTGACTTTACTTTCTCTAACTACAATTTTTATACACATGACAAAAAAATCAAAAAATAGTTTGCAGTTATTTCATATACACATGTACCAACAGAGCTGTCCACCTGACTTAACTTTCTGCCCCTATGTGTAGATTTGTACACTAAAACTAAGGGTGAAATTTAAGAACCCAAAATTTAGGGAGCATGGATAAAGTTTCAGGCAAAAAGGGCTTCTGCTTACAACATGATTTGGCCTAGAAAAAAATTCCTACATGATTTAAAAGCAAATTGGCCAATCTACAAAGGTTATCAACAAAAGCATAATACAAGACCTTCTGCAGCCATTTTTTCAACCGTGTATGATGTGCAGGGACCTCTTTAAGCCTTATCTTATTGTTCTTAATGTCGCATATTCTCTCGAGCATGAAGTCCATCTGCAAAGAAAGAAAACCAGAAAAGAAAAATGCATGTTCAGATTGACATGGAGATGCTTAATCAACAAATATATGAGGAGCTTACTTTACTAATACTTTGTTTCCCATCTCGTGTGCCATCAGAATGAGATCTAAACTCATTTACTCTATTCTGAATATTGAAGATGAAATCTTTCATGGCAGCAGGATCATCACCCCTAAGTTTCATTCCACAATCTGTCCATTCATCATAAATAAAAATGTGAAATTGATATGGAGCTACTTTGGCTTTTGCAAATGATAGGTGAGAAGAACCAAGAATTTCAAAATTTTCAGAACATAACTTGTTGCCAACTAAATCACAAAGTTAAAATTGAGTTTCAAAAGAGCATACAATCTAGTATTGTATCTATAACGGACACATCCAACTCCGTCAAACGCTTGCTCAATACTGAAAGCAGGTCATATATGAGATCACTGCAGATAGAATCAGATGATCAAATATCAGCACTGATGACAATAATCACTGCAAACTCAGAAAAAAGCAATAATGAGTGGCAACTTCTTCAAGTTAGAATTCATAGGACAGTCAGATTATCCTATCTGAAAGGCATATAGAAGAAGGTATTTATAGCACAAACTATACAACAGCATAAAGGTTACCAAAATGGAAAAGAAAGAACCAAAAACCAAAGATAAAATGTGTAACCAGTAATGCTTCTACTAGAACTCTCTCAAATGCCATTTGTCACAAATGCATCCATGCTATTTGTACCAAGGACCTCATCATGGATGCTACTCAGCAATGATATCTTAATTCAAAGAAAAGAAATGACTAGAGACTCAAGGATAATTTCAAAAAGTATAAATTTCCTAAGTATCATGCATATGCACCTCCAAACAATAAATTTTCCTCCATAAACAGCTTTTACGCATAAAGAAAAACTTGAAATGAATAAAACAAACTACGAAAGGTAAATGCAGACTTAGGAACCGTGTCCAATACTGCAGTCTACAAACCTGGAACAGACACCAAAAATGCACATATCACAAAGAATCTTTGCATAATTCTTCAAAAACATGCAATTCTCCTTCGCGTACTCATCCTAAAATGAAAATGAAATGGTTAAGTATACAAATCCACCAACAACAAGCCTAGGAAAAGAAAAAACCAAAGCACAATATTTGGCAACGATGTAAAAAATAATTATTAAAAAGATCTAAATAATTAGTGGTTGAAATAATTCACTGAAGCAGCAATAGAGAAGAATGACCATTACAGAATGACTATTCAAAAAAATTAAGTCAAATATAAAGAAGTATAAGTAGTCTGATAAAACCCAGTATATATCTCGAAGATTGCACTAGTGATGTCAAGAGGCGTTTGGTTGGTCGTCTAGGTGCTTGGGCAAGGGGAGGCAAGGCTTAAGCACCTTGATGGGCCCTAGGCAAGGTGCTTTAACAAGGCATTGCCTAGGTGAATGCCTCGGTTGAGATGTTGAGCGTCCCAACCACTCACCTGGATGGCATAGGCAACCTAACTCCCCACCAACCTGGTACAAAGCCAATTGCATCCCCTCCAACACAGTCACCATCCTATCTTCTCTCTTCCCTGTTCTCTCTACTCTTGTTTGTGCATGACCAGCATCCACCATCCCGGGCCTCTCTTTCCTCGTCTCTCCCCTTTCCCTTCTTCTTCTCTTCTCCTCTCTCTACGGCCAGCACTGATTGTTGTCACCCTCTCTGCCCTCTTCTCCCCCCTCTTCTTTCTCCACTATCCACAATCAAAGCCAATCCTCAACTGCCTTCTCTCTCTCTCTCTCTCTCTCTCTCTCTCTCTCTCTCTCTCTCTCTCTCTCTTATGGTTTAATTAATCAATTTGACATGGCAATTCAAGTTACCTTGAAGGACAAGGACGACTGTATGCCAATAAGATAAAACATCAAGAAATATTAAAAGGGATTTTGGATGAAATTAAAAGATTCAAAAGACTATAATACTATCATTTAAAATGTTTAATGATAAAACTACTAAACATGGAATATTTCTGTTAGAACAACATGAAGTTCCTGTTTTGACATAATGATGATATAAACTCATGCCTTGATTGAAGTTTCTGTTTTAATCATTATATGTTTTTATAATTTTTGTAAGGTAAGTATCTTGTTTTCCTCAAGAGGCAAGCAACAAGCATCTCAAACAATAAGGCACATTGGTGCTTTTAGTGCCTAGCACTTTTGAGTTTTGACAATACTGGACTTTACATACACAACCACACATCACTTTCAAACTGATTGAAGTGATTGATAAATTGACACTTGGACTTGATTCTTAATCATACCTCAAATGACTGAGTGAGAGAAGCAATGAGCTTTGCGCTAAAATCAATTCCAACTGAACATGCCATGCCTGCAACAAAAGCTGCAAAAGCAGCAGAAAAACTGAAAAGGAACCAACATATGTTCAGAATTATGTTGCAGATTCTAGCAAATCACTTCACTAAACAAATTACAAGATCAATCATTTGATGGAAGAATAAAAAATGACTATAACAAATAAGAATCTGACGAGAATCCAATTGTAAGAAAAGAAAAGGCCAAACAGCAGACTCGTACTCTTTCTTCCTTCATCTTATAGATGCTAGCAGAAGTAAGAACTCAAACAAACAATAGAAGAAATAGAGAAAGAAATAAACAAAAATAAGAAAGAAGTCAAAATAGGTTGGCAAGCAATTAGATCTTTTGCCACTTCAAGGAGGTACCAAAAATTCCTCAATGTGTTTCCTAAATGCAAGAATCTAACCGTTTTGGAAGACTATGTGCATATTACTTGACCCATTAGGGAATGGACAAGTAATTTACAGTCTTTTATTCTCACAATCCTTAAAATACAGACTTCCCCAGTGGTTGCATATTGTCGAGCTGAACCGAAATATTTCCCTAGCCCATCTCTTTGGTTGTTAGTGAAGAAGTAAAATGTTACAAATTATCTCCAAACAACAACTATATATTTTCATTTTTGTGCCATTTCCAGTGAGCTTATCATTTTGTATGAATACTATGGATAAAATTGTAGTACAAGTTCTCCCGAACAGAAAAGATCAAATGTTTTTCTTATTTTCAATATACGTGACAAATAAGTAACTGTTGTATACTCAAGTCATAAGTGAACAAATAAATACATTGGTCAGCCCAGTAACCCAAGTAAATATCATGATGTCTTGGTTGTCACAATAAAAATTACTGACGATAGCTACAATTTTATACCACAAACACATATGAATAAACCACTTCATAGGTGTACAGAGATCCAAATTTGTCCTGTTGGTGGTCCTGAGTTTCAAGTTTCAACTACCACTTAAGACTCCCAAAACTTAATTACCTCAGCCTTAGGTCAAATGACAGCAACTGACAGCAGTGAACTCATACACATACTATTTCAGTTGGCACTTATGAAAATAACAACACAATCTCCACATTACAGTATCTTGCAACAGAAGACACAAAGCTATCACCACAAAAATCACTCTTCAGTATAAGCTCAGCATCTAAGTTCCTCTTCTTCGAGTTTTAATATCTTACTCTAAACATCTAAATATCTAAACACTCTAGCATCATTTGTAGCATTAATAGCAAACAAGAACTATCATATTTATATTTATAACAGCCTATTTGTACCTATTTTATTTAAAATACACAGAGAAATCAGCAATCCAATAAATCCAAATATGACAAGGTTTATCATAGCCCAAAATCAATCCACAAACAATTAGAACTTAGTAAAAGGCACCAACGCAAAACTAATGTAAGCCAAGGTGCAAGATTTTATGTTAGTATATACAAAGGATTGTAGTTAAATGTCAGACCCATGCCAGTCCATAGCGGGACTGATACTGGTTCAGTTCATGCCGATGTTTCAGTACACTGACGCATACCATGGTACCAAAAAGGGGGTAAGGGGGAGGAGAAAGAAAGAGGAAGAGGTGGAGACGAAGCAGAGGAGGAAAAGGGGAGCACTAGGATATTGAGCAGGTTGGCGGTCGATGGTTGAATGGGCTGGCGGTGGGATCAGTGATGGCAGGACCGACACTGGCACAGGGCGAGGGCCCTCGCATGTCTCTCAAGATGCAATTAGGGTCTTGTTGACTCTTGCTTCTTTTTTAAATCAAGAGCTTAAAAAGAACAAGCTGGACCAGACCGTCTGAAAAGGATCAATCCACAACCCAATTGATGATCAGATTGGTGAATATTATCCGGTACATACCGTTTCAGATGAAATCACATTCCATGGTTTAAGCACATCCGGAGAGCAACCTGAGTTAAATGATTTGGATCATTACATATATATAGTATTGAAGCATTAACTAATTTTGGTATGGACACCACTTGAAGCTCTAAATTGGTGAAGGTACGACACCAAGAATGTTGATTGCAACTTGGTAGGTTTACAACATCATGAGATCCCACATCACCAATGGGAATCAACTAGTTGAACAACGGAGCATGTGTATTCCTAGTGGCTACATGTGGGCCGCTATAAGAGGTTCTATACAGCCCCAAATATTTGAGTACTCTTTTGGAGCAAAACCAATATGGTTTAAGCTTAGCTTATCACAATTTCCCAAGGCTTTGCCATCAATCTAGCGTAGAAATTTATGTCCAACATATGGTTCAATCTAAGAAAAAACACCAAGTATCAAATCTTTTGTAAGAAAAAAGGTGCAGACTAATAAATGCCTAATTTCAATTCCGAGTCTGCGATGGGTAACACAGCAAAATACCTAGGAGTCAAAACTATTCCTCCATGTTTTGTGCGAACATTATGTCATGAAAAAGTTCAAATTGTGTTTGTATGTTGGAAAAATATTAAACACTTCAATTTAGCTTGCTATTGAGGTTGGAAAAGGTACTCTTGAATATAAAAAGAAGAAAAAACATTCTATCTTTCCACTGGTCTCATAAAATGTTTTCTGCACTTTAACTTCTAATTATGATGAGACATCAAAAACACTGTGCAATAAGATTGACATGTAGCACTTAAGAAATCTCAATTTAGTAGCTCAAAGAACTAGAATATGGCACTACTATGCTTGCATTCACTAATAGGAGGAAAGAGGCAAAACCTTTCATTTTTGGTAGACGATTCCAGAAATGCCTGACCAATTATCTGACAGCCATCACTGCGAGAGAGTGACTGTCGAAGTCTCAGCCATGATATTGTAAACATTACCATGAAACACAAAAGACAAATACACAATCTAATATTAGAGTAGTACTCGAAAGATTGTAGCCACTTCTTTGGTAATTGATTCCACATTGGAATCATTAAGCTGGTTCAGAAGTCCTGAAAAAGCAAGTGATCAACAACAAAAATTGTCAGTCTTACTGAAAATAAACTAGAGGCATATTTTTATATAACATAAAATTTGATCTTCAACCAGATAAGTGTTCATACTTTTCACCCTACGACGAATCTCAAGAAGCTCATCGAATTCGATACCCAGACGAGCTCGCACCTGAGGAGGCATATATTTCACACTTGGAACTGTTGCAGGTTCTACAGAATGAGTTTCTTCTGTGTCCAATACATCAAGCTTCTTTGCATCCCCGTCCACCACTGGATGCTCTTGTGAAGCAGCAAGTGAATTCTTTTTCTTACGCTTCTTCTGACCCACATCCACATGTGAGGTATTGACCTTCTCCGGAGTCCCCTTCTCAACGACAGCAACTTCACATTCTGATTGCTCCATTGAAGCATGAGACAACTTTTTCTTATTCTTGTGCTTCTTCTTCATCGATGAGACATTCTCCTCTATTACATCATCATCATCGAATTCATCCTCTCCACCAGCAACTTCATGTTCTGGTAGCTCTATTGAAGCATCAGATGACTTTTTCTTCTTCTTGTGCTTCTTCTTCATTGATGAGACATCCTCCTCTATTGCATCATCATCTACTTCATCCTCTCCACAAGTGTCATCATCGAACATGGAGTATGGTTCAGATGGGCTCTCACCAATTAGAAAATTTATCCCATCATCAGGGCCGCGCAGCTTCGTGTCCTTGACTTTGAGCTTCTTTGACAGCCTCTTCTCCATCTCGAGATCCTCCTCACCGCTTAAAACGCCCTTGCCCGTCTCCAATTCCAGAAATTCCTGAAACTTAGTTTTAGACTTCCCCTTCTTCAAAGAATCTGACATCTTCATCTTCTTAATTTTCCTCTCCGAAGCCACCATTTCAGACTGTGGTTCCGAATCCAATGATGACTTCTTCTTCTTCTTCTTGTTCTTACCACTCTTTGTTCAGAAGAATTTCAAAAAACAAAATCAGCAAAAAAAAAAAAAAAAGCTCCACAGATTAAAGCAAGAACAGTAGTGACTATATATACTTGATGCTGGATCCAGGAGACGAATCGGTTCTGTTGCTTTGCCAACCGGGCTTCTTTCCTCTTCTCTCGCCGAGATGTTTCTGCAGGTCTCTCTGTGAAGAACAACAATATAAGAGACACGATTAAAAAAAACGATTTTTGTTGGCAAATTTTTCAGTAAAATTTCAGCGTGAAGAATCGAGAAAACACATATAGTAATTCACTATACCCATAATCGAGTTCCTCAGCGGTATTCTTTCAAACAGGAGGTCGAGATCTCGGGCAATTCCGAACCCCAGAAAACCCTTCAATCAAAACCCTAAACACAGGAGAGACCGGTGTGGTTCGGTCCGCAAAATCCCATAACGGGTTTCAGACCGCGTGAAGGCCGGTCAAGCGGATCCAGACCTGCGTCGGATATTTAAAACCAAGAAAAGAATTGACGTCAACACTAAAGCAAACGGCTAACTCCGGGTCGGATCCGGATGATCGGGTATTCGATCCGCAACAAATCGATCATTGCCACATCCATTACCTTCCCTAATTCTCCTCGGTCGTCGCACTTGCTCGCGACGCCCACCGCCGGGGAAACGGTGCAGGGAACCCGTCGACGCCGCGTCTACTACCTCCTACTTCCCCTCCCTCCCATGGTCACCCACCTCGACAACGACCGCATCGTCCTCGAGGTCAAATCCCCCTTCGAGATGTACGCCGCGTCTCCGGCTGCGATGTCGACCGCCTCGACTACGTCACGCTCGGAGAGACCAAGGGAAGGGAGGCAGCTCTTGGAGGGAGAAACAAGAAGGGCGAGAGGGAGACAATGGGAGGGAATGAGAGAGAGAGGGAGGAAGAAGAATTACCGTAGGGGGGTCGCCGCGGAGGTGGAGGCAGCGCACGGCCGCGGGAAGGAGAGGATCGACCTGAAACGAAGGCGTAAGGCGGTGGGGGAGGAGAGCGCGACTCGTTCGGGTCAGTAACTTAGTGGATTTATATTTAGTGTAATTAAAATATATGGGGTCGGGTCAGTTCGACCTCGATCCATATCGGATCAAATCGCCATCGGGTTATTCGGATCGTATTGTATGATCCACGCCAATAAAAAAGGAAACGGATCTCGGATTCGGATCAGGACAGATCAGATGTTCGACATGCGAGAATGACGTACGTGATAACGTAGATCCATGTTGATATAATCCCTATTAAATCAAATTTGTCTTAAGATAATAGATACCGATGCAAGGTTGTTGTAACTCCACGTGAGATCAACTAGTAGACATTGATTTATTAGTCTTGTAATATGGAGTCAAAAGATAGATCTTCTTAGGGCATTCGGAACTGCAGCTAATGCAGACATATATGCATCAGAGATACAAGTATCCTTTATGAGCGGGTGAGCTTGTAAGCTGCAAAAGCTCCAAGTCCTGCTACAAGCACAATGGCTGCAACTCCAGTCAGAATCAGTCTGCGCTTACTTAGAGCCTTTAGAACACCTCCGGATTGCTTCATCTCATTTGTAGGTTTTGGCAGAATTACGTAGAGGATTTCTTGATCAAATTTGGCTCCGAGCTCTCCGATGTTGCAATGCTTTGGAAGCTGAAAGCTCCTGAGAAAGCGACGCCATTGACCGTCTCTTAGAGCTCGCTCTCCACTGATCGTTAGTTTCCTCGAAGTGTCGACTAAAACCTTTAGTTCTTCCTTCTTGAATCCTAATCCTGTATCAAAAAGCAGATGGAGGAGGAAAGATGTTTGGAGTTCATTGATCATGTCATCACAAGAAGCGTGCAAAGTGTTTTCGGTCTAATCAAGAAATTGTACCGTACAAATTGGACTACAGAATCATATGGATTCATTCTGATTCATATTTAATCATTCGGATTCATATAAGAGGTGTTTAAAGTCTCATAATTGCTCGGAAAAAAGAAGAATAAAAAAGAGGAAGACTAAATGGAGAAAGCCTGCCTGAGAGGTCAACTTTCAGTGCATCGAACTCGCCCACTTCTGTCCAGTCACATTTCGGGTTGCACTCCGAGTGAGTTCGCGATCCTGAAGCAGCTTCCATGAATGAACTTTCTTGTTCTTGGTGGTGCTTCTTTTTGGGCAACTTCAATCAGCGACAGAAGAGCCATGGATGGATGTTCCTTTATACGTGCAGCGAATGCATCAGGGGAGATAGATGCCTTGCCTTTAAGGCCTTTGCTTGGGAGAAGAAATGTTCCTTGCTGATTCCTGTGAGGTTGGGTTACTCCAAACCTTTTAGTTGGAACTCCCTTAACTAGTGTGTACTCTACTGTAGGAATGTGGTTACCCATTTGGCTTCTTCGATGAAGATGCTAAACATTAGCTTAGGAACCTAATTAGTTTCTCCATCGTCAATCAACTATGTGCCTTTATTCTAACTCTTGACTATCATTTGGACTATTGGAATCAGTGTTCATAATGAATGTACAACATACATTATCATGTAATTGCAATCCTTGAGGGAATTATTTGTTTTGTCAGGTCTTAAGAGATGGGCAGACTCATTATGAATGGCAAAGGATCATTACATCACACTGCAACAGGTATTAATTACTCTGTAAGCCTGTCATCTTTTCACATCTTTCTTCTCTTTGAATTGCTAAAAGACAATAATAATATATTGGGAGTTGTAAATAAAATGGACCAAAATAGGGAAAATAATAATATTATCTATGGAGCTAATGATAATCGAATAGAACTTCGTCAAAAAGGGAGATCACTTGCCCCGGAAACTGGTTATGATTAATGGAACACTTGTAATTGTGGTCATCACTTCAAAAGTAATGGAAGATTCAGATGTTAACACGTACCTGAAATGTATCAGCATTCTACCCTTCGGCAAGCATCGGAGATCCTTCCCAAGAGTGCAAGTCCTAAAAGAATATTATTTGAGGGAGGTGATGTTGTGTCAGGACTGCCACTGCAAGAACATTACTCGGATAAACGGATTGTTCTAGTAAATGATTCCTCTTGAATTTTCTAAATCTGTGCAGAAAACAATACTGTTCCAATGATCCAGTCTTGTGTATTACTCGTTTGTGCAGAAAACATTTTTCTGATAGTCTTGAAGATATAATTTACATACAATATAGCACCAAATGTCTCTTTCAAAGCAGTATTTCAACGTGAACGATTGACCTCCTTTTCCTTTATTTCCTTTATATATCATTTACATGTACTAGCACAAGTTCTTCAGCTCGAAATGGAACTACGGAGACTCGTAGTTATCCATCTGCATGGGCCTTTTCAGTGAATATGTTACATACAACACTACTCCCACTAAGACCACAATGGCTAAAGCTCCACTGACCATGACTCGCATGCGCCTATACAAGCCATATCCCAATAGTTGCACCTTCTTCGGATCCCCCAGCATGCGTCCATGCCCAGCTGCGGTTCCTTGCTCCTGCGTCATTGCCTTCTTCTTCTTCTTGGTTTCAGCACCCTCCTCATGTAGTTTCGCATCATCGTTGCCCATCTTTTTCTCTTCGACCTTGTGCACATCTTTGCTTGCATCGAGCGACTCCTTCTTCCTCTCGTCCTTCGGTTGCTTGTTGATGCTGTCGTCTGACTCTTGATCTGGTCTTGACTTGGTTTTCTGGGTCGTGTCACTTTTGCTGCCATCAGCTTTCGTCTCCGTCGTAGCTTTTGGATCCGGTGCAGCTTCTGGGGCCTTTGCGTTCTCATCTTTTGTGCCAGTTTGGGCGACAAACTTTGGAAGTATGATACGAAGAAGCCCATTCTCAAACTTAGCGCTGATGTCACTGACGTTGCAGTAATCCGGTACGTAGAACTCCTTGAGAAAGCGTTTCCACCGGTCGTTGATCAGGGGGCGTTCTCCGCTGATCTTTAGCTTGCCATAGTCGTCGATTTGGAGCTTGATTTGCTCCCTGTTGAAATCTACATGTATACAGAAACTGAACATGTTATAGCAGCAACAAGAACAAGAAGGCTCTCTCCTTCGTTGCCGACAACAAAATAGAAGGGCGTAGAGAGAGAATGCGAGCCTGGGAGCTGGAGAAGGAAAGTCTCTGCGTCTTTTCCTCTAATGACTTCGTGTGGAGGAACAAAATCATCGTAGATTTGTCGCCCGGGAGCAGCCGAAGGCCGTCTCTCCATGAAACCCTTTCAGTTTGCTTCCTTCCCCTTGAAACTCGAATCACATGCCTTCACGAACGAAGGCAATAAATAGGCGAGAGAGATCCCTTTGGGTGTTGCTCTGCTCATACCCACTGATGTTGTTCCTTGGGAGGTTATGCCTTCTTCATATGGTTCCTTGGGAGGTCGCTATACCTTTCATTCTGCTTCTGGTCGGGTCATCTCCGCGCAAAGCAAAGGAAAGAGAAGGTTCCTTGTCTCGCCTGCACTCTTCTCTTCCATGTTACTCCCACGATTATCGACGAAGCCAACCATAAGATTCCAGTCTCATCCCTCTCCGGGTTAAAATTAATATTGTCATGTTTACTAATTACAAAAAAATATAGTAATTTATTTGACAATATTAAATTCGTGTTTTAGTTTTTAATTATTATTATTTTTTATTAGACAGTAATCAGACGATATTTAGATGACCGATTCAAAGTCAAAAGTTCAATATCTGCATGAGTTTGAAATCACAACATAAACTACTCATGTAGAACGACTTTCTTCTCCTTTGGCATTTCTAACGGAGGAAACAGATCTCATGTGCTTGTTGACTTTTGGAATGCCCAATCCTCTTGAAAGGACTGAAAAATCAGATTACCATGAGTTTTGGGTGTAAACCTTTTGACTTTGATGAGAAAATTCCAAATGCTTTCCTCTTCTCCATCTGCAAAGGAATTTGGTATTTGCTCACGCATGGCGTTTGCAGCTCGAGGCTATTAAGATCCAACTATTCACTCTCAGTTCCTTTGACCAATGATGATCGATGTCAAATCCCTCGTAATCCCTGAACACAATTTTGCACGTCTGCAAATCTTTACTACTTTACAAGAGAAAGGTATATAGTTTATTTTCATTGAGAAATAAAATTGAAATACAACTGATTGAATCACAAGTTTGTTATTTTTAAAGATAAAATCTAATTATTTATAATATATAAAACATATAGATAATTTTATAAAGACAATTTGTGTAGGATAGAAAAGGATAATTAATGATAGGGATACTTAATAAGAGGGTAACCAACATATATTTCCTCTCCTTCGTTATTATAATAATAAAAACTTAAATACTTTTTAAAGATAAATATACTTAATGATAATAGATACGATATCAAAAATATTCCAATCCATTGTGATATTTGAATCTATTATAACTATTTTTCAACTTCCAACCCAAGTAAAATTTAGTTAGCAATAATTACAATTGGCAACCCTCATTGTTGTTGACACTCACTTACTCTATATAGTCATTAAAAAAATATATATTAAATATAATATCCTAATTACTAATTATATATATATATATATATATTTACAAACTTACAAAAATATTACTCACCTCTTTTCTTTGTTTTATTTAATTATGTAATATTTTTTTATCACCTCTTCTTATATTAATTTAATAAAAGGTCGTATAAAAGTGAAAGAGTTTATTAGAATTAAGTGATAAATTTAAAATATTTATATTTATTTATTATGGTCATTGAGAGTTTATAAAATCTATATTTATAATTTACATTGTTTATCAGATATGAATTATAAGTTAAATATAGGAATTTGATATATCTCATAAGAGGTTTCGAGGAGATTGATCTCTTGCGGATGGATACATAAGAGTATGACTTAGACAGATCAATTAAGTCCATAATATATAATATAATGATAAAACTTGCAGATGAATACGTAAGCGTACCGAACTATTCAAACAAGATCAATTAAACAACGAAACAATAAGTCTAGTTAATAGAGACTCTACTTAGCTGCATCCCAACATCTCACATCTCAAACGCTGTCAATTAGGTAGGTTGGGCTCTGTCGCTGCCAGCGTTACATGGTCAATCACAATCACGTCATCGCCAAAATTGGCAGCCATTTTATGTCCTGTTTATGTTGATTAAGTATTTAGGAGACAGTGCCTTCAATATTAGACATATCAGGACAGGGTTTGACATTCTGTATCATTAATCTAGAAGCTGATAGACTACGTAACCCCCTATCCAATAATTCCATAATATTAAGTGAAATCATAAAATTATAATATGAATGACTAGATGATCGGCTAATTATTGTTAATTTAGACTCGTCAAATTAATGAGTCGGCATGAAATTGAGCTTCACGTATTAAGCTAATAAAGCATAATTTCGGACTTTCGTTAATTTTGGACATTGACAAAGAAATTTAGCAACTTCTTTGAATATTCTAATCACGAAACAAAGTAACTTTGACGTATGACTTCCTAATCGAGGTTCTGACTATCCTACGATCAAGCTAGAAAAAATTATAATATAATGAATATGTCGCGTTAGCCACAATCGGAACGAAAAATATATTTGGTTTAGCGAACAAAAATATATTCATTTGGATGTTGGAGCGGTTTAATCTCGAATCCAATTCACTATGATATTATATAAAATTATACGAGAATGTCAACATTCAATCAAACTCGAAAATAGTTTTCTCATAAGATAGAGACTCAAAATATATATCCTTATTAATTGATTCCAACCTCAATTTTTCTTGTGAAATTATAACCACGAATCGTGATTAACCCGAATTTTTATTTTAAATTCTGATTGACATCGATCGAATCAAGTTCTTTTGATTGATTACTGTATTGGTTCGATCGAATCGGCCATTTAGTTTTGGTAGCGAGTAACCAAAACGTTAAGAGAGAGAACGAGGACTAGATTCACTAAATCGCCCTGGAAATTTGATTCGGGATTATATGCTCTCTCTCAAAGATGGCAATGTTCCCAAAACACATTCTATCTAAATGGTGCAATCCCGAATTATGTTTCGATCCCAATTATGTTGGATCCGAGTCGAGCCTAAATGCATATTGATCGAGTGCGAAATGACGTGATCGCCCACCTTATTTATCCGTGGCGTCCCTTCGGCTGATCTCGGCAGCGCGACGAACATGGCATCCTGCGATCTCGGTCAAATGCCTTCCCAACCCCAACCGCGACCGGATTTCCTCGGATCTACTCCCCGCCCCCTCTCTCATAGGGGGGTGGCACCGTCGAAAAATAGAGTAAGTATAACATTCCTAATCCGGCGTTGCGAAATTCGAATCACAGCCGTCCGACTCAGCGTCACGTGGTAGGGCACGTGTCCCGGAGGCTTGTGTTTGGTGACCGACGAGTCTATAAGTAGCGGCCGATGGCTCCCTCCACTCCTCACCTCTGCATCGCGACCGCGAGGCGATCATTCCCCCCACCCCCCCCCACCCCCCTCTCTCTCTCTCTCTCTCTCTCTTGGAAGCACTCGCAAGCGGCTGCCCTTTCTCCCGGCCCCCTTTGCTCCCCCGCGCGCGTTTCTGGGTGAGATCTCGCCTCCTTGGTTCCTTCCTCGTGCTTTTGATCGCTGCAAGATGCCCTAGGACAGCCGGTTGCCCGTGCCTGCGAAACCCTAGTTATCGCCCGAGCTAGGACTGTTCTCGCGGCCGGCTGCGAATTTACCGAGGATTCCGGGTGGAAATTTGTCCTTTTCTGGTGGATTGACTACCAGGGTTGGTGGAGCACGTGTTCTGATCTATGTGATCGGCACTATGAACTTGTGATCTCATAATTTAACAAGTAGGGCAAAATGGGTGCCCCCTCAGTGGGGGTTGATCCGATTATCATCTTCGAGAGGTCAATGATGGTTTTTTAGTGGACAATTGATTCCATTGAGCAACCATTTTTGTTTAGCTCAAGTATATGTGGTACCGAGTAGTTGTTCTGACGATTGATCCTTTGTTGATTAGGGTTAGTAATAGTAAATTAGCCTAACATTGCAAAAAAAAGGATTGTTAGATCTATGATTTTCTTTGATATGTAAAGCAATAGCCCCTAATGATCATGAACTGTTTGATCACTTTCTTATTCCTCTGTTTTTCAGCTGTCGTGATATACTTGAAAATTGCAACGCTTTACTGTTTAACACTCTGCATGTATGTTTAGGTACAATAATATTGTCGTACACAAGATTTGTGCTATGATGTTGTTACATATCACTTACGATGTTGTATTATGACTTCTATTTTCGTGATTTTAACAGTTTGATGGAAGTATAGTGTTGTTTACACCATGAACAAAATGTCAGACTTGTTTTTCACTATTGGTAAGTTATGTAGGTTAGTTCTGTAGGGTCTAAATGGTCTTATTTTGGTTGCGAGTTGACTTACCTATGCACAATGAACATACGATGATCAATAAAACAGTGAGGTAATATGTTATTATGTGTGATATGTCAAGTGTACATGAGGAGAATGCCATATTACTGGCTTTATGCGTGGGTTATATACAAAATTTTCTTGGTTTATAGACACAATAATGTTAAAGGTTGATCTTATGAATCCTGCAATAATGGAGCATCCAATAAATACATGTTTATGAATACAATTTCCTTCTGTAATTGGTCATTTATTGAGAATTTTAGTGCTGGAACTTGTTTCATGAAAACATTTAGAAGGTAATTTGCTTTTAGATCTTGATAATCACAAGTCAGCAACCTGATTATACAAGACCAACTGTAGAGGATTTCAACCTATGAATGTGGACTAGAATGTGAATGTCAAGTCACATTCATCTCATTGATGATTTCTAATTGTATCTACTCCTTCTGGAGAAGCCTGCCTACAAACGTATAATTCTGTTTGTCCAAATGAATACCTTAATCTATTTAGCAATCGGTGATACCCACTGATATAGGGTCATGTCAGGTTTGATTCTCTTCTTTTTTGATATGCTTGTTTTATATTAATGACTGTCAACTTTCATTCACATTTCACAATGCAGAGAATTATGTAATGTTTACTCTACATGCAACTTTGAATATCTGAACATGCATTCTATTGAAGTTGTGATAATCTGGATACTAGCATTTGGACATTTTCTTTCAGTCCAGGAAACTATCATGATCACTATTTTGACATTTTCAGCTAAACGAGCTAAATTTGCTTTTGTAGTACGTATGTAGACCACATCATTGGATATAGATAGACAATAATTTGAAATAACTAGGAATTTAGATTTTTTTCCCTTTCATCTCTGAAATGACAGCTGGCAATTTTCTTTGTTACTTCAGTTCAATGTTGTGGCCTCTTCAATACTTATTCTAAACTTGATTTGCAGAAAATTTGCTCAGGAGGTACGCTTTCCAAAAAAAATTAAAAAATGAAGAAGGTTCAGGAATGATGCTCTATATATAACGCAGATCGAATTACCTTTTATGTGTATACACATGAAATGGGGTGTCATCAAAGGCCATTTTTTGATCTTAATGAGCTACCGGTGGAAGAGGAAGATGAGAATGATGATCCTCTCATCTATCAGTCCCAAAAATCTCTTCCAGATGCCAATTTAAACAGCTCAAATCTGCTTTCACCATCAGAAGGATGTCAAGGAATGCTGAATAACCATACATTCTCACATGCATCAACAGGTTCAGGTTTTCAACCTTTTGTTAGAAAAAATGACTTGCAGAAATCGAAAGTGCTTAAGCTATCTGGTAGTGAATCAAATGCCAACCAAACTTTGACTTCTATAGCTGCAAGTTTTGAGGATGATAATAAAAACAGCAAGCTAGTGTCATCAGGTAGTCAGGATGTCCAAACGGTTGAAAGAGAAGATGGCGAATGGTCTGATATGGATGGCAACATAGATCAAAGTGTAGGCATTACAAGCAGTTTACACGAGTCCCTTGGTGCTGAATTTGCAGAGAAGCAGATTGTGGATGAAGAAAGTGAGCCTGATTTTGTTAAAGCTGATGAGAATAGTCAGAATGATTCTAATAGCTTTGTTGGAACTAGCGATAATGAAGTTGGTGAATCTTTAAAAAACCTGCAAGATAATGGCTCTATGGTGTTCGAGACCCACAGAAATACAGATTTTGACTCAAAGGTAGAGGTACCTGCTGATTGTGT